>NC_140992.1:108186624-108214618 GCF_052327205.1 Somniosus microcephalus
CCACTCATTGCAACTTGTTTGAAATGCCATGGCCTACCTGCTCACAAAAGCCCCATGCCTCCATTTACCCTGTCCATACCAAGCTCAAGCAGACTGATTCCAAGATGCTTGTCTTTATTTTCAAATCCCTCCATAACCTCAGCAATTCCCTCCAGCTATACATCCCGGCATACAGCCCCCACTCCTCTGACATCAGGTTACCCGTTCCCTTCATTCCACAATCAATGCCTGTTCTTCCAGCTTTTATGCCCTGTCCTTTGGAACTCTCTCTAAATCCTTCTGTCCTATCACCACACTCCGCCTTTGGAAAAATCTCTATGCTTTTGGCATCTGTACAACTTTTCACTATCCCTAGTTTCCTCCTCTGTGGTTTTTATCTGTCCTGTAATGTGCTCAGAAGCATCTTTCTGTAGGCAACAAGCTCTATAGAAATAGGTGGGCTGTCTAGCTGTCTATAGATACTGACTTTCGAAGAAGGTTCCTGCCATAGGGCCATCACTTTTATCACCTATTTGCAGTAATTTTTAAAAATTCATTCATGGGCTGTGGGCGTTGCTGGCAAGGCCAGCATTTATTGCCCATCCCTAGTTGCCCTTGAGAACGTGGTGGTGAGCCGCCTTCTTGAACCGCTGCAGTAATCTCACTGCTACCTACACATTCCAAAATAAAACAAAACAATGTTCTTTTCTAAGAGCCTAGCTCCATTTAGAATACAATTATATTTTTAAACCCAAAGGCCTAGAAATTCATTGTAGCCACTTTTGGGGCGGTAAAGTCGGGCGGCCGCTAAAGTTTGCGCCCGGCGCAAAATCGAGGCCACTTCTCCGATATTCATTAGCTTCGCCCTAAGAGTTTGCTCGAGCACTAAAACTGGCGCTGCACGCCTCTCTTTAGGCGCTAAGGCGGAGGTGCTGAGCGAGAGCGCCGAGGCCGGGCGCAGCGCAGGTGCGGCCATCTCGTGATTGACAGCAGACACCCTGGCGCCGGCCAGCTCTTAAGGGGGAAGGGTCGACTTGGTCTGCTGCCACGCCCTGGATAGTGGAGCCCTCCAGCTGGGCCTGAACACTGCTGCTGGACCCAAATAGCGCCTGAAGCCATGCAGAAGGCCCGTGAACGAGCGCAGCGCTTCTCAGAGCTTGATCTGAGTGTGCTGGTTGGTGGTGTGGAGAAGAGGCGCCATATTTTGTACCCGGACAATGGCAGGAAGGCGCCGGTCCGCGTCTACCGGAGAGCCTGGAGGCATGTCGCCAGCAAGGTGTCAACCAACAGCGAGGTCCCCAGGACCGGTGCCCAATGCCGCAAAAAGTTTAAGGACCTCACTCGGATTGTCAGGGTGAGTACCCTTTCCAGTGTCCTCCTCATCCTTGCATGTGCACCTCACATTATGGGCAAAGGGACCTGAAAGCCCTAATGGCCAGCCCTCATCCAGCAGCTATGGGACAGGCATGAACATCAATTGCACATTCTGCACTTAACACACTGGCCAAGCTATTCCACCATGGGAGGCAGTGCATACAAGATCAGGGCTACACACTGGCCAGGCTATTCCACCATGGGAGGCAGTGCACACAAGATCAGGGCGACACACTGGCCAGGCTATTCCACCATGGGAGGCAGTGCACACAAGATCAGGGCGACACACTGGCCAGGCTATTCCACCATGGGAGGAAGTGCACACAAGATCAGGGCGACACACTGGCCAGGCTATTCCACCATGGGAGGCAGTGCACACAAGATCAGGGCGACACACTGGCCAGGCTATTCCACCATGGGAGGCAGTACACACAAGATCAGGGCGACACACTGGCCAGGCTATTCCACCATGGGAGGCAGTGCACACAAGATCAGGGCGACACACTGGCCAGGCTATTCCACCATGGGAGGCAGTGCACACAAGATCAGGGCTACACACTGTACTTAGAGGCCGTCCTTTCTCTTGCAGGCCAAGCTGGCCAATAATAAGAAGAGCCGGACTGCGACCGGGGGAGGCCGACCCCAGATCCAGCCGCTCACCGAGCTGCAACATCGCGTGGAGCGCATCATGGGTGGCCGGGTGATTGGCCCCGTAGCATGTGGAGATGCCGACCCTGTTCTGGGCACCAATGGTAAGGACATCACCTTTTGGACCTCTCTCGTCCCACTTGCGCATCAGATCTACATCCTTTGCCACTGTCCGACCAATGCACTGAATGCCACCACTCATGCATCCCTCGCTGACGCCCTCTTCTCACTCTAAAGCTACTCTTGTGCCTTCCTGCTTTCAGATGGTGAGGAGGAGGTCCCTGAACTTGCCAGTGACAGCCCCTCAGAAGAGGAGGAGGAGGAGGAGCAAGAGGAAGGCGGCCCATCAGGGGAACCCTCAGCCGCGGCAACCCATGCGAATGTAGGGGACACGTCTTCCCTGGAGGGGAGCGTGGCGGAAGTGTCGGAGGGGAGGGGAGCTCATGGGACCTGCGGCCTGCAGAAACACGGGAGGGGGGTGGAAGCTCAGCGGCCTTCGCCCCAGAGGGGGGAAGGGTCGGAGGGGAGTCCAATTGCTGGGCCCAGCGGCGTCCAGCAACGCAGGAAGGGTCGGCCAGCTCGGCGACCTTCTCCCCAGAGGGAGAGTCCGGTCTCCAGTCCGGAGATGGTCTTCGCCGAGGAGATGGAACGCCTCGAGGACTTGTCCGCGGACTCAGAGCGCCGGCACACGGAGCTCATGGGGGTAGTGGCACGGTTGCCTGAGGCCATCGAGTCCCTCTCTCGGAGTGTGACCGATGTCGGGGCCTCACAGGCCATCAGTTTGGCGGAATTCGGGGCAGAGCAGGCAGCGAGTCAGGCGGCATTCGGGGCAGCTCAGGCAGAGAGTGGGCAGCTGATCAGTGGTGCCGTGCAGTCACTGGGTGCTCTGATGAAGTCACTGAACAGGTCAACACGGGCACTCACTGCTGCCACACTCGCTGTGTCAGCCAGGCATCGCCAGGGCACCCGGCGCGCTGCAGCAGCACAGCGGTCTGTCCCTCGGCAGATTGGTGCACATGCTGCAGTGCTGGCCCGGGCGAGTGCCAGTGTCTCAGGCGACCAGCGAGCGCCTGCCATCCGCCAGCTTGCCCCCATTCCTCCAGCCGCCACTGCCACTCCCCCAGTGGAGCTGCCAGGAGCTGCTGCAGCGACTGATGCTGGCCAGCCACAGCTGCAGCATTCAATAGCCGCCCGCTCGACGGCCAGACCTCGACTAGGCCGACCCCCAAGGGCATCTGCCGTCACGACATGTGCCCCTCTGGAGCCTGCCCCCAGCCTTGCAGCAGCCAATGGCCTTACTTTGAGGAGGAGCAGCAGGGCGGGCAGGGGCCACACAAAGATGGCCAAGGCATCGCCCTAGCGGGCCAAAAAGTCGAATGTGTGGCCAGTTGTGTTTGTTTTTTGAGGCCGAGAATTGGATGTTTGTTTTTTGAGGCCGAGAATTGGATGTTTGTTTTTTGAAGGCCGAGAATTGGATGTTTGTTTTTTGAAGGCCGAGGATGTGATGTTTGTTTTTTACGAAGGCCGAGGATGACGGCCATTTTAGTTGCACTGTTTTGTTAATCCTCTCCAGGTTGTGGGAGCGAGTAATGTGTTTGAGTGTTTTTTGGGGGTTTCGTCTGTTTTTGGTTATCATGTGGGAGGGGCCCTGAGTTTGTACAATAAAGCATTTTATTTATTAACATTGTCCATGTTTGATCTTTGAAGTGTTTGTTGCCTTAACCGGCTGAGGGCTTGCGGAGCGGCTGCAATCATGTTCTTTCATTGGCACAAGCCATTCCCTGACAGGGGGCCTAGAAGTGACGTTCAATAAGCCGCCGACGGGCGGCCCTTGGACCTTGTGCCTCCCTCCTGGGCTGGTACTCCTCATCCTCCTCCTCCTCATGCTCCTCCTGCTCCTCCTCCTGAGGTGGTGGTCCAACGTGAGGTGGCAGTGCCCGAGTCCTGCGGATAGCCAGGTTGTGCAGCATGCAGCAAACGATGACGAATTGGGAGACTCGCTCCTGCGAATACTGGAGGGCACCCCCGGAGCGATCGAGACAGCGGAACCGTTGCTTGAGGACGCCGATTGTTTGTTCTATGATGTTCCTAGTTGCTTGATGGCTCTCGTTGTATGCCTCTTCAGCAGGGGTCGTGGGCGCGCGGAGCGGGGTCATGAACCAGGTACACAAAGGATAGCCTTTGTCTCCGATAAGCCATCCTCTTGGGTGAGGCTGTGCCTGGAACATGTCAGCCACAGTTGTCTGTCGCAGGATAAAGGCATCGTGGCTGCTGCCTGGAAAGCGGGCATTGACAGCTAGGATGCGCTGCCTGTGGTCACACACCAGCTGTACGTTGAGGGAATGGTAGCCCTTCCAGTTGCGGTAATCCTCGGCATGCTCCAGAGGTGCCCGCAAAGCCACATGCGTGCAGTCAATGGCGCCCTGCACCATGGGGAAGCCCGCTATTCTTGCAAATCCCACTGCACACCGCTGCTGCTTGTCCAGGGTCATGGGGAAGGAGATGAATTGATGTCTCCTTCTGAAAAGGGCTTTGGTCACCTGGCGGATGCAGCAATGCATTGCGAACTGGGAGATGTTAGCGATGTCCCCAGCAGCGGATTGGAAGGAGCCGGTGGCATAGAAGTTGAGAGCCACCGTCACCTTCACTGCCACCAACAGAGACGTCCTGCGCATCAGCTGTGGCTGCAGATCTCTGTGAAGCAGCTGGCAGATGTCTGCAACCACCTCCCTTCTGAATCGCAGCCTCCTAACACACATCGCGGCAGACATGGTCAGATAGGAGGACTGCTGGCGGTATACCCTGGGTGGGTAAGGCCTCAGTTGGCGACGCCTGTTGCCCCCTCTGCATCTAGCCAGGGCTGCCACTCTCTCACGGCATCTGTAAGCCCTTCTGGCATAAGGCTGAAAGTCAGCGTTGGCACCCAATGCAGCCCCCATTATATGCTGGCAAACACTGAGCTCTCAATGAAGGCAAAGATAATTGCTAAGCTCTGGCCTGAGCCAAAAATACCTGTCCTAGTGTTGGTCCAAACCAGTAAGCTCTCCTCCTTGGTCTCTCTCCAAAAAACCGTGCACAAGAGTGAATGCTGCAAAATGGCTGGCCTTTATAGTGCAGGGTAAGTGCCCTTTAATTAGCGCTCCCCGCGGCCCGCCTCGGCTGTGTACCGTTCCACTTCACAGTCGTTAGGGCCGCCCGGCGCACAATGGGCCGGCGCGAGTGAAGTTCCGGTTCGGGGCGCACAAAGGGCGTTGCACGACGAAATGACGTCATGATCTGCACGCGCAGCAGGGCGCGCGCTAAGACTTTGCGTCGGCGCTAAATGTGTACTGAAGTTGGGGCGAGGCGCAGATCGCGCTGCGCCCGGGCGCTAAGCGCCTAGCGCTCGAGATCTACTCCTCCTAAGGCGCTAACGGCTGGCGCGCCCAACTGAATTTCTAGGCCAAAATGTTATTTTTCTTTAAACAGGGAAAGTGATGAATGTGTTGCCTATAGCAAACATAAGCATCTAACATTTATGTGACAGCAAAACTACTATACCTCATTCCCAGCGCCAAATATGCACTATTGCTGAATGCATCCAGCCCTCACACAAGATTAAAACTAAGTGCCAGTCACAGAACAACTGTTGACAGCCAAATTGCAGGGCCTAGTGGTAGGTCTCTGCTCATCTCTACTACCTGTTTATTACAGAGAGCCAGGACAATATTAAAGCATGTTGTTTTAAAAAAAAATTATTTGCTCTCAGGTGGTCGGCAACCCTGGCAAGGCCACATTTATTGCCCATCCCTAGTTACCCCGAGAAGGTGGTGGTGAGCCTTCTCCTTGAACCATGGTAGTCCTTGTAGTGATGGCGCTCCCATGATCGTGTTAGGCAGGGAATTCCAAAAGTAAGGAATGGTTATATATGTCCAAGTCAAACATGCTCTATGACTTGGAAGGGAACTTGGGAGTTGATTGGTATTCCCACATTGTTGCTGCTTGTTTTTCTTGGTGGTAGAGCTCGCAGGGGGGGCATGTGTTTTTGAAGTGCACTGAATCATTCACACAACTGTGATATTCGTCCATTACTCTGTGGTTAATGTAAGATAGGCCCTCAGTTTATGCTTATTCATCATTCACTCCAAGTTTATTTTTAATTTGAATTTACACCAGTTAGCAACTGCAAAAATAGAATGCTACATGGATCCCAAAGTGACACACATTTATACAGCTCATCTTGCCCAGCAAATGATATGTTCATATGTAATGTGCTAAGTTCAAGCTATTGTATAAAACATGTGTCACAATAGAAACTGGATGCTATCCATTAGTTTACAAATCCAAGTTGGAATCTTGCTTTGAAGCAATCCTTAATGCATACAAAAATTGCAGTCAATGAAAGTGTAAAAATTCGCAAATAGATAGATAGTTGATTTTAAATTTATTCATTCACAGGACGTGGGTATCGCTGGCAAGGCCAATATTTCTTGCCCATCCCTAGTTGCCCTTAAGAAGGTAGCAGTTAGCTGCCTCCTTGAACCGCTGCAGTCCTGGTGGTGAAGGTACTCCCACAGTGCTGTTAGGGAGGGAGTTCCAGGATTTTGACCCAGCGACGATGAAGGAATGCCGATATATTTCCAAGTCAGGATGATATGTGACTTGGACGGGAACTTGGAGGGGATGGAGTTCCATGCGCCTGCTGCCCTTGTCCTTCTAGGTTGTAGAGGTCGCGGGTTTGGGAGGTGCTGCCGAAGAAGCCTTGGCGAGTTACTGCAGAGCATCATGTAAATGGCACACACTGCAGCCATGGTACGCCAGTGGTGGAGGGAGTGAATGTTTAAGGTGGTGGATGGGGTGCTAATCAAGTGGGCTGCTTTGTCCTGGATGGTGTTGAGCTTCTAGAGTGTTGTTGGAGCTGCACTCATCCTGGCAAGTGGAGAGTATTCTATCACACTCTTGACTTGTGCCTTGTAGGTGCTGGAAAAGCAGGAGGTGAGTCACTCATACCCAGCCTCTGACCTGCTCTTATAGCCACAGTATTTCTGGGGCTGGTTTCGTTTTTGGTCAGTGGGGAACCCCAGGATGTTGATATTGGGGGATTTGATGATGGTAATACCATTGTCAAGGGGAGGTGGTTAGACTCACTCTTGTTGGAGATGGTCATTGCCTGGCACTTGTGTGGCACGAAGATTACTTGCCACTTATCAGCCCAAGCCTGGATGTTATCCATGCAGGCACAAACTGCTTAACTGCTTCATTATCTGAGGAATTGCAAATGGAACTGAACACTGTGCAATCATCAGTGAACATCCCCACTTCTGACATTATGATAGAGGGAAGGTCATTGATGAAGCAGCTGAAGATGGTTGGCCCTAAGACAGTGCCCCGAGGAATTCCTGCAGTGATGTCCTGGGGCTGAGATGATTGCCCTCCAACAACCACAACCATCTTCCTTTGTGTTAGGTATGACTCCAGCCAGTGGAGAGTTTTCCCTCTGATTCCCATTGACTTCAATTTTACTAGGGCTCCTTGATGCCACACTTGGTCAAATGGTGC
Source organism: Somniosus microcephalus (assembly GCF_052327205.1). Classification (NCBI taxonomy): domain Eukaryota; kingdom Metazoa; phylum Chordata; class Chondrichthyes; order Squaliformes; family Somniosidae; genus Somniosus; species Somniosus microcephalus. The sequence continues at coordinate 108,194,164 of NC_140992.1, forward strand.
CTTGATGTCAAGGGCAGTCGCTCCCACCTCACCTGTGGAATTCAACACTTTTATTCATATTTGGGCCAAGGCTGTAATGAGGTCTGGAGCCGAGTGGTCCTGTGGAACCCAAGCTGAGCATCAGTGAGCAGCTTATTGGTGAATAAGTGCCACTTGATAGCACTGTTGAGGACATCTTCCATCACTTTGCTGATGATTGAGAGTAGGGTGATGGGGCGGTAATTGGCTGGATTGGATCTGACCTGCTTTTTGTGGGCAGGACATACCTGGGCAATTTTCCACTTTGTTGGGTAGATGCCAGTGTCGTAGCTGTACCGGAACAGCTTGGCTAGAGGCACAGCTAATTCTGGAACAGAAGTCTTCAGCACTACAGCCAGGATGTTGTTGGACTGTACACTCCTCAGTCAACCAGGGTTGGTGACCTGTATTGATGGTAATGGTAGAGTGAGGGATATGCCGGGCCATGAGGTTACAGATTGTGGTGGAATACAAATCTGCTGCTGCCGATGGCTCAAAGTGCCTCATGAATGCTCAGTTTTGAGCTGCTAAATCTGTTCTGAATCTATCTCATTTAGCACACAACATGATGGAGGGTGTCCTCATGCGAAGGACTGTGTGTTGGTCACTCTTACCAATGCTGTCATGGACATACGCATCTGTCATAATTGGTGAGGAGGAAGTCAAGCAAGTTTTCCCCTCGTGTTGGTTCATTCACCACCTGCCACAAGCCGAGACTGGCAGCTATGTCCTTCAGGACTCGGCCAGCTCGGACAGTAGTGGTGCTTCTGAGCCTTCTTGGTGATGGACATTGAAGTCCCCCACCCAGAGTACATTCTGTGCCTTTGCCTCAGTGCTTCTTCCAAGTGGTGTTCAACATGGAGGAGTAGGCAGTAGATTTCCTTGCCCATGTTTGACCTGATGCCATGAGATTTCGTGGGGTCTGGAGCAATGTTCCCTTTAAGTTGCGTGGTGATGCAGCGCTCTAGGGGGTCCTGCCCAGCCGGTGAACCAGCTTTTAACTTGAAAAAAACACATATGTGCAGACTTTTGAATGGGCTGCGCAACCTGTTAAAGGGGCTGCGCGGGCCAAAATAAATTATGGGGGAACATTGATCCGGAGTCAATGTTGAGGACTCCCAGGGCTCCTCACTCCTGATTGTACACCAGTGTGCCATCACATCTAGTGTCCCACCAGCAGCACAGACCCAGTGATGGTTATGAAGGAGTCTGGGGCACTGATTGGTATGATTCTGTGAGTATAACTATGTCATTGGCTGTGAAGCACTTTGGGCATGAAAGGTGCTGTATAAATGGAAGTTGTTCTTTCATTATTTCATATGACTTAACTAGTCTGTGGGATAGCTCTCCCATATTTGGCACATGTCCCCAGTGAGGAGGACTTTGCAGGGTTGACTGGGCTGGGTGTGCCTTTGTGTGGCACTGGAGTCACATATAGGTCAGACCAGGTAATGGCAGCATGTTTCCTTCCCTAAAAGACATTAGTGAACCATTTAGGGCTTTTACAACAATACGACATCTTCATGGTGACCATTACTGATATTATTTTATTTCAGATTTATTTACTTTACTGAATTCAAATTCACAAGCTCCCATGGTGAGATTTGAACTCACCTATCCAGATTATTAGTCTAGTCCTCTGGATTAACATGCAACATAACCATACCGTGCCTCCAAGTAGTGAACAGGAAGCCGATTGCCACATTTGAGAGAAAGAACGATCTTGCAATTATAACGCCTTTCACAACCTCAGGACGTCCCAAAGCGCTTACCAGCCAATGAAGTGCTTCTTTTGCAGTGTAGGCACTGTTGTAATGCAGGAACAAGAAGGAGGAAATGTAAATGTGAAGCAGTAATGGATACATCATAACTGTCTTCATTAGTAGTGCACAGTGTGCAGAAGCAAAATAGGTTTAGTGCATGTCTTATGGCTGAGGAAAATTAAATCTATGGGGTAGAGTTTCTGTTAGGTTCTTCCAGCGCAATTCAGCCAAAATCAGACAAACCAGTGCAAAAGATCAAGGAATTCCGAGCGCAAGTTACGTCCAGCACAAAGCAGCAGATTGAATTAATTACCATGGCGAGTTACCGCAAATTGCGCCTATTTGTGGGCCTTCGAGGAAGCTCTTAAAATTAAGCTTTTTTTAAGCACAAGGACACTAATAGATACATTTAAAAGCTTTTAAATATGAACAAATATTCAATTTACTATGAAACTGACTACTGTACTCTAATGAAACCAGTAAATTGTTCTGCGTGGCTTTTCTTAAAGTCATTTTCAGTTATTTGAAATTGGTTTACTCACAGGCGGTAGACTGGACACTGATTAAAAATGCTTGTTTTTGTAATAAACCCATTTTCAGCCATATTAATAAAGCCGCACCAGGTCACCACTCTTAAATACATCAAGGAATATTTTACTGCAAGAAAATAAATAAACAATTACATTCAAAAAATGCTCCCCGATTGCACTAGTTCATGGAAGATTTTACATTTGGCGATATGCAAATGGATTTTAGTGGAAACTTGAAAAAAAAATTCAATTCAGAAAACTAGCACAATTTTGAGCGAATTGCCGATTGTTGCAAAATTAAAGTTGGATGATGACATGGTGGCTTAATGGATTAAAACTGATAATGTACTTAATCAGGTGTGTTTTGGCACATTTCACAGGACCTGTTACGGCGTAACATGCTGTACTACAAGGAAACAATCAACATAGACCATGCCATAGTGGTGGATATGGAAGATGGAAAAGACACAGAATTCGACTGCAAGGTCAAGAATGCTATCAAACTTAAAAGCAAGATGGCGGATGTGCAGACCAAACTTTTATATACAAAGTGTCTCCCAGACAAGCAGTTATGGCTTCATGCCTTTGAGGAGGAGAGAAATATAGCTGAAGGCGAGAAAGAGAGAGGTAAAAAAAAAAGTGCAAAAGGCTGCGTCTATTTGCAACACCAGTGGGCTGGACCAGATTTCTGATTGGTCCCCTTGGAGGACCCACCCAACAGTTTGTCTGGAATGTGTAATTTGATCTTGTCTGCTGTAGAGTAATTCAATGTTCTCTGCAATGTGTAATTTGGTGCCGCAGGCCACAGGCTTTGGCTAGGTGCATGGGTGGCTGTAACATCAGGTGCACAAGTGCGGCTCCAGTGGAGGGGTAGCGGGACGGTGTTTAGGCTTGGCCATGCAAGCAGTCACAGCGAAAAGGGGCTTTTGTAATCGTGAGTGGGTGGGTGGGTGGGGATGGAGGTGGGTGGGTGGTGGTAATCCGTGTTTCACATTTGAAATTTTAAAGGGCTGCTTTGCTTGGAAATAATGGCCTTGCTTTTAGCCCAGAGGCGAGTTCTGTGTTGGGGGGCCAGGGAACCTGGAAAAACAGGTTCCCCACATGTCCTGCGGAATTTAACAGCAGGGCTCCTTTAAGTGGGGTTCCCGCCCAGAGGCAACCTGATTGACAGGCTTGGAGGTCTTTCGGGCGGAAAGCCTGCTTCACAAGGCTGAAGCCTACGAGAACAGGTATTGGGGGAGTGAGAGAGATTGTGGGGTGGGGCGGGGTCCGGATTGCGGGGGGAGGGGGCAGTCTGGATCACAGGGATGGCCCAGATCGTGGAGGGATGGCTGGAGCACGGAGGGGGGTCCTGATTGCAGAGGGGGTCCTGATTGCGGGGGGTTGGGGGGGAGTGTCCGATTGTGTTGTGGAGTTTCCCAACTGCAGGGTGGTGGTGTCCCAATTGCAGGGAGGGGTCCAATGATGATCGGGGGGGTCCGATGGTGGTTGGGGGGAGCAGACAGATCACGGGCGTGGGTGGGGGGTGGGGTTTTCTGGGTAGCTTGTTGGGCCTGGAGAAAGCATTCCTGCTCCACCTGGCCCACAAGCAGTGCTGTAAAGGCACTAAGCTCATGGATTCAGCCTTTCTCACCTCCTTTCAGCTGCCGAGTTTCCTGAGGCCTGGGAAACCCGCCCGCCTGTGGTTATAAAAAGAATCACTGCCAAAATGAAGGCTGGCAGCCTCATTATAATATTTAAATGACCAACCGGAAGTTGGGTGGGTTCGAGGTGGGTTTGGTTTCTGTTCCAGATGTATTGCATTTTAACCTCTGACATGACCCCAACCCACCCGTTTTTGGGAGTTAAGATTCAGCCCAATAAATCAATTGCACGAGCCAAGACACACTTTCTAACAGTAGCCCCAGGTGGGGTCACTGGCCACATTACACTGGCAGGTGTCACAGCAATTTCCCCCGTCCCACCAACCTCTAGTTCAACAGGTCTTAAAAATTCTACAACTATTCCAAAATGCTCTAATCATTAAAACCATTCACAAATCCTTGCATTCCTCTCTCAGCACACCAAAGTTGACTACCAGTGATTCTGAGATCAAAAGTTGCAGCTGTAGCCGAAACATGGGCGATGCCTCCTGCACCACAAAACTACCGGCAAAGTGAAAAAGCCCCATCACAAGCACAACCCATGCCACCTGCAACCACACCGCCGCTTGATCGCTTACCAGTGTCAATGTTGCAGTGCCTGAGGAGGGAGTTCTTTTAGAATTGGAAGGTTGCTTCCACAGGAGCTTCAAGGTAGCTCTGCTCTTGGTTTAAGAGTTTATCAACCCCCCACTGTACCTCACAATGCTTTACAGCTCACCTTTCTACACTGCTTTGGTAGAATAAATTTAAAATGTGGGGTAAAGTTTCTGCTTTGGGCGCAATTGGCGATTGCACCCATTTTGAGAAGTTTTTTCCCCTCTGAGGTCAACTCAAAATCACTGGGGACATGTGCCAAATATGGGAGAGCTATCCCACATTAGGCAATCGGGCAGCATTTTAAAACTGTTTGAAAAAATTTTGCTTCAAAAAAATTTCCTTGATATATTTAATAAAGAAAGACTTGCATTTCTATAGCGCCTTTCATGACCACTGGACATCTCAAAACACTTTGCAGCCAATGAAGCGCTTTTGAAGTGGAATCACTGTTGTAATCTTCTCTTCTTCTTCTTAGGCAGTCCCTCGGAACCGAGGATGACTTGCTTCCACACTAAAAATGAGTTCTCAGGTGACTGATGAGTCCAATGCGGGACCTAAAGTCTCTGTCACAGGTGGGGCAGACAGTGGTTGAAGGGACGGGTGGGTGGGGTGCTTGGGTTGATGTGCGCTCCTTCCGCTGTTTGCGCTTGGCTTCCGTTTGCTCCCGGCGAAGAGGCTCGAGGTGTTTGTCGTCTTCCCGGATGCTTCTCCTCCACTTTGTGCGGACTTGGGCCAGGGATTCCCAGGTGTCGGTGGGGACGTTGCACTTTTTCAAGGAGGCTCTGAGGGCGCCCTTGAAGCGTTTCCTCTGCCCACCTGGGGCTCTCTTGCCGTGTCGGAGCTCCAAGTAGCTTGTTTTGGGAGTCTCGTATCGGGCATGCGGACGATGTGGCCCGTTCATCGGAGCTGATCGAGCATGGTCACAGCTTCGATGCTGGGGATGTTGACCTGAGCGAGAACACTGATGTTGGTGCGCCTATCCTGCCAATGGATTTGTAGGATCTTGCAGAGGCAGTGTTGGTGGTATCTCTCCAGTGCTTTGAGGTGCCTGCTGTACATGGTCCATGTCTCTGAAGCATACAGGAGGGCGGGAATCACTGCTGCCCTGTAGACCATGAGCTTGGTACTAGGTTTGAGGTCTTGGTCTTCAAACACTCTCTTCCTCAGGCGACCAAAGGCTGCGCTGGCACACTGAAGGCGGTGTTGAACTTCGGCATCGAAGTCTGCCCTTGTTGACAGTAGGCTCCCGAGGTATGGAAAATGGTCTACGTTGTCCAAGGCCTCGTCATGGATTTTGATAATCGAGGAGCAGTACTGTGTGGCGGGAGCAGGTTGGTAGAGGACTTTTGTCTTACGGATGTTTAGTGTAAGGCCCATGCTCTCGTACGCTTCAGTGAAGGTGTTGACGATGGTTTGGAGTTCGACCTCAGAGTGTGCGCAGATGCGAGCGTCATCTGCATACTGTAATTCAATGACAGAGGATGGGATGACCTTGGATCTGGACCAGAAGCGACGGAGGTTGAACAGTTTCCCATTTGTTCTGTAGATTAGCTCCACACCAGCAGGGAGCTTACTGAGGGTGAGATAGAGCATTTCAGCCAGGAAGATCGAGAAGAGCGTTGGTGCAATGACACAGCCTTGCTTGACCCCGGTCCGTACGTGAATTGGGTCTGTGGTGGATCCATTGGTCAGGATCATGGCTTGCCTATCGTCGTGAAGCAGGCAGAGGATGGTGACAAACTTTGAGGGCAGCCGAATTTGTCCCTCACGGTTGACGGTGTCGAAGGCCTTTGTGAGGTCAAAGAAGGCCATGTACAGCTGTTGGTGCTGTTCCCTGCATTTCTCTTGCAGTTGACGCGCGGTGAAGATCATGTCTATCGTGCCCCTTAGTGGACGGAATCAGCATTTGGGAGAAGGCGATTGAGGAGGATTCTTGTGATGACTTTCCCAGTGGCAGACAAGAGCAGGTCAGAGGCTAGGTATTGTGCGGCGAGTGTCTCACCTCCTGACTCCCCAAAGCCTTTCCACCATCTACAAGGCACAAGTAAGGAGGGTGATGGAATACTCTCCACTTGCCTGGATGAGTGCAGTTGTAACAAAACTCAAGAAGCTCGACACTATCCCGGACAAAGCAGCCCATTTGATTGGCACCACATCCACCACCTTAACATAGAAACATAGAAGATAGGAGCAGAAGTAGGCCATTCGGCCCTTCGAGCCTGCTCCGCCATTCAATGAGATCATGGCTGATCATCTAAATTCAGTACCCTGTCCCTGCCTTCTCCCCATATCCCTTGATCCCTTTAGCCTTAAGAAATATATCCAACTCTTTCTTGAATACATTTAATGAACTGGCCTCCACCGCCCTCTGTGGCAGAGAATTCCATAGGTTCACCACTCTCTGGGTGAAGAAATTCCTCCTCATCTCTGTCCTAAATGACTTACCCCTTATCCTTAGACTATGACCCCTGGTTCTGGACTCCCCGGCCATCAGAAACATCCTTCCTGCATCTAGTCTGTCCAAGCCTGACAGAATTTTATAGGTTTCGATGAGATCCCCTCTCCATCTTCTAAACTCCAGTGAGTATAAGCCCAATCGACACAATCTCTCCTCATACATCATTCCTGCCATCCCAGGTATCAGCCTGGTGAATCTTCGCTGCACTCCTTCCATGGCAAGAACATCCTTCCTCAGGTAAGGCGATCAAAACTGCACACAATACTCAAGGTGCGGTCTCACCAAGGCCCTGTACAACTGTAGCAAGACATCCTTGTTCTTGTACTCGAACCCTCTCGCTATGAAGGCCAACATACCATTTGCCTTCTTAACCGCCTGCTGCACCTGCATGCTTACCTTCAGCGACTGGTGCACAAGAACACCCAGGTCTCTTTGCACTTCCCCTTCTCCCAATCTATTGCCATTCAAATAATAATCTGCTTTCCTGTTTTTGCCACCAAAGTGGATAACCTCACATTTATCCACATTATAGTGCATTTGCCATGTTTCTGCCTAATCACCAAACCTGTCCAAATCGTACTGGAGTTTCACGACATCCTCCTCACAGCTTACCCTCCCACCCAGCTTTGTGTCGTCTGCAAATTTGGAGATATTACATCCAATTCCCTCATCCAGATCATTAATATATATTGTGAACAGCTGGGGTCCTAGGACCGATCCTTGCGGTACCCCACTAGTCACTGCCTGCCACTCGGAAAACGACCCGTTTATTCCAACTCTTTGCTTTCTGTCCGCCAACCAGTTCTCTATCCAATTCAATACCTTGCCCCCAATCCCATGTGCCTTAATTTTGCACACTAATCTCTTATGTGGGACCTTATCGAAAGCCTTCTGAAAATCCAAATACACCACATCCACTGGTTCTCCCTTATCTATTTTACCAGTTACATCCTCAAAAAATTCCAGTAGATTAGTCAAGCATGATTTACCTTTTGTAAATCCATGTTGACTTTGTCCGATCCTGTCACTGCTTTCCAAGTGCTCTGCTATTACATCTTTTATAATAGACTCTAGCATTTTCCCCACTACCGATGTCAGGCTTACCGGTCTATAATTCCCCGCTTTTTCTCTACCACCTTTTTTGAATAGTGGGGTAACATTAGCTACCCTCCAATCCATGGGTACTGTTCCAGAGTCTATCGAGTTCTGGAAGATGACCAGCAATGCATCTACTATTTCTAGGGCCACTTCCTTAAGTACCCTGGGATGTAGATTATCAGGCCCTGGGGATTTATCGGCCTTCAGTCCCATCAATTTTCCTAACACCATTTCCCTACAAATACTGATTTCTTTCAGTTCCACCCTTTCATCAGACCCTATGTTCCCCGGCATCTCTGGGAGGTTATTTGTGTCCTCCTTTGTGAAGACAGAACCAAAGTATGAATTTAGTTGGTTTGCCATTTCTTTGTTTCCCATTATAAATTCTCCTGATTCTGACTGCAAGGGACCTACGCTTGACTTCACCAATCTTTTTCTCTTCACATATCTATAAAAGCTTTTACAGTCAGTTTTTATGTTCCCTGCTAGCCTCCTCTCATATTCTATTTTTCCTTTCTTAATTAATCTCTTTGTCCTCCTTTGTTGAATCCTAAACTGCTCCCAATCCTCAGGATTATTGCTTTTTCTGGCCAATTTATATGTCCTCTCCTTGGATCTTATGCTATCCCTAATTTCCCTTGTTAGCCACGGTTGAGTCACCTTTTTTGTTTTATTTTTATGCCAAACTGGGATGAACAAATTCTGTAGCTCATCCATTCGGTCCTTGAATGTTTGCCATTGCCTATCCACTGTCAACCCTTTGAGTGCCATTCCCCAATCAATCCTACCCAACTCGCTCCTCAGACCATCGTAGTTTCCTTTATTTAAATTGAGGACCCTAGTCTCTGAGTCAACTACTTCATTCTCCATCTTAATGAAGAATTCGATCATATTATGATCGCTCCGACCCCAGGGGCCTCGTACAACAAGATTGCTAATTAATCCTTTCTCGTTACATAATACCCAGTCTAAGATGGCCTGATCTCTGGTTGGTTCCTCGACATATTGGTCCAGGAAACCATCTCGTAAACACTCCAGAAATTCCTCCTCCACAGTATTGTTACTAATTTGGTTGGCCCAATCTATATGTAGATTAAAGTCACCCATGATGACTGCTGTGCCCTTATTGCACGCTTCTTTAATTTCCCTTTAAATGCCATCCCCAACCTCCGCCTTACTGTTGGGAGGTCTATATACCACTCCCGCTAATGTTTTTTTCCCCTTAGTATTTCTCAATTCTACCCATACAGATTCCACATCATCAGAGCTAATATCCTTCATTACAATTGTATTAATCCCTTCTTTAACCAGTAATGCTACCCCACCTCCCTTTCCTTTTTGCCTATCTTTCCTGAATAGCGAATACCCCTGGATGTTGGGTTCCCAATCTTGGCCATCCTTGAGCCACGTTTCCGTAATCCCAACCAAATCATATTCGTTAACCTCTATTTGCGCAGCCAATTCGTCCACCTTATTACAAATGCTCCTCGCATTAAGACACAAAGCCTTCAGGCTTGTTTTTTTAACGCTCTTAGACCTATTAGAATTATTATTTACTGTGGCCACGTTTGATTTAAACCGTTGATTTCTCTGACTGCCACTTTTGTTTTTCTCCTTCCTATCTTTTGCTTTTATCCCTGTTTCCCTTTCCTCTGTCTCCCTGCTCAGGTTCCCAACCCCCTGCCATTTTAGTTTAAACCCCCCCGAACAGTGCTAGCAAACCTCCCCGCAAGGATATTTGTCCCATTCTGGTTCAGGTGCAACCCGTCCGACTTGTACAAGTCCCACCTTCCCCAGAAGCAGGCCCAGTGATCCAGGAAACTAAAGCCCTCCCTCCTGCACCAACTCTTTAGCCACGCATTCATCTGCTCTATCCTCCTATTCCTATACTCACTAGCACGTGGCACCGGGAGTAATCCAGAGATTACAACCTTTGAGGTCCTGCACTTTAATCTGCTACCTAGCTCCCTAAATTCTTGCTGCAGGACCTCATCCCTCTTCCTACCCATGTCATTGGTCCCAATGTGAACCACGACCTCTGACTGTTCACCCTCCTCCTTCAGAATGCCCTGCAGCCGTTCAGTGACATCCTTGACCCTGGCACCAGGGAGGCAACAAACCATCCTGGAGTCACGTCTATGGCCACAGAAACCCCTATCTGTTCCCCTTATGATAGAATCCCCTACCACTATTGCTCTCCCACTCTTTTTCCTCCCTTCCTGAGCAGCAGAAGCACCCCTGGTGCCAGGAAGTTGGCTGCTGCTGCCTTCCCCTGGTAAGTCATCCCCCTCAACAGTATCCAAATCGGTATACCTATTTGAGAGGGGGATGGCCACAGGGGTCCCCTGCACTACCTGCCTGCCTCTACTGCTCTACCTGATGGTCACCCATTTCCCTTCTGCCTGTGAAGCCCTTACCTGCGGTGTGACCAACTCACTAAACGTGTTATCCATGACCCTCTCAGCATCGTGAATGCTCCAAAGCCCATCCATCCGCAGCTCCAGCGCCGCAATATGCTAATAGCTGCAGCTGGATGCATTTCTGGCACACATGGTCGTCAGGGACACAGGCAGCCTCCCTGAATTCCCACATAGAGCAAGAGGTGCATAACACGGGGCTGGGCTGTCCTGACATGACTTACCCTTTAATTAATTTAAATTAATTCACTACCACCAATTAAAGATAAACTCTAAGGCGCTTGTATGGTTTACCAACAGTCCCCGCTACACCAGAAAGACCTTAGCAACTATAAACCACAGAGTTAAAGTTTAAAAAAGAGAAATACTCACCAACCAATCACTTACCTGCTCCCTGGTGATGTCACACTCTGATTACTTTTTACCTCTCTCCCCGCTGCTGAGTTGGTAAGCCTCGCTGGCCCCTGGTCCGAACTCGCTGCTCGCGCCAGATTTTATACCGGGCTCTGCCTCGCTGGTCCCTGGTCCGAACTGGTCGGGCCTCGCTGCTCACGCCGGTTTTTATACCTGGCTCTGCCTCGCTGGTCACTGGTCCGAACTGGTCGGGCCTCGCTGCTCGCACCGGTTTTTATACCAGGCTCTGCCTCGCTGGTCCCTGGTCCGAACTGGTCTCCCTCCACCACTGGCGTACTGTGGCTGCAGTGTGTACCATCTACAAAATTCACTGTAGCAACTCGCCAAGGCTTCTTCGGCAGCACCTCCCAAACCCGCGACCTCTTCCACCTAGAAGGACAAGGGCAGCAGGTGCATGGGAACACCACCAGCTCCAAGTTCCCCTCCAAGTCACATACCATCCTGACTTAGAAGTATATCACTGATCCTTCATCGTCGCTGGGTCAAAATCCTGGAACTCCCTACCTAACAGCACTGTGGGAGTACCTTCACCACACGGACTGCAGCGGTTCAAGAAGACAACTCACCACCAGCTTCTGAAGGGCAACTAGGGATGGTCAATAAATGCTGGCCTTGCCAGCGACGCTCAGATCCCATAAGCGAATAAAAAAAAGACAGCAGGGAGACTCCTCTGTAATTACCGCAATCAGACTTTTCACCTTTCTTGAAGATGGTCACGATTACGGCATCTCTGTGATCCCCTGGCATGCTCTCTTCCTTCCAAATAAGAGAAATGAGTTTGTGTATTTGTGCTAATATTGCTTCTCCGCCATGTTTAAGCGCCTCGGCGGGGAGTCCATCTGCTCCTGAGGCCTTGTTCTTCAGTTGGCGGATGGCCTTTTCAACCTCTTGCCGGGCTGGGGTTGTGCTGAGGTGGTGGCGGGTAACATGCTGCGGGATGGAGTTGAGGATACTCGCGTCAAAGATAGAGTCTCGGTTAAGGAGATGTCTTGCTGCAGTTGTACAGGGCCTTGGTGAGACCACACCTTGAGTATTGTGTGCAGTTTTGGTCGCCTTATGAGGAAGGATGTTCTTGCCATGGAGGGAGTGCAGCGAAGATTCACCAGGCTGATTCCTGGGATGGCAGGAATGACGTATAAGGAGAGATTGGGTCGATTGGGCTTATATTCGCAGGAGTTTAGTAGAATGAGAGGGGATCATTTTGAAACTTATAAAATTCTAACAGGACTAGACAGGCTAGATGCAGGAAGGATGTTCCCGATGGTGGGGGAGTCCAGAACCAGGGGTCACAGTCTAAAGGTAAGGGGTAAGCCATTTAGGACAGAGATGAGGAGGAATTTCTTCACCCAGAGAGTGGTGAACCTGTGGAATTCTCTACCACAGAAGGCAGTTGAGGCCAATTCATCTCTATATCTTATCTATCTATATATAAATGCGGTTGATCTGTCTGTCTGTCTGTCTGTCTGTCCGGCTATACACTCTCAAGTTATAGAGCGTACCTACACGTGCATTACATCTAAAGAAAGCGTACGATTCCACAACGGTTGTAAGCGTATTTACGTTTCGGCCACACAAAAATTCCGCCTGCGGTATCCAAAAAACGTTCAAAATTCCGCTCATTATCCGCTCATTAGCATAGAGTGACATTAAGGTCGACCAATCGTACGGTCGACCAATCGTTGCGTGGCGGGGGCGGGTTCCTCGCGCGTGCAGGCGGGCCCTCCTAGAGTCGAGTGACAGGACGATTGACCAATCCTATGCTTCGGTGACATGACGGTCGACCAATCGGTGCATGTGTGGGCGGGCCTAATTGTTTTGAAACAAGGTGAGTGTCAGCCATCTTGATTACATTATTTTTCCCGCTTTCTGCGTGTTTCTTTTCAAATCTACATTTCCAGCAAAAAATAATTGCTTTTATTAAATTGTTTTAAAAAAAAGTTCATTCATTTGTAAATATTTTCTCTAACCTGATGATTCTTTTTCCTACCTTTCCCCGTCTTTGTAAGGCCTCAAAGCCTAGGCCTCAAAGCCTGGGCCTCTCCTGCCCAGCCACGCCCGAGCTAGGTAATTGTCCCACGGCTTCTGGTAAGCTTCTCCCCCCCAATCCCCCCCGTCACGTTACCCGGGGCAACGGCGTCGGCCGCGAGGGTCACGGGACATGCACAGTGTGCGCGCGCAGCAGGCGACGCACAGAGCGCAGGAAGCCAGCAGCTGAAATGTGGCGTCTCTCTCTCTTCCCCGCTCGGCGGTCTTGAAGCCGGCTCGGGCGGGGGGGCGGGGCTCGGAGAGCGGGGCTCTTGGGAGTGCGGGGCGGGGCGGCCGGGGCTCGGAGAGCGGGGCTCTCGGGAGTGCGGGGCGGGGCAGCCGGGTCTCGGAGAGCGGGGCTTTCGGAGTGCGGGGTGGGGCGGCCGGGGCTCGGAGAGCGGGGCTCTCGGGAGTGCGGGGCGGGGCGGCCGGGGCTCGGAGAGCGGGGCTCTCGGGAGTGCGGGGCGGGGCGGCCGGTGCTTGGGAGGATGGGGGCTCAGAAGGGGGGGAAGGGGGGGAAGGGTTACCCCGGCAACCGGGCGTGGCCGTCTCTCAGAGCCTCAAGCCGACTCACGCCTGTTCCTGGGGCTTGGCTCCATTTGCGGCCGTGGGCCACTCGTCCTCTCTCTCTCCTTCCCTCTGTCTCTCTCTCTCCTTCACCCCCCTCCCCCCTTCTCTCCCCCCTCCCCCCCTTCACTCCCCCCCTCCCCACCTTCTCTCCCCCCCTCCCCCACTTCTCTCCCCCCTCCCTCCTTCTCTCCCCCTCCCCCTCCTTCTCTCCCCCCTCCCCCCTTCTCTCCCCCCTCCCCCTTCTCTCCCCCTCCCCCTTCTCTCCCCCCCTGCCCCCGTTCTCTCCCTGCTCCCCCTTCTCTCCCCCTCCCCCTCCCCTCCCCCCCTCCTCCCTCCCTCCCTACCCCCTCCCCCTCCCCCCTCCCTCCCCCCTCCCTCCCCCTCCCCCTCCCTCCCCCCGCTCCCTCCCCCTCCCTCCCCCCTTGCCCCCCTCCCCCCTTCCCCCTGCTCCCTCCCCCCTCCCCCTCCCCCCTTCTCCCCCCCTTTTCCCACTTGTGACCCCCCTTCTCCCCCTTCCGCCCCCCTTCTCCCCTTCCTCCCCCCCTTCCTCCCCCTCTTCTCTCCCTTCCTCCCCTCTTCCCCCCAGTCGCTCTCTCTCTTCCCGCAGTCGCACTCTCTCTTCCCCCCGTCGCTCGTTCTCTCTCTCCCCCCGTCGCTCTCTCTCTCTCTTCCCCCCAGTCGCTCGCTCTCTCTCTCCCCCCGTCGCTCGCTCGCTCTTTCTCTCTCTTCCCCCCAGTCGCGCTCTCTCTCTCTCTCTTCCCCCCAGTCGCCCTCTCTCTTCCCCCCAGTCGCTCTCTCTCTTCCCCCCAGTCGCTCTCTCTCTCTTCTCCCCAGTCGCTCTCTCTCTCTCTTCCAACAACAACATGCCCTCGAAAAAGCCTCGGCACCGCTGGGCACTCCAGCTAGCATATATAAAAGGATCGATCTGTCTGTCTGTCTGTCTGTCCTTCCGTCTGTCTGCCCGGCTATACACGCTAAAGTTATAGAGCGTACCTACACGTGCGTTATATCAAAAGAAAGCTTACGATTCCGGAACGGTCATAAGCGTATTTACGTTTTGCTGAGACAAAAATTGCGCCCGCGGTATCCAAAAAACGCTCAAAATTCCACTCATTATCCACTCATTAGCATAGAGTGCCATTAAGGTCAACCAATCGTACGGTCGAGCGACCCGACGGTCGACCAATCGCTGCGTGGCGGGGTTGGGTTCGTCGCGCGTGCGGGCGGGCCCTCCCAGATTCGAGTGACAGGATGATTGACCAATCCTATGCTTCGGTGACATGACGGTCGACCAATCGGTGCGTGTGTGGGCGGGCCTTATCGTTCTGAACCAAGGTGAGTGGCCGCCATCTTGATTCCATTCTTTTTCCCGCTTTCTGCGTGTTTCTTTTCAAATCTACATTTCCAGCAAAAAAAAATTGCTTTTATTAAATTGTTTAAAAAAAAAGTTCATTCATTTGTAAATATTTTCTCTAACCTGATGATTCTTTTTCCTACCTTTCCCCGTTTTTGTAAGGCCTCAAAGCCTAGGCCTCAAAGCCTGGGCCTCACCTGCCCAGCCACGCCCGAGCTAGGTAATTGTCCCACGGCTTCTGGTAAGCTCCTTTCCCCCCCCGCCAGTCCCCCTCGTCACGTTACCCGGGGCAACGGCATCGGCCGCGAGGGTCACGAGACATGCACAGGGTGCGCGTGCAGCAGGCAGCAACTGCGATGCAGCGTCTCTCTCTCTTCCCCGCTCGGCGGTCTTGAAGCTGGCTCGGGCGGGGTGGCGGGGCTCGGGGCTCTCGGGAGTGCAGGTCGAGGCGGCCGGGGCTCGGAGAGCGGGGCTCTCGGGAGCGCGGGACGGGGCGGCTGGGGCTCGGAGAGCGGCGCGGGGCGGGGCGGCCGGGACTCGGAGAGCGGGGCTCTCGGGAGTGCGGGGCGGGGTGGCCGGGGCTCGGAGAGCGGGGCTCTCGGGAGTGCGGGGCGGGGCGGCGAGGCCGGTGCTCGGGAGGACGGGGGCTCGGAAGGGGTGAAGGTTTACCCCGGCAACCGGGCTTGGCCGTCTCTCACAGCCTCAAGCCGGCTCATGCCTGTTCCCGGGGCTTGGCTGCATTTGCGGCTGCGGGCCACTTGCCCCCTCTCTCTCCTTCCCTCTGTCTCTCTCTCCTTCCCCCCTCCCCCCCTTCTCTCCCAACCCTCCCCCCTTCTCTCCCACCCCTCCCCCTCTTCTCTCCCCCCTCCCCCCTTCTCTCCCCTCCCCTTCCCCCCTCCCCCTTCTCTCCCACCCCTCCCCCCCTTCTCTCCCACCCCTCCCCCCCTTCTCTCCCACCCCTCCCCCCTTCTCTCCCCCCTCCCCCCTTCTCTCCC
The DNA here is from genome assembly GCF_052327205.1 of Somniosus microcephalus. NCBI lineage: Eukaryota > Metazoa > Chordata > Chondrichthyes > Squaliformes > Somniosidae > Somniosus > Somniosus microcephalus. The sequence continues at coordinate 108,210,046 of NC_140992.1, forward strand.
CCTCCCCCTTCTCTCCCCCCTCCCCCTTCTCTCCCACCCCTCTACCCTTCTCTCCCCCCACTTCTCTCCCCCCCTTCTCTCCCCCTTCTCTCCCCCCTCCCTCCCCGCTCTCTCTCTTCCCCCCAGTCGCTCTCTCTCTTCCCCCCAGTCGCTCTCTCTCTTCCCCCAGTCGCTCTCTCTCTTCCCCCAGTCGCTCTCTCTCTTCCCCCCAGTTGCTCTCTCTTTCTCTCTCTTCCCCCCAGTCACTCTCTCTCTCTCTCTCTTCCAACAGCAACATGCCCTCAAAAGACCCTTGTTGTGTATGTAACCGTTTACCTTTAAGGGAACTATAGAATGTAACCGTTCGCCTTTAAGAGCACTACTTTAGGGTGGCACTATCTATTGGCTCATGTATACTGTAATACCGATAGTGACCACACCAGTATATAAGGGTTGTGATACGTTAACTAGGGCAGAATCGCCCGAGCCTCTGAATAGTAAAGACGTGTTTTATTTTGTTAACAGTGGAGTCTGTGATTATTTATAATACAACCCACAGACTTAACATTGGCGACGAGTCAGGATTCGAACCCTGCGGCAGTTGTTCCACGGCGGCTTCGTCCGAAGACAGGACGTTGAAGAGAGGTTTCAATCCTCACCAGTCTGGAACCGACAGGCTGGAAGCGACAGGCATTAGGACCCTGAAGCCTCCATAACCTCGTGGGTAAGCCGCAGCGTTGGCTGCAAAGACAGGGTGATCGCAATCCCTGATAAGAGCCGCGGTGAAACGCGCGAGCGGGTAAGCCAGAGCCCGGGAGGGAGCGAGCAAGAGCCGCGCGAGCGGGTGAGCCAGAGGCCGGGGGCCGCTTTCAAGTGCGAGGCGCAGCCGGGCCATCGATCGCATCCGCTGATAAGGCCCGCACTCGGGCTGAAAGTCAGCGTCGGGGAACGGGTGATAACCGCCATTGAAGTGGGCGGAGAGCGCCGAGAAGCGCGGGAAAACCGCCATCGAAGTGGGCGGGGAGAGCGAGAAGCGCGGGAAAGCCGCCATTTTTCGCGGGGAAACCGCTGAAGAAGAAGGAAGAAGCGGGAAACCGCCATCTTGGAAATTATTAAGAATTTCAGGAAAGTAATAAGATTTTTCAGAAAGGCTGGTGTGTTCTCAAGAAGAGGGAAAATAAATAATAAGTAAAGTAATACTTGTACTGTACTCGAAAAGAGAAGAAGATGCCTAAGCGAGGAAATATTAATGACTTTAATGCTGAAATAGAAGACTGGGCCACGTATGTGGAACGCATAGAAATATATTGCGTAGCCAACGAAATTGAGGATGACAACAAGGCAATAACTTTGTTAAATTCGATGGGAGCAAAAACATACGGGCTTTTGAAACATCTAATAGCACCAGTTAAACCAGTGGACCAGACCTTCGAAGAGATCGTAACAGTGTTGAAGGATCACTTGAACCCCACACCGTTGATGCTGGCTGAACGATTTAAATTTTACGCCAGAACCCAGAGGCAAGATGAAAGCAATGCGGAATACTTAGTCGAACTGCGTAAGCTAGCGAAATACTGCCAGTTTGGAGGGAATTTGACAGAGGTGCTGCGGGACAAGTTCGTATGCGGCTTGGCCAAAGAAGGAACGCAGAAGCGACTTCTGGAAGAAAACGACCTCACACTGGACAGGGCTGTCCTCATAGCTTCATCGCACGAAGCCGCAGCGAAAGGGACGGCGGAAATGCAGCTAAAGGCGGCGGCACTCGGGGTGGACCAAATTACAGCAAGCACTCCCAAATGCTACCGTTGTGGAAAGACAACGCACGACCAGAATCAGTGCTGGTTTAAGAACCAAGAGTGCAGGAAATGTGGCAAACTGGGTCACATCGCAAAGGTATGCAGGTCCGGAAAGAAGACCAACAAGCAAAGGAAGCCACCACCACAAGAAAAGTACAACAAGGGGCATCAGGTGGCTGAAAAGAGTTCAGACGAACAAAATTCAGACTCAGACCCAAACAGCCAGGAGTTGGATAGTCTGAGAATCCACAATGTGGGTAAAGTAAATGATCTACAGACGATCTGGGTCACACTAAAAATAGCTGGAGTCCAAGTACGAATGGAGCTGGACACGGGATCAGCTGTATCAGTCATCAACCAAAAGGACTACCACCGACTATTCTCTCACATACCCTTAAGAAATACCAAGTTCGTATTACAGACATACACGGGGCATCGCGTATACCCCATGGGGAAAATAAGAGTCAAGGTGAGAGATAGGGGTAAAGTACACCCAAGAATGAATTTGTACGTACTACCTGAGGGAGGACCACCACTTCTAGGACGGGAGTGGATCAAGAAAATAGACATGGAATGGCACTACCGACAAGCAATGATGAGTGAGGACTCGGTGCAGACAAGCAGCTCAGACTCTGAGCCGGAAGACGATAAGTCCAGCTTATGTATGAAAAACAAGGTTAACATTAACTCACAGACTAAGGTTGGAAAATCGATGGCGTGCATAAAGACAGAGAATTCTGAGTCTGTTCAAGCTACAGACATATGCATTACGGAGGAACACCGGGCTCGAACTCAACGCTATTTCAAAGTACAACAACAATTAGAACAATTAAGTTACCGCCTCGTACAAGAGATGAAAACAATGAAAAAGTTCTATGACACCGAATGGGAGAGTCTGGAAAGACAACAGAACCTACTGGCTCAAGCAGAGAGTGACCATAGAGCCATCGTGACCAATTACCGATCACATCTCCCTGATGATGTTCAGGGGTTAGAATATTTGCATGATCTAGAGATACAGCAGAAGGGCAAATCACGCTGCACTGAGGATTTTGTTCTGCAATTAGAGACGGAGCTAGTGCAGGCAAAGTTAAGAGAAGTTGAATCACAGGGTGCTCTTAAGGAGATGCAGAAACAAATCTTGGACATGGAAAAGAGAAACGCTTCTTTACCTGATGAGAATAATGTGGCCATGTTGCAAGAGGAGCTTATAGGGGCGAAACTGAAAGAAGCTAAGCAAAGGATGTTGGAACTTGAAACGCAGAACCAAATCAGCGGTAATCAGCTATGTCAAGCAGAGAAGGAGTGCAAGGGTCTACATGAGAAGGTGCAATATCTCTCAGCCCAAAATAAGGGACTACTCACTCAGTTAAATGAAAGTAAACGGGAAATGGCTGAGATGGACTGCAAGAATAAAGAAGAGTTGATGGCAGTGAGACTTCGAGAGGCAGATAGCATAGCAGCCTTGGCTGAACTCCAACAGGAAATTGCGAAAGAAACAAATGAAGAGGAATCTTCAGGAAGCCAGGATTTTATTCCAGTTCTTCTCTACGACTCCTTACAAGCAGAGTGCGAGAAGTTGAAAAAACAGTATGAACAGGCCCAGACTACAATTCTGGAGGGGGTTAACTCAGCAACCTCCGAAAAGCTAGTTTCGTTGGAAGTATATGAGCAACTAAAGGTTGAACATGAGCAAGAAGTCCAAAGGCTGCAGGAAATTCTTGAGGAGCTCAGGGCCAAGACAGACTCATCGGTAGAAGTTCCATACATAGATGAGGATGTAGAGGTGAAAGACATGGCAGAACTCATAAAAATATGGAAGGAAGCCCAAGACAAATATGAGGCGGCAATTACCGAGGTTGACCGACTTGAAGAACAGTTTCAACTGGGAATGGGCCCTGAACATGAGCTAGAGAGCATCGAGGCGCAACTTCTCCAAGCACTGGAAGCCAAAGTACAAGAGGAAGAGAAGATGAAAGCATTGGAGAAAATGATGGATGAAATGGAGGAGTACGCTGAATTACGTCCAGGGGAACAGGAGAATGGGGAAACAGCTACTTCAGTAGAAGGATTAAATAGCCTGATAACGAAATCCCTGAAGGAAGGGAAAGGATTGAATGCACAAATGAGGCCAGGAGGGAAGGAAGGGCAGACATCCGAGGAAGAGCAGGATGAATATGATTGCTTGAAGAAGGGTTTTGACCTGTTGAGTGACACCGAATGTTATGAGGATGTGGTCTGCCCAAATTGTGATGGGAACTCCCAAAGTGCTGAAATCCTGAGGAAGCACTTAAGGTCTAAGGAACATAGAGAGTTGGTGGCGCTACAGATGGCAGCCGGGAAAAGAGCTCGGAGAGTTTCAAAAAGGCAGAAAAGAAAAAGAAGCAGAAAATAATAACTGTTTAAAATATTATTACTTCTACTACCTCAGTCCGAACACTACGAAAGGTGCTAATTTGTAAAATAAATCCAGGGACATAATCAAGACAGCCAGTGGGTTGTATAAGTCCGCACTGCTGGTTCAACAGGACGAAAGTACAAGCTGTTAAAAAAAAAAAAGAAAAAAAAAAAAAAAAAAGGCTATGGAGGATGCTGTCTGGAACGAATTAATACCAGAGACTGAATTTATGAACTGTTCCCACAGAGACTGAACCTGTAAACTGATGCCACTGAGAGTATGTTTGTAAACTGTTATATGACGTTGACTCCATTGAGAGTATATCTGTAAATTGTTATATGACGTTGACTCCATCGAGAGTATATCTGCAAACTGTTTATATAAAGTTGAAGATTGTATG
>NC_140992.1:108815118-109294453 GCF_052327205.1 Somniosus microcephalus
CATGCACCCTTGTGGAGGCCAGTACACCTCACGTCACTGGGCATATCAGCCAGCAGTACTACGCTGTTTTCTGATGGAGGAGCAAGAGTGGGAGTGCCAGCTTATGGTGTTCCCTGCCTCTGGCCCATCATTGGCCTTTGAAGGGGCGGATGAAAGTTCAGCCCCCTACAAGTCCATGGGGAAACTCGCAGAAACAGTGAAGACCCAATGTAACCAGGTCTCTCTTATTTCCATGGGGGTTCTGCCTGTCTCTGGCCAGAGCCACAGCTAGAGAGCTGTGGAACCCCTCACCCCTCCCCCACTACCACCCCCATCCCAAGTAATTTTGAAACCATGTTATATGGTAAATGTTTGCTGGGGTGATCACACATTATCCAAAACTCTGGAAAAACTCAGCAGGCCAGGGCAGCATCCATCAGTTCTGACGAAAGGTCATCGACCTGAAACGTTAACTATGTTTCTCTCTCCACGGATGCTGCCCTGGCCTGCTGAGTTTTTCCAGCGTTTTCTGTTGTTATTTCGGATTTCCAGCATCCGCAGTATTGTGCTATCGTTATCCAAAACTCTGTTGCCCTGAACCATTGACAATAAATTGAAGCTTTCGCAACAAAGCTCGGCGAGTGATTAAATAAATTGGCCATGTTCTCAATACATTTTGAAGTAAAACACCTGTACAATAGAACAAACTTCAGGTATGTGTATTGCTCAATATTGTAAGGAAAGCAGAAAAGCTAATTAGCAAGTACAGAAACAGAAATTCAATGTACAGAAATCATACAGCCGGTTTATAAACCGATTGGCACACAGCAATGTGGTGTGTCAGTCTCTTGCCTTCCGTACAGAAGAGAGCAAGCAGAATGATTGAGGGGATGGAGGGATTGGATTATGAGGAGCGATTTTGTAAATTGGGCACATTCTCACCGGAAAAGAGAAGGTTGAGAGGTGATCTGATTGCTGTTTTTAGCATTCTAAAGGGACTGGATAATGTAGATCGTGACAAGTTAGTTCAACTTGTCCAGAACAGCAGAACCAGGGGACACGGCCTGTGCTTGAAGGGGGTAAATTCAAAGCTAATCTGCAGAAACAATGGGGGCGGTTTTCCCATTGGAGGCAGGCTGAGAGCGGGTTTGGGGGTGGGCGGGTTCCGAACCCGCCTCCACTGTCAGGTGGGAAAAAGTTGGGATTTTCCCCTAATTGCCCAATGCGTGTGGATTCCCCTAGGCCAATTACTCTTTATGGACTGAAACTTGCCTCTGCTGACGTCACTTATGCAGCTTCATTTAAGGGCTGCTTACTGCCTTGGCTCATTCCACTACTGTTTTGTGGCTACTGAACACTTCGCAGAGAAGAGATGGTCAACTCCAGAGCCAAGGCCTCCCCGAGGTTCTCCGATGAGTCCCTGAGTATTCTGGTTGAGGGTGTGAGAGCTAGCAGGGAGGTGTTCTTCCCCACATCTGGGAGGAAGAAGCCTCCCAAACAAACCAAGGCTGTGTGGGTGCAGCTGGCACGGGATGTAACCTCCAGATCTGTGTGCTGCAGAACATGGCTGCAGTGCCGCAAGAGGTTCACTGACCTTGTAAGATCAGCCAAAGTGAGTATACCATCAGCTTGACCCTCATTCTGCCTCCTTCTCCTCTCATCACCAGCACTCTGCATTGTCAACCTCCTCCTCCACATCCCACTTTACCCTTACAACCCTTGCACCCTTCACCATCCCTCTCACTCTATGAACCCAATCACTTCACTATTCGACTATGCTGCCCTCACACTCCCTATCAATGTTATGCAATGACAACGACTAACAACACACAGGGAGGACCCTTCGAAATGGACCCTCACTCTATCTTTGTCTCCTTCTAAGCATCTATGTTCTGGATTCTCTACACTCACTCCATCATTCTCACTCAAACTCCACTTGTTTCCCTCATTGCAGGAAAAGAGAGCCCACAATAAAAGGGAAAGGGCAAAGACTGGAGTAGGGCCACATTCCCTCACCCATTTGACCAATGCTGAAGAGGTGGCCCTGGAAATCGTTGGCACTGAGGTGGAGGTGGAAGTGGGGGACGGACAGACGGGTGCAGCAGAGCAAGCTGGTAACAAAATAGTCTTGCTTCTCTCTCTTTTACATTGCAGGAGTCACTAAAATGGCTGCGAATGGGGTAGCCCTTGTTTCCAAGTAGCCATCCGTTAAGTTGGTTTGGCGGCTTGAAGAGCAGAGGCACACTAGACTGCTGCAGGATGAACAAGTCATGGCAACTGCCACAGTATTTGGTGCAAACATGCAAAATTTCCTTCTACTGGTTACACACCAGCTGTACATTGAGGGAGTGGAAGCCCTTGCGGTTGACAAAAATAGTTGGGTTGTGATGGGTTGCCCTCAGGGCCACGTGTGTGCAGTCTACAACACCCTGCACCATTGGCAAGCCTGCCATATTTGCGAATCCAACCACACGCGTGGTTATACTTGCTTGATCCGTCGAAAAATTAATATAATTGTGCACCTTTGCGAAGAGGGCATCAGTAAACTGCATGATGCAACTGTGGGCGCCTGACTGGGAGATGCTGCTGATGTCTGCTGATGATCCCTGGAAGGAGCCTGAAGCAAAAAAGTTGAGTGCGGTGGTGACTTTGACATCCACTGGTAAGGAGTGTCCACCCGCTTCTCTGGGCTCCAGGTGTTGGTGCAGCATTGCGCAGATGTCTCCGACAACCTCTCGCGAAAGTCTTAGCCTCCTTTGGCACTGCTGCTCACTCATGTTGAGGTAGCTCATCCTCTGTAAACACTGAGAGGGGGGTATCTCCTGCGACGATATGCTGCCATGCGCTGGCGCCTTCTGCCCTGTGCAGCATCAGGTGGGTGAGCAGGAGGTTGGTGCTCCTGCTGCTGTTCTGCCTGGTTCTGCTGCTGGCGTGGCTGCTCCTCATCCGAATCTGAGGTCCATGATGAAAGGAAATAAATGTTTCCCATGCTGCTGGTAGATACCTCCGTTGGGGAAGCGCTCAGTCGAAGTGGGGAGAGGGTTTTCCCAGGAGGTCCCAAAGTAGATAGATCTCAGCTGCACCACCTCCGACTTCAGTAGGCCTGGAAAAAGTGCTCAAAGACCTGTGGAAAAAAATGTCTGCCACCTGCAACTCATCCCTGTTGAAAGCTCTGTTTTTATGGTGGTGCTGCAGCTCTGAGGAGGCCAACCACTTGTCAACCCGCCAGGATTAGCTGGCGTGGTTTAGCAGCAGCGTGCAACACGCTGTAAATGTGGCAAAATAACAAAGGCCTGGGAAAATTGGATTATAGAGGCCCTTAAGCGCTTCTTAAGGGTCTTAACTGCCTATTCCGCCTCTTGGAGGCGGGACCGAATCGCACTCGTGAAGCCCGCCACCGGCAAAGTTGCGTGGAGGCGGGATGGAAGCGGGTTCCGAACCCGCACTCAATTTTTGCAATTTTACCAACTGTCCCGCCTTCAAACCCGCCTCCTCAGGGCTGGGAAAATCGCCCCCAATATTTCAGTGAGCGTGTGGTCAATCTATGGAACAGACTCCCTAGGGAGGTGAAAGCAGTTAGTGTTGATTCATTCAAATGCAAATTAGATTTCTTTAAGAAAATAACATTTTGGGATACAGTGTATGAGTAATTTGAGACATGACGTGTGGTAAGTGTAACATGCTTAGGAGGGAAAAAGTGACTTTGGACCCATTGCTCCCAAAACTCTCCACCACTTGTGTCATGTCTGGGTCTGTTGCAGACTACTGGATAGAGATTGATTGCTATGATTAGTCAACATCTCCATTATCGATGTATGATGTGACTATACAGGATGGTAGAAGGCGAACTAGATGGATCGTGGCCTTTTGTAGTCTAGCAATTCCTATGTTCCTATCACACACAGTCAGGCTCGCCTCTTACCCCTGTCCTCACTAACCTACCAGTCCCCCATCACCTCAAATTTAAAATTCTCATCCTTGTGTTTAAACCCTTTCATAGCCTCACCTCTCCCTGCCTCTGTAATCTTCTCCAGTCCTACAAACCCCTAGATTCTCCGTTCCTCTGACTCTGGCTATTTGTACATCCCCTGCTTTCCTTTGCCCAACATTGGCGGTTGTGCCTTGAGCCACCTACACCCCACACTCTAGAATTCCCTCCTTAAACCCCTTCACCTCTGATGTGCCTCAATAATTCCGAGACTCGATGTTAGCGAAACAAAACAAGGCTTTTATTAACTTAGAAGGTAACACGCAGTGGAGAGAGGTATCTTCCATCTGGAGGTCTGCAGTACTGGATATGAGGCCAGACTGAGCTTGCTTACATAGGGGCCAGGTATGGGCGGAGCCCTACACACAATACATTACAATATACAATACAATGGTGAGGAGACGGAACTGAGGTAAGGGAACTGAAACCTGAAACCAACCACAGTCACAGGCAGTGATGAATGGAATATTTCATCACAACCTCCACATCTCCCACTCCCCTCCCTTAAGTCCCTCCTTAAAGCCCATCTCTTTGACCAAACCTACAGGCGCCCTTTCTACTCTGTTCTACAGCTTCTTCCTTCTTCCTTCTGCCTCTGTGAAGTGCTTTGGGACATTTTTCCATGTTAACAGCACTATATAAATGCAAGTTGTTGTTGTATCATTATTCACTATTCCCTGTCATTTGTAAGTGTAGCGTTGTACGGTGTGGACTTGTTTTGGCTTAGGTATGCTGGCTTTGAGAAAAGAGAGATCTTTATTCTATATGTTTCCACTGGGTTGAAGCCTCGGTGCCAGAGAGAAAAGAAACACTGGTAGGAGGTGAAACTTAAATTGGGTTGCAGGCCAGTAAATGGGGAGTAGCGGATCAGCCGCCCGTTATACACCCCACCCAATTTACCAATCCATAAAGTCCATGAAAAGGAAAATCAGCCTGGATGTATAACACACAGCCCATCCACTGCCGTCCATTTTGCGACCTCATGGAAGTTGAATTTTGCTCCTGTAGACTTTTAATAACCCATAGTTAAGTACAGTTGCAGCTTCTTGTGTGTATCACTGACATAACCTCCCATTGTAGGACAACAAAATGTTCTATTTTTAACTTAGGAATCCTAAATGAGTTAATCATGTCCAATTAATTTGACCTTTTATGAACATAAGAAATAGGAGTAGGAGTAGGCCATTTGGCCCCTCGAGCCTGCTCCACCATTCAATAAGATCATGGCTGATCTTCTACCTCATCTCCACTTTCCTGCACTATCCCCATATCCCTTGATTCCCTTAATATTCAAAAATCTATCGATCTCGGTCTTCAATATACTCAACAATTGAGCCTCCACAGCCCTCTGGGATAGAGAATTCCAAAAATTCATCACCCTCTGAGTGAAGAAATTTTTCCTCATCTCAGTCCTAAATGGCCGACCACTTATTCTGAGACTGTGACCCCTGGTTCGAGACTCCCCAGCCAGGGGAAACATCCTCCCTGCATCTACCCTGTCAAGCCCTGTAAGAATTTTGTATGTTTCAATGAGATCACCTCTCATTCTTCTAAACTCCAGAGAATATAGGCCTAATCTACTCAATCTCTCCTCATAGGACAATCTCCCATCCCAGGAACCAGTCTGGTGAACCTTCATTGCACTCCCTCTATGGCAAGTATATCCTTCCTTGCGTAAGGAGACCAAAACTGTACACAATACTCCAGGTGTGGTCTCACCAGGGCTCTATATAATTGCAGTAAGACATCTTTATTCTTATACTCAAATCCTCTTGTAATAAAGGCCAACATAACATTTGCTTTCTTAATTGCTTGCTGTACTTGCATGTTAACTTTCAATGATTCGTGTACAAGGACACCCAGGTCCCTCTGAACACCAACATTTCCCAATCTCTCACCATTTAAAAAATAATCTGCTTTTCTAGTTTTCCTACCAAAGTGGATAACTTCACATTTCTCCACATTATTTTCCATTTCCCATGTTCTTGTCCACTCACTTAGCCTGTCTATATCCCTTTGAAGCCTCTTTGCATCCTGCTCACAACTTACATTCCCACCTAGCTTTGTATCATCAGCAAACTTGGATATATATAATGGTAATGCAGTGGATGTAGTTTATCTAGATTTTCAAAAGGATAAGGTACCCCATAATAGACTGATGAACAAGGTCAGAGAATGCGGAATCAGGGGACAAGTAGCAGAATGGATAGCTAGCTGGCTCAAGACAGAAAGCAGAGAGTAGGGGTATAAGGTAGCTATTCACAGTGGCAGAAGGTGGGTAGTGGTGTTCCACAATGATCAGTGCTGGGACCACTGTTGTTCACAAGTTATATTAACAATTTAGACTTTGGAATCAAAAACACAATTTCTAAATTTGCGGTTGACACCAAATTGTGGGGGATAGTCAATGCTGAGGAGGACTGCAATAAAATATAGGAGTGTAGGAATTAATGAATTCCTACGAATAACGGAGATCGACGCAAGAGAACAATTAAACAGGTCTTTACTCAATGGAGATGCCACGAGGATTGCCTGGGCAGCCCCGTGGTTTGCGACGTGACGTCATCGCGTTTACCCGCGTTTTCCCACGCTCTTAAAGGGGCCACACCCTGTACATGCAAACTCTATATACAAAACACAGTAATGCCTAACACAATGACATAGGTTTAGGCTGGTGTTAGAACATCGTTAAAGAGAATTATATACAGTTAGCCAGAGTCATTCAGTGGTTCTGCCACATGCGCCCCCCCAGAATTCACTTTAACGGACAAAGTCAAATGGTGAGGGGGTCTGACGAGCCTGTCAGACCGACTGCTGTACTCTCGAGGCGGAGGCTGCTGGTTGGCTGGCAGTCTGGCGGGCGGTCGCACTTGGTCTGTCGCAACGATGATGGGTGGCCGACCCCGTCTCGGCGGTTGTGCTGTCTCAACGGGGCGGTCGAGGTCTAAATGTGCTGGCTTTAAGCGGTCAACCGAAATGTGGTCCGGTTTACCACCGACATCTGCTGCGAAGGTTTTGTCCCCTGCTTCCAACACGCGGAAGGGACCGGTATATGGGGCCTTGAGCGGATCCCTATGCGCGTCATGGCGAATAAAAACGTATTCAGCCTTGTGAAGCTCCGTGGGAACGTGTGACTTCTGCAGCCCGTGGTGCGAAGTGAGCACCGGTGCGAAACATCTGGCCACCTCTTGGTGACTAGCAAGCTGGGCAGACGCGGACCATGGCTCTGTCGATGTTGGTAGGAAGTCCCCCGGGACTCGCAGCGGCTGACCATACACCAGCTCCGCTGATGAAGAGTGAAGGTCTTCTTTGGGGGCCGTGCGAAAGCCCACAGTAGCTTGTCTGCCCATCCAGCATCCTGGAGGCTGGCCCTCAAGGCGGCTTTCATTGACCGGTGGAAGCATTCGCAGAGGCAATTCGCCTGTGGGTGGTAGGCTGTGGTGCGGTGCAATTTGACACCGAGTACTTGGGCCACTGCATTCCAGAGTTCGGAGGAAAACTGCGGTCCCCTGTCTGACAAAATATCTGCTGGCACTCCGAAACGGGCGATCCAGGAGGAAATGAACGCCCTGGCCACGTCCGCCGAAGTAGTGGATGACAGGGGGACCGCCTCCGGCCATCTGGTGGTGCGGTCAACCATGGTCAGGATGTGTGAAAAACCATGGGAGGGTGGGAGTGGTCCTACCAGGTCCACGTTGACATGGTCAAAACGTTGCTCCGGAACTGTGAAGTTGGCCAATGGAGCTTTGACGTGGTGCTGTACCTTGGCCTTTTGGCAGACCACACAGGTGTTGGCCCAGTCGCGGACATCTTTATGCATGCCATGCCATACAAATTTCGCTGACATCAGTTTCTGAGAGGCCTTCATTCCTGGGTGTGACAACCCATGTATGGCGTCGAACACTTTGCGGCGCCAGACGACCGGCACGACAGGGCGAGGATCCTGTACGGAGCCGTCACACAACAGCGTGGTACGTGCCAAATGGAACTTGACGTCGGCCAACTGGAGGCCAGTGATGGCCATTCTGTAAGCTTGGACTTCCGGGTCTGAGGCTTGGTCCGCTGCCATGAGGGCGTAGTCGATGCCCAAATGAACCGTATTGACGATCACACGGGCGAGGCAGTCTGCCACCAGGTTGTCCTTACCGGCCACGTGCTGTATATCCGTGGTGAATTCGGATGTGTAGGTCAGTTGACGCTGCTGTCGGGCTGACCACGGTTCGGCGGTCTTGGCCATTGCAAAGGTTAGCGGCTTATGGTCCACAAAGGCGGTGAAAGGACGTCCTTCTAGTAGGAACCGAAAATGGCGGAAGGCCAGAAAAAGGGCGAGCAACTCCCGGTCGAACGTGCTGTATGCGCTCTCGTTCTGCCGTAGTGGACGGCTGAAGAATGCCAACGGCTGCCACGTCCCGTTCACCCACTGCTGTTGCACGGCACCGACTGCGTAGTCCAACGCGTCGGTGGTGAGGGCGATGGTGCCTTCTGGAAGCAGGTGCGCCAGCATAGTCGCGTTGGCTAAGGCGCTTTTGGTGTCGGCGAACGCTGGGGCCATGTCATCCGTCCAGTCTACCGGGTGCTTGCCAGTCTTGCCCTTGAGGGCCTCATACAGGGGCTGCATGAGTAGTGCCGCCTTAGGCACGAAACGGTGGTAAAAGTTTACCATGCCTAGGAATTCCTGCAGGGCCTTTACGTTCTGCGGGCGTGGAAAGGATGTCACCGCCTCTACTTTCGAAGGTAAAGGAACCGCTCCCTCTGAGGTGATGCGATGCCCCAGGAAGTCAATTTGGTGCAGGCCAAACTGACACTTGGCCGGGTTGATAATCAGGCCGTGTTGGCTGAGGCGTCGAAAAAGGGTGCATAGGTGACAGGTATGCTCTTCCTTAGTAGGACTGGCAATTAGAATATCGTCTAGGTAGACAAAGAGGAACTTGTGGTCCCGCAGCACGGAGTCCATCAGGCGTTGGAAAGCCTGGGCGGCGTTCTTCAACCCAAACGGCATTCGTAAAAACTCGAAGAGGCCGAATGGGGTGATGACTGCAGTCTTCTGGACGTCTTGTGGATGAACTGGGACCTGGTGGTAGCCCCGGGCGAGGTCGACTTTTGAGAACACAGTGTTCCCTGCCAAATGGGCAGAGAAATCCTGAATGTGGGGGATCGGGTACTGATCAGGAGTGATGGCGTCGTTTAGGCGTCGATAGTCACCGCATGGCCGCCATCCACCGCCAGGCTTCGGGACGCTATGGAGGGGTGAAGACCAGGGACTATTTGACCGGCGAATAATCCCTAACCGTTCCATGGTTGCGAACTCCGCCTTTGCGACCGCCAGCTTGCCAGGTTCCAGGCGCCGGGCCCGCGCGTAGACCGGGGGGCCGTTGGTGGTGATGTGGTGTTCCACACCATGTTTCGTGGCTGTGGAGGAGAACGTGGGTCTTGTCAGGTCGGGGAATTCGCCGAGCAGACGAGCGAACTCATCAGGAGTTGGGAACGCACAGGAGAAAGTTACCAAGAAATCCAGTATTGAATTCAGAAGAAACTTCTTTACCCAAAGAGTGGTGAGAATGTGGAACTTGCTACCACAGGGAGTGGTTGAAGCAAAAAGTATAGATGCATTTAAGGGGAGGCTAGACAAGCATATGAGGGAGAAGGGAATAGAGGGTTATGCTGATAGAGTTAGATGAGGAAAGACAGGAGGAGGCTCGAGTGGAGAATAAATGCTGGCATGGACTGGTTGGGCCGAATGGCCTGTTTCTGTGCTGTATATCCTATAATAATAAAACTACCTAACCTAAGGGGTGTGATTGCCTCCTCGATCAAAGTGTCCCAGTAACTCTCCCCATCCCTGATGCCCCGCAATGTCTGCACCTCAGACTCCAGCTCAACAACTCTGAGCTGAGGTTCCTCAGGATGCAGGCACTTACTGCAGACGTGGTTTCCTGGGATCACAATGCTCTCCACAAACTCCCATATGCTGTAGTTGTGGCACACCACCTGCCCTGCCATCCCTATATAACCTTGTTCTATTGAATTAAATTTGTATTTAAGTAGCTTAGTTTACAGTTTTGTTTCTTGACTACTTAATTGATCTAGATTAAGTTATGGGTAATGAAATTAAATATCTACCTATAACACAAAGCACTACAAGTAATGTAGGCAAAAAGCAGCAACTCCTTCCTTCCCCGAATTTCCACTCTTTCCAAATTCCCAATTGAAACACTCTGTTTAAGTGCACTCAGTTTAATCCCGCTCTGTGCTCTGCAGACCTGTTTACTCTTATACTCTTAGGGCGCTAATCAACGGAATTTTTCCCCCTAAGAGGCCGTTAACGGGGCGCAAAGCAATTAGCACCCGAGCGCGGCGGTGTTTGCGCTGCTCGCGAAATTGACCATTTTGCGGCAGCGCTAAACACTACTGCCACGGTCTCCTGCGCCCACAGATCGTGATGTCAGTCGAGCGTGAAATGCCCCGGTAGCACCCTGCACCGGATATTGAGTCGCGCCCCCTGCCTTAGCGCCTGCCGCTAGGAACGACAGGTAGAGAGGAACGTTTTCAAGTCGGAAAGGGGCAGGGGGAGCGCTATTTAAAGGTGGGTGCTTCCTGCCTTTTCTTGTCAGCAAAATTTTAGGTTTTAACGCTGTCCTAAGGAGTTTTGGCCCTCAGCACCACTTTTGAGGTTCCTAAGTGCCGAGCTCTTTCCCTGGGCCTATCCATTAGTGCTTCCACACAATTGTTTTTGAGGTCACTCCAGGCCGAGATTCAAGGCTGCAATGAGCAGGGTGTGGCTGGCCAGTAAGATGGCCCCTCCTCTTTAAAAACTGGATGGCGCCAGTCTGTCTGGCTTCCATGGTAATTGGCATCGCCTGAGCTTCGGTAGCGTCCTGAGGTAGCGCCTCGCTACCTGACGTTTGCGCCTTAGGAGGTGTGTAGCGCCTGTTTTAGCACTCAAATCACCTCCAGGGGCGATAGAGGCGAATCTTGCAGTCGGAGGCGATAATTAGCGCCAGGCGCTAAACTTTGCACCCGGCCGATATTAGCATCCCAAAATGGGTGATACCGAATTCCTCCCCCTTATACTCTAGGAGCCTCACCCAATTTACAAGTGTTGACTCTGCTCCCCTGCTCCTGGTGATTAGTACCTATTCAAGACAAACACTTACAGCTGACTGACAGTTAACTGCCACTGGCAGGCAGCTTCTGTTAACTACAGTTTTTAAAGTTCTAGGTTTAAATTAAAATGTTAAACTATTTACACCTTCTACTTACCCAATACTTACCAGAAATTCCCACTCTTTCCAAATTCCCAAATGAAACACTCTGCGCTCCGTTTAATTCCGCTCTGAAGAATTGGCAAAATTACTTTGAAATTACAATTCAAATTCACTGCCTGATTAAGTAACATCTAGGCACAAAAGATATTAACACAAAAGAGTACTTGATTCCAATGAAAGCACAAAGGAATGCTAAACTGCAACAAGTTGAAAGTCTTGGAATGACCTTGTTTATAGTAGTTTTGCTGTTTCCTGATGATGGCACTGTACAAATACAAGCAGTGGAGTGTTCAATAAAAATCTATATTCTCTAAAGATACAGGCAGACATTTCCTCTGAACAGATGAGTCTAACACACTGTGGTGCACTGGTTACAGAACATGCCGCCACCTCCTGTTCAGATGCGGAAGTGCAGCCTTCGCTGGTATACACATAGAGCAAATGTTCATGGTGAGTGCAACTAGTCCGACAAACTGCTCACAACTTCTTTAATGACATTTTACTCTTGACTTTGCGCAAGAAGCTCAATTTCCTGAGCTTGGGCTGAGCCAAAAGGGATAGCTGTTCCACTGTGACGGTCGAAACATTCAGTGCCGGGAAGTCGTAGTAGTAGCTGTCATCTGAGACAGGAAAGAAAAACAAATATTAGGAATTTCACAGCAAACGGAATAATCCACATCATTGCCTCAGTTCAAGTGCGCAACGTCACTTGGCTACATTTTTGATTTTCTTGCTTTCAGGCTGAGAAGGATTCCTGCTTACAATGTCTCTGTCTGGCTATGGTGCACTATTGTGTCTGACTGTGGCTGGCTATTCGTGACTCCCCTTGAAGCTGGCATTAGTAAAATTACTTCTATGCTGGGAAGTAATTGTCTTAATGTCAATCGTATTGCAAGATATTTGTCCAAATTTGCCTGTGCAAGTGGAAGATTCAATGATTTAATTTCCAGCCCTTCTATAAATTAAGGCTGCACAAAGACTACCTCAAATTACTTTCCCCCCTCGTAGTGACAATGCCCCATTACAAAAATTTTGCAAATATTATTACATTTACCTGATGGCACTCACATTTGCCCTCGTCGCAGTAATTTTTCGAATTATGCAATTTCAGCTCGTTAATTCTTTATAAATATTGTCTATCTGATTCAACTATAATACAGACGCACAATATGTAAGGTTAGCAGCACCAAATCAAGCCCAAAGTAGATTTCATGCCCTAAAATGTAGTCACGTGTGATTTAATTCCACCCAAAGCACTAAGGTTTTTTTTTGCTGGAGTTGTCCTATACATGAGGGTACATCAGCACTAGTGGCCATAAAGTTCAAGGCCATTGCTGCAAGCCTGCATTCTTCATATTCAGTTAAACTGACAGTTGATGGGATACTGCATAGTAACAGAAACACTGGCCGGGGTTTTGCCTACCTGGGCGGGTCCGGTGCGGGCGGTGTCATCCTAGCGACCCCGCTGCTGGCTCCATCCCGTTGTTGAAAATGAACTTACCTTAATGGGGCCTATTTGGCCCGCCCAGCGCGTTACCCGGCCCAATTAGATGGAGTGGGATTGGTGACGTCATTCATGAGGTGTTTTCAGCCAGGATCTTTAAAGGGACCATGGCCACATTACATTTGAAGTTTAATCTAACATTGTGCTGTCAGTGTTCTACAGCATTGGAGTGCTACAAACACTGACAATGGCTGCACAGAGGTGCAGGGCTGCACCCAGGTTCTCCCATGACTCCCTCCATAAGCATAGCAGGAGACCAAGACAGCCTAGTTGCAGATTGCAGAGGAGGGCACAAGCAGGGACCTGGATGCAGTGCCACAAACGTGTCAATGATCTCATTAGATCAGGAAACGTTAGTACAAAGCCATATTCACCTTCATCCTGCTGTGCCTCTCATCTCATCCTCATCACTCTGTCTTCCCTACCCTACTCCTGCACATCCTTACTCACACCTACATACCTTGCACTTCCACCCATCCCTCTCGCTCTCTCTCTATCTGCATTATCACTTCCCCATCTCACTAGCCACCCCTCACACTCACCCTCATCCTAGTGCAATCATACCAACAACAGCACACAAGGGTAGCCACTTGGGTGTTTTATCCAATGTTTATGTAAATGTTGTGTCAAACATAAAAATCTTTATTTTCAACACTTTCTGGTCTTGGACAGGTTTGTGTGCACCTTTGGAAGTGGCTTAGTGAGTTGCAGTGAATGGTGAAACACAATGGTACCTCCCGCAATGGCGATGAGTGTGAAAGGAATGGCTTCGTCATTGTAGGGATGCTTTATGGTGTTGGGGTGGTGCCAACCTGGCGCATCGTGTGGCAGCCACAGTGTACAGTGTCAAGTGAAGTAAACCTGGCCATGGTGAGGCCATCCCTGGCCTCAGGGGCAGCAATGTGCCCGGATGCTGATTCCCTCTGTCCTGTGCAGCATCAGGTGATTGCGGAGAAAGTTGGTGTTGTTGTTGGTGCTGCTGGTGTGCCTGGTGCTGCTGGTGTTGGGGTTCATCTTGTTTAGATTCTGAGGACCAAGATGAGACAGTATAAACAGCACTCATGTTGATGGAATAGAAGGCAGGTGAAGTACAGATGACAGAATCATTCTGGTCAATGGTGAGAGAGGTTCTTCCAATGAAGTGATACTGGATGGATGCTTTGCTGGAAAGACTTGCAGCCTGTAGAATCAGTGCTGGAATTGGACTGAGCAACAGCTTCTGCCTGAGAAAAGTGATCTTCTGTCAGGTGGGAGCTTTTACTGTACATTTGATGCTGTCAAGTAATCAGCTGGAGGAATGGCCACGGAACTCCCGCCTCAGGTTGACAGACATGGTTCCTGAGCTGCATGAATCCCGTGGCCATGCAGGGAAATTTAAAATGTAGGGTAAAAAGGCTCTTAAGAGCCTGTAAACTACCTGATAATCATCTCAATTGGGTCCCCCGCTGCTTCCGGTCGGGTCGGGTCGGCTCCACGATGACATGCGCCTGGGGAAAGGTGCGTGGGAGTGAGATGACAGCGGGTTCCCGACCCGCTGTCAAAAATAACAACTTTCCCACCCAACCCGCCACCGCTCGCGCCCGCTACCACCCCGGAAAATTCCGGCCACTAATTCAGCCAATTATCAGGGAGGCAGATGTGACTCCCATACAGTAGTCCACAGATTTAAGGTGATTGGCAAAAGAACCAGAGGCGGCATGAGGAAAGATTTCTTTACACCACGAGTGGTTAGGATTTGGAATGCACTGCCTGATAGGGTGGTGGACATTGATTCAATAGTAGCCTTCAAAAAGGAATTGGATAAATACTTGAAGGAGAAAAAATTGCAGGATTATGGGGAAAGTGCAGGGGAGTGAGACTAACTGGACTGTTCTTCAAAAGAGCCGCCAGAGACTCAATGGGCCGAATGGTGGCCTCCTGTGCTGTACTATTCTATGATTCTAGGTTAAACGAGCATTGTGCACACTTAAAGAACCCAATTCCGAATCCTGTGGTTATTCTACAGATCTCTGTCCAATAATATGTAAGTGGGGGATGACAGCACTGTCAGGTTGAGGAGGTAGCTAGCCAATGCCCAGGAAAATATGTGGAACCATAATCTTGGGCCATTTTTTCAATTAGAAATGGCTTTGAAATACAAAAAAAAGAACAGTACTCCTCTGAAATTGTTGAAAACCTAAAAATTAGCTGAAAACCAAAGCAAGCATGGCCAGTTATTATCCTCAATGGAAATCGTTTCCAAAATTGAAAATTTCAAACTTGCCTGCCTAGAGTTTCCGCTGGGTTTTTTTCAGCGCAATTCCCCCAATATTCCCATAACCGGCGCAAAAGATTGCGGAATTTTAAGCGCAAGTTACGTTCAGCACAATTCGTGTTTCCACGATCTTTTGTGCTAGATTTTAAAATATTGCGTGTGAAGCTGGCCCCGCCCACAGGGAGAATTGTCACCATTGGGAGTTTCCGCTAGCTGCACCTAGGCCTTCAAGGAGTCTCCAAAAATTAAGCTGGATCTTTTGGGTGCAAGGATACTAATAGGGACAATTTGAAAGGTTTTGAATTACTTTTTTTAATTTACTAAGGAACTGACTACTGAACCCCAATCTAACTAAAACATAGTTTTGTATATTTTTTAAAAGTCATTTGCTGTCATTTAAAATCAGGTTACTCACAGGTGGTGAATTGACAATGAATTTTCAGCTGTTTTAATCAACCTTTACCAAGTTACCATTCAGCTGTGGCTCCGTTGGTAGCACACTCGCCTTTGAGTCAGAATGGTTGTGGGTTCAAGTCCCGCTCCAGGGACTCGAGCACGTAAAAAGCTAGACTGACACACCAGTGCAGTGCTGCATTGTCGGAGGTGCTGTCTTTTCGATGAGACATTAAACTGAGGCTCCGTCTGTTCTCTCGGTGATTGTAAAAGATCCCATGGCACTATTTTTAAGAAGAGCAAGGGAGTTATCCCCGGTGTCCAGGCCAATATTTACCCTCAACCAACATAACAAAAACAGATTATCTGGTCATTATCACATTGCTGATTGTGGAACCTTGCTGTGGACAAATTGGCTGCCGTGTTTCCCACATTACAACAGCGACAGACCGGAACGTTGCCCGGGAGCTCAGACGTTTCAACATAGACATCGCCGCCCTAAGTGAGACCCGACGGGCAGGGGAAGGCCAGCTCAAGGAGCAAGGCGGTGGTTACAACTTCTTCTGGAAAGGCAAACCTGAAGAAGAATGCCGCCTCCATGGGATAGGCTTCGCCATAAAAAATTAACTAGTTGAATGTCTCAGAGACTCCCCTTGTGGAATAAACGAACACCTCATGACTCTGCGACTCACCCTAGCCCGGAACCAGTGCGCTACGGTCATCACTGCGTATGCCCCAACACTGGAAGCCATAGACGAGACCAAAGAGGAATTCTACTCCAACCTCGAACAATCCCTGTCTCAAGTCCCAACGGGCGACAAGCTGATCCTCCTTGGTGAACATTAACGCCAGAGTTGGAAAGGACACAGACCTCTGGGGAGGTGTGATCGGCAGATAGGGGGTAAGGAAAGACAACTCCAATGGTACCCACCGCCTGAGGAAATGCTTAGAACATGGCCTTGTCATAACCAACACCTTGTTCTGTCAGAGAGACAAGTACAAGGCTTCATGGCAGCACCCTCACTCCAAGCACTGGCATCTGCTGGACTACGTCAGCGTCTGAGCGAGGGACCACAAGGACATCCGCATCACCCGCGCCATGTCAGGAGCTGACGACTGCTGGACAGGCCACTGTCTAATCCGTTCTGTCATCTCCATCAATGTAGCCCCAAAGCAGCGACGCCAACAGAAGCAATGCCGCAAGAAAATCAACGCTGAAGCACTCAAAGACCCCGCTAAGAAAGCCCTATTCAGCCTGCGCCTCACAACCAACCTGACGACTCCCAGTGATTCAGAGACACAGTGTGTCCACAATGCCTGGTCTGCACTCAAGGCCTCCATAATCAGTACCTGTGAAGAGACGCTCAGTCACTCGACCAGGAAACACCTGGTTTGACGAGAATGACCAGGAGACCCAGGAGCTAATAAGGTGTAAGCGCAAGGCCTTCCTGATCTGGAAACAGCAACACAACTCGAGAGCAAGAAAGCAGCTCTACAGACGCCTGAAGGCCGAGGTCCAACAAACAACTCGTGACCAAAAGAACAGATGGGTGGAGAAAGCGCAGCAGATCCAGCAACTAGCCGACAACCATGACGTGCGTGGATTCTTTAGCGCAGTCAAGACTACCTACGGCCCAAGCACCCAAGGTCCTACCCCACTGCGGGCCAAGAACAGAGAGGTACTCATCAAGGAGAGAGAGGCAGTCAGTGCCGAGTCCTAAAGGACATAGCTGCCAGACTGGGTCTGCGACAGGTGGTGAGGGAACCAACAAGAGGGAAAAACCTACTTGATCTCGTCCTCACCAATCTACCTGTTGCAGATGCACCTGTCCATGACAGCATTGGTGGAAGTGACCACCGCACAGTCCTTGTGGAGACGAAGTCCCGTCTTCATACTGAGGATACCCTCCACCGTGTTGTGTGGCACTACCACCGTGCTAAATGGGACAGATTTCGAACAGATCTGGCAACTCAAAACTGGGCATCCATGAGGCGCTGTGGGCCATCAGCAGCAGCAGAATTGTATTCAACCACAATCTGTAACCTCGTGGCCCGGCATATCCCTCACTCTACCATTACCATCAAGCCGGGAGATCAACCCTGGTTTAACGAAGAGTGCAGGAGAGCATGCCGGGAACAGCACCAGGCATACCAAAAAATGAGGTGTCAACCTGGTGAGGCTACAACACAGGACTACTTGCATGCCAAACAACGGAAGCAACATGCGATAGACAGAGCTAAGCGATCTCACAAACATCGGATCAAATCAAAGCTCTGCAGTCCTGCCACATCCAGTCGTGAGTGGTGGTGGACAATTAA
Organism: Somniosus microcephalus; assembly: GCF_052327205.1. Lineage (NCBI taxonomy): Eukaryota > Metazoa > Chordata > Chondrichthyes > Squaliformes > Somniosidae > Somniosus > Somniosus microcephalus. Next base: position 108,832,821 of record NC_140992.1, read on the forward strand.
ACAGTTAACAGGAGGAGGAGGCTCCAAAAATATCCCCATCCTCAATGATGGTGGAGCCCAGCACGTGAGTGCAAAAGACAAGGCTGAAGCATTTGCAACTATCTTCAGCCAGAAGTGCCGAGTGGATGATCCATCTCGGCCTCCTCCTGAGGTCCCCAGCATCACAGATGCCAGTCTTCAGCCCATTCAATTCACTCCACGTGATGTCAAGAAACAGCTGAAGACACTGGATACTGCAAAGGCTATGGGCCCTGACAACATTCCGGCAATAGTACTGAAGACTTGTGCTCCAGAAGTAGCCGCGCCCCTAGCCAAGCTGTTCCAGTACAGCTACAACACTGGCATCTACCCGGCAATGTGGAAAATTGCCCAAGTATGTCCTGTCTACAAAAAGCAAGACAAATCCGACCCGGCCAATTACTGTCTCATCAGTCTACTCTCAATCATCAGCAAAGTGATGGAAGGTGTCGTCGACAGTGCTATCAAGCGGCACTTACTCAGCAATAACCTGCTAACTGATGCCCAGTTTGGGTTCCGCCAGGGCCACTCAGCTCCTGACCTCATTACAGCCTTGGTCCAAACATGGACAAAAGAGCTGAACTCAAGAGGTGAGGTGAGAGTGACTGCCCTTTGTATTGATTTCTTTGTGGGTTCAATGACAAGACATTTATGAAAGAGAATGTCTTTTAATCTAAAGTTTGTTCAACTCTGGTTAACAGCCTTACAGGAGACACCATGCTAGAAATCCATCTAAAACGAAACCAAAACTAAACTGCTTGTCTCTGTCACATGCCCTCTGCTGGTCAGGCATAAGTAATCAATCAGGCAACTATGCTGGTAAGGCATCATAATCAAACAGGCAAATACCATCACTATTTGCTGATATCATTACATCTCCCTTTCTTAAAACAAAAGTATTTTACTTTTAACTAACAACATGTTTTCTTTGTATTAATCTGCATTTTAACTGTAACACTTAATGAACTTACATTATCATTATCATGATCAAGGTTTTTTAACCTTGCTTTGTGTGTTCACATGAAATATGTAAATACACTAGAACTTGAAGAAAGAATAAGATAACATTACTTCCTTCTATAACAATAGTCCTTAAATTTGCTCAATGAGTCTCTCAGGAGGCTTCACGTGTCTTGAGGATTTTCTGATTGATTGTCCTTGAATCTGAGTTGTTGCCTCAGATGATGTTTTCTCAGCTGTGTGATCAGGCTGTTCAACAGTATCAGTCTTTTGACCTCCTGTGTGATCAGGTTGTTCAACAGTATCAGTCTTTTGACTTGCTGTGGCTGGTCCCATGAGAAGATCCTGACGATTTCTTCGCAGAACAGCACCCTCATCTGTCTGAATGGTGTATGATCTTGGTTGAACTTCACTCAGGACAGTTCCCTTCTGAGTCCATATGTTTGTTTTGTCTTTGAACCTTACTTGGTCACCAGTGTGGAGTTCAGGTAGGTTTTGTGTTCCTCTGTCATAGTAGTACTTTTGCTTTTCTTTCTGTTGTTCTTTGAACTTCCTCACTTTCTCCCCCTCTTTTGTTTTCAGGAGGTTCTCCGGGAGGGGTAGGTTTGACCTTAGCTGACGTCCCATAAGGAGTTGGGCTGGTGACATACCACACTCGAGCGGCGTTGTGCGGTATACAAGCATGCTCTGGTAGAAGTCAGTTCCACTGTCTTTTGCCTTGTACATCAGTCTTTTCACTGTCTGGACTGATTTTTCCACTAGTCCATTAGACTGTGGAAAGTGAGGACTTGACGTTGTGTGGACAAAGTCCCACTCTTTGGCAAAGTGTCGGAAACTTGCATTGTAAAACTGGGGTCCGTTGTCTGTGAAGACCTCGCTTGCCACGCCATGTCTGGAGAATATGGCTTTCATACATGTTATCACAGCATCTGCAGTGGTGGTGTACAGTCTACAAACCTCTGGATACAGGGAGTAATAGTCTGTGACTACAAGATAGTCCTTCCCTTGACATACGAATAGGTCAGCGCCTACCTTCTGGAAAGGTTTGTCTGGCGCTGGGTGTGGCTTTAGTGGTTCTACCAGATTGCTTGCTCGATATTTCAGGCATATTGTGCAGTTTGACACCTCATTTGTCACATCTTGGTTGATTCGTGGCCAGTACATCACCTCTCGTGCTCTTTTCTTACACTTTTCGATTCCCAGATGTCCTCCATGGATCCTTTTTAGCATCTCTTTTCTCAGACTCTTTAGGATAACTATTTTACTTCCTTTGTAGATGATGTCTTCGACCACTGATAGTTCCGCCCTGCAGTTCCAGTACTCTGCCATGTCAGGTGAGCAGTTTTGCTTCATGTTGGGCCATCCATCCAAGATGCTTTTCCTCAGTCGTCTCATTGTTTCATCTTTGTTTGTCTCAGTCTTTATGAGCTCCATTTTTGCATCTGCTATGGGCAGTGCACTTGTGATCATGTCCACGTAGGCGTTCACTTTTTCATCCATTTTGGTGTTTGCGGGGTCACTTGGGTCAACAGCTCTGGACAACGTGTCTGCTGTATACATCAGCTTACCTGGTGTATACGCAACATTCAGTGTATAGCGTTGCAGCCTGATCATCATTCTTTGTATTCTAAGCGGACAGCTATTTAGTGGCTTTTGGAACAATGCAATCAAGGGCTTATGGTCAGTCTCTACACTGATTGCTTGTCCTGCCACAAACTGGTGAAATCTTTCACAGGCGTATGTGATGCTGAGCAGCTCCTTTTCTTTTTGAGCATATCGCGTCTCCGCGTCTGTCATTGAGCGCGATGCATATGCAATAGGTTGCCAGTAGTCATATTTTTGCAGAAGAACGGCACCGAGCCCACTCTGTGATGCATCTGATGATATCTTGATGGGTCTCGCTGGGTCATAAAACCTCAGAACTGGTTCCTCTGTGAGCAGTTTCTTTAGATCGCTCCATGACTTCTCATGCTCATGATTCCATTCCCATTCTATGTTCTTTTCAGTTAGTCTTCTCAGTGGCGCCATCTTTTCTGAGAGGTTGGATATGAATTTACCCATGCAGTTGATCATTCCATTAAACCTCTGCACGTCCTTTTTGCATTGTGGCTTTGGCATATTCTCAATGGCGGACACCTTTCTGGGATCTGGTCTGATGCCCTCACTGCTAAGGATTTCTCCCACGAATGTCAGTTCTGTCACCCCGAGCTGGCATTTCTCTCTATTCAGCTTCAGGTTTGTTTTCCTTGTTGCTTCTAGCACTTTTTTCAGTCTCTCGTCATGCTCAGTTCTCGTGGTTCCCCATACTATGATGTCATCCATCGATGTATCAACTCCCTCCAGGTGCTCATAGATCATATGGATAGTTTTGTGATACACTTCAGGAGCTGAGGCAATGCCAAATGGTAACCTTAGGAATCTGTATCTGCCAAATGGACTGTTGAACGTGCACAGTCTTGAACTTGCCTCATCCAGTTTCATCTGCCAAAATCCTGATGATGCATCTAACTTGCTGAAATACTTTGCATTTCTAAACTGTGCCATGATTTCCTCACGTGTAGGAAGCTTGAAGTGCTCTCTCTTTATTGCTCTGTTTAGATCTCTTGGATCCAGGCAAATTCTGAGCTTTCCATTCTTTTTGTCCACAACGACGAGGGAACTCTCCCACTCAGTTGGCTCATCTATCTTCTGAATCACGTTCAGGCTTTCCATCCTGTCCAACTCTGCCTTCAGTTGCTTTTGAAGAGCAAACGGAACTTTTCTGCATGGATGTATGACCGTTGGCATGCTTTTATCTACTCTGATCGTGTGTTCTCCTGGAAGGCAGCCTAGACCCTGAAATAGGTCGTTGTACTCTTTCATGAGTTCATCATAGACTGTCTCTCCTTCGCTTTCCACAACGAGGACTCTCTTTACCAGGTTCAGTCTCTCACAGGCTATTAAACCTAGTATGGCTTGCAGATCCTTTGGCACCACGATTAATGCTAGCGTGTGCTCTCTGTCCTTGTGTGTTACTTTGACAATGCATCTTCCTTTCACTGGTATATCAGTACCTGAGTATCCTGTCACTTTCACTTTTATTCCATGTATCTTTGGTCTGGGTCTAATTTTCTTAAAATCAGTCTCTGATATCACATTAACTTGTGCTCCAGTATCCAATTTAAATGGAATGTGTATGTCATTCACTTTTACTGTCAACATCCAGTCTCTTTTTTCTTTTTTGTTTTCAGACACAACATCTACATAGAACTCCTCTATCTCGCTTTCATCTACTGCATTGACCTTGCTTTGTTGCGCTTGGTTCTTACAGCAATGGGCATAATGGTTGTTTTTGTTGCAACTATTGCATTTTTTACCATATGCTGGACACTTTTTTGGGTAATGCTGTGTACCGCATCGACTACATGACTTTCAATTGCCCCTTTCATTTTTGTTCGCTGGCCACGCCTCTTTTTTCACATTGGCGCTCTCTTTGTTAAACGGTTGTGTCCGTTCTTACTCACTGCATCCACGTTGCGGCTACTGTCACTGAACAGCTCCTTTACCTGTGACTTCACAGTCTCTGTAGCCCTACACAGTGCTATGGCTTTTCCCAGGTCTAGATTTTGCTCTCTTGGCAGCCTTTCCCTTAGACCATTATCTGGAATACCACACACCAGTCTGTCTTTTATCAGCGAGTCTGTCAGTCCCCCAATTTCACATGTTTTGCTTCGGTTTCTCAGTTCAGTCACATACTGATCAACAGTCTCACCTGTTTTCTGTACACATGTGAAAAATCTGTGCCTCTCAAACGTCATGTTATGTTTAGGTATGCAGTAGGTCTCAAACTGTTCCATTATTTTATCTAGCTTCATTTTGTCTCCATCAGCAGCGAATGTGAAGTTATTATACACCTCCAGCGCTTCATCACCCACGACATGTAAGAACACTGACGATTTCTTTTTATCACTTTTCTCATCAGCTCCGATTGCCGCTAAATACAACTCTAAACGTTGTTTGAATCTCCTCCAATTTTCAGCCACATTACCTGTCAACTGAAGCTTTGCCGGTGGGTGTAAACCTTCCATTTTTTCACTTCGTTAGCTATTCTCCAATGGTAAGTAACGATGTTCTCTTTTGGCTTGCTAATATGTGGAGAGCTGATTTAACTTCAGATTTTTCCTCTTCATCTCTTTCAATCCCACTTCTGACACCATGTATTGATTTCTTTGTGGGTTCAATGACGAGACATTTATGAAAGAGAATGTCTTTTAATCTAAAGTTTGTTCAACTCTGGTTAACAGCCTTACAGGAGACACCATGCTAGAAATCCATCTAAAATGAAACCAAAACTAAACTGCTTGTCTCTGTCACATGCCCTCTGCTGGTCAGGCATAAGTAATCAATCAGGCAACTATGCTGGTAAGGCATCATAATCAAACAGGCAAATACCATCACTATTTGCTGATATCATTACACCCTTGACATCAAAGCAGCATTTGATTGAGTGTGGCATCAAGGAGCCCTAGCAAAACTGAAGTCAATGGGAATCAAGGGGAAAACTCTCCATTGGTTGGAATCATACCTAGCACAAAGGAAGTTGGCTGTGGTTGTTGGAGGTCATTCATCTCAATCACATGACATCACTGCAGGAGTTCCTCAGGGCAGTGTCCTAGGCCCAACCATCTTCAGCTGTTTCATCAATGACCTTCCCTCCATCATAAGGTCAGAAGTGGGGATGTTCGCTGATGATTGCACACTGTCAGCACCATTCGAGACTCATCAGATACTGACGCAGTCCGTGTCCATATGCAGCAAGACCTGGACAACATTCAGACTTGGGCTGACAAGTGGCAAGTAACATTTGCACCACACAAGTGCCAGGCAATGACCATCTCCAACAAGCGAGACTCTAACCATCTCCCCTTGACATTCAATGGCATTACCATCGCTGAATCCCCCACTATCAACATCCTGGGGGTTACCATTGATCAGAAACTGAACTGGACCAGCCATATAAATACTGTGGCTACAAGAGCAGGCCAGAGGCTGGGAATTCTGCGGCGAGTGTCTCACCTCCTGACTCCCCAAAGCCTTTCAACCATCTACAAGGCACAAGTCAGGAGTGTGATGGAATACTCTCCACTTGCCTGGATGAGTGCAGCTCCAACAACACTCAAGAAGCTTGACACCATTCAGGATAAAGCAGCCCACTTGATTGGCACTCAATTCAATTCAATTCAATTCAAATCGCTTTATTGGCATGACAAGGTACATCTTATGTTGCCAAAGCATCGAAAAACATTCATGGTTGAACACATAAATATAGATCTATCCATACAGTGTATAAACAGATATATCCCTGAGTGTATAAATATACATTCATATAATTTGTATATACTCTTTTCTTATATTTAGTGGTTGTCCCTCTGTTTATGGCAAGCTGTAACATAGTGTGCCGCTAAGGTTACACAATTTCTCTCTTCCCCTAGTAGGTATGGGAGTTTTTGGTCGTCATTCAAATTTCTGAATTCCGGGCATATTTTTGTGAATTTTGGGTAGAAATTCTCCCTTATGCCCTGATATTTTCTACAAGCTGTGAGGAAGTGCATCTCTGTCTCCACCAATCCCTGACTGCAGTGAGAGCATATCCTGTCCTCTCTTGGTAGCCGGGTCTGCCTGTGTCTACCTTTTTCGATCGCCAGGCTATGTTCACTAAGTCTGTACATTGTCAAGGTTTTTCTCAGTTTGCTATCCTTTACCATGGTCAGGTAATCAGCCATGTTGTATTGTCTGTTTAGGGCCAAGTAGCAATTGAGTTTGTTTTGGGTTTTTGTTGTTTCTGCCCAATATGACAGATATTTTTCCTTTTGCTTAGTGACGATCGTGTTGGGTCGAATTCTTTGTGTTACGCTGTCACTGTCCTGGGGCTGGTTATTGTTAGTAGTGTTAGTAGTTACTTCACTGAGTCCCAGGACTAGTTGACTGAGGGTATTCTTCTTTATGGTCCTCTCTTGGCATTTCAGGGCTTCGTAATGATAGCAGTGGGGGTTGCTCATTTTTAGGTGTTTCCAAAATTTGGTGGCTCTTTTTTGGACAGTGATTATTAATGGATATTGGCCTAGTTCTGCCCACCATCCACCACCTTCAACATTCACTCCCTCCACCACCGGCGCACTGTGGCTGCAGTGGGTACCATCTACAAGATGCACTGCAGCAACTCGCCAAAGCTCCTTCAACAGCACCTTCCAAACCCGCGACCTCTACCACTTAGAAGGACAAGGGCAGCAGACGTATGGGAACATCACCACCTACAAGTTCCCCTCCAAGCCACACACCATCCTGACTTGGACCTGTATCGCCGTTCCTTCACTGTCGCTGGGCCAAAATCCTGGAACTCCCTTCCTAACAGCATTGTGGGTGTACCTACACCATATGGACTGCAGCGGTTCAAGAAGGCGGCTCACCACCATCTTCTCAAGGGCAATTAGGGATGGGCACTAAATGCAGGCCTAGCCAGCCAGTGACGCCCACATCCCATCAATGAATTTTTAAAAAAGACAGATAGACTCATTTATATATATATAGACTAGTCTGAAGTACCCGGCGTTGCCGAGGGAACTGAAGAACCCTCTACCATGTTTATAAAACTGTTTATAAAACTGTTGGGATTTAAGAACTCTTGCTAAGCACCCAGGAGGTGGTTCTTTAACTTCGTTTTTTGTTAATGGGGATCGACAGTAGCCATATACTCCAGGTTTTACAGTTTTCCTTCTATGTGAATTTGGAGGTAGCAAGCAGAATTATAATTTTGCAATGTTATCATTGACATTAATGAGAGAGAGAGAGGGGGGGAAGGAGAGAGAGAGGGGGGTGAAGGAGAGAGAGAGAGAGAGGGGGGGAAGGAGAGAGAGAGAGAGGGAAGGAGACAGAGAGAGAGAGGGGGGAAGGAGCGAGAGAGGTAGGGAAGGAGAGAGCGAGAGAAGGAGAGAGGGAAGGGGAGGGAGAGAGAGAGAGAGAAAGGAGAGAGAGGGAAGGAGAGAGAGAGAGAGGGAAAGAGAGAGAGAGAGGGAAGGAGAGAGAGGGGGAAGGAGAGAGAGAGAGAGGTGGAAGGAGAGAGAGAGAGGGTGAAGGAGAGAGAGAGAGAGAGGGGGAAGGAGAGAGAGAGAGGGGGACGGAGAGAGAGGGGGAAGGAGAGAGAGAGAGAGGGAAGGAGAGAGAGAGAGGGGGGAAGGAGAGAGAGAGAGGGGGAAGGAGAGAGAGTGAGAGAGAGAGGGAAGGAGAGAGAGAGAGGGAAGGAGAGAGAGAGTGAAGGAGAGAGAGAGTGAAGGAGAGAGAGAGAGAGGGAAGGAGAGAGAGAGAGAAAAAGAGAGCGAGAGAGAGGGGGAAGGAGAGAGAGGGGGAAGGAGAGAGAGAGAGGGGGAAGGAGAGCGAGAGAGAAGGGGAAGGAGAGAGAGGGGGGAAGGAGAGAGAGAGAGGTGGAAGGAGAGAGAGAGAGGTGGAAGGAGAGAGAGAGAGAGAGAGGGAAGGAGAGAGAGAGAGAGGGAAGGAGAGAGAGAGAGAGAGAGAGAGAGAGAGAGGAGAGAGTGAGAGAAGGAGATAGAGAAGAGAGGAAGACACCCCGGGGAAGGGGTTGGACTCAGAGCCCGGCAGCTGTGACCCGGAGCCCCCATGCGTGGACTAGCGCCGCAGGCCCGGCCCGACTCACCTCAGCTCAGCTCCCGCTCTGGCCCACCGCCGCTCTATGGCAGAGGGTTCTTCAGTTCCCTCAGCAACGCCGGGTACTCAGAGCCCGGCCGCGGTGACCCGGAGCCCCCATGCACGGCCTAGTGCCTCAGGCCCGGCCCGACTCACCTCAGCTCAGCTCCTGCTCTGGGCCGCCGCCGCCGCTCCCCCGCTCGCTGTCTCTCAGGCTCTCGGGCCGCACGGTTCTCTCTGTCTCTGTCTCTTTATCTCTTTTCCCGGTCCCGCACTCATGGCAGGCCGCAGGCTTAGGCCCCACCCACACACACCATGAAATGCCCCCCATAACGCATCATACCGTGGTTCCCCCATAGGAATGGTCAACCATCATGTCACTCAATGCTAATGAGCTGAAATGAGCGGATTTTGTCCGTTTTTTGTAAACATGTCCGAACAATTTTTGTCTGACCAAAAAATAATCATGCCTATGACACTCCCCTAATCATACGCTTTTTTTTGATATAACATATGTGTAGGTACGCTCTATAACTTTTGAGTTTACCGCACACATACACACAGACAGACAGACTCATTTATATATATATATATACTAGCTGGAGTGCCCGGCAGTGCCGAGGCTTTTTTGAGGGCATGTTGTTGTTGGAAGAGAGAGAGAGAGCGACTGGGGGGAAGAGAGAGAGTGACTGGGGGGAAGGGAGAGAGCGACTGGGGGGAAGAGAGAGAGCGACTGGGGGGAAGAGAGAGAGCGACTGGGGGGAAGAGAGAGAGCGACGGGGGGAAGAGAGAGAATGACTGGGGGGAGAGAGAGAGTGACTGGGGGAGAGAGAGAGACTGGGGGGAGAGAGAGAGAGGGGGAGAGAGAGAGAGTGGGGAGAGAGAGAGGGGGAGAGAGAGAGGGGGAGGGAGGGGGCAGAGAGAGAGAGGGGGAGGGAGGGGGCAGAGAGAGAGGGGGAGAGAGAGAGGGGGAGGGAGGGGGCAGAGAAAGAGGGGGAGGGAGGGGGCAGAGAAAGAGGGGGAGAGAGAGAGGGGGAGGGAGGGGGAGAGAGAGAGGGGGAGGGAGGGGGCAGAGAGAGAGGGGGAGGGAGGGGGCAGAGAGAGAGGGGGAGGGAGGGGACAGAGAGAGAGCGGGAGAGGGAGAGGGGGAGGGAGGGGGAGAGAGAGAGGGGGAGGGAGGGGGGAGAGAGAGAGGGGGAGAGAGGGGGAGGGAGGGGGAGAGAGAGAGGGGGAGGGAGGGGGAGAGAGAGAGGGGGCGGGAGGGGGAGAGAGAGAGGGGGAGGGAGGGTGCAGAGAGAGAGGGGGAGAGAGAGAGGGTGAGGCAGGGGAGAGAGAGAGGGTGAGGCAGGGGGGAGAGAGAGGGGGGAGAGAGAGGGGGAGAGGGGGAGGGGAGAGGAGGGGGAGAGGGGGTAGGGAGGGAGAGGGAGGGAGGGGAGGGGGAGGGAGGGGGGAGGTGGGAAGGGGGAGAGGGGAGGGGGGAGGAGAGAGAGACAGAGGAAAGGAGAGAGGGCGAGTGGCCCAAGGCCGCAAATGGAGCCAAGCCCCGGGAACGGGGGTGAGCCGGCTTGAGGCTGTGAGAGACGGCCGGGCCCAGTTGCCGGGGTAACCCTTCACCCCCTCCCGAGCCCCGCCCCCCGCCCTCCCGAGCCCCGGCCCCCCCCCGAGCCCCGGCGCCTCCCCCCGCCCTCCCGAGCCCCGGTGCACCCCCCCCCTCCCGAGCACCCACGCCCCGCCCTCCCGAGCACCACCCCCCCACCCTCCCGAGCAACCCCCCCCCTCCCTCCCGAGCACCGGACACCCCCCCCGAGCCGGCTTGAAGACCGCCAATTGCGGCTGGGCCTGCGCTACCGCGCTCTGTGTCTCAGGCTTGAGACGCCGCCTGGGACTGGAGGGAGGGAGCGAATGAGTCGGAACATGCCCAGTTACACCCTGAATGCGCAAGGGCAGCACGCACACAGCATGCTGGTAGTTGTAGTCGTTCCTTATCACGTTGGGTTGAGGCTTCCGTGGTTACTGTTGCTAGGTGACGTGAGGAGAAGGAGCCGAAATGTTTTTTTTTGAAAAGATAAAACCCCGAGAGAAATAAGGAGCTATGAACAGAGAGTTGATTTATATTTTTAGGAAAAAACTGAAGTAAAATTTTTAAAAGTCGGTAATTAAAGCAGGGAAAAATCCATTAAACGTTCTCCCCGCACCCGCCCCGCCCCCCCCCACCGTCTGCCTCCAAATGAAAACCGCGCTGTCTTTGTCGAAAAAATTTTTAAAAAGTTGATTTCCAATGCAAGTGTGGAGGAAATGGCCGAAATGTTTGTATTTTTTTTAAAAGATAAAACCCCGATGGGAAAAAGAAATGAATAGTTAAGAATCAAGATGGCTGACACTCACCTCAGTTCAGAATGATTAGGCCCGCCCACATTGGTCAACCATCAGGTCACTGAAGTGTAGGATTGGTCAATCATCACGTCACTCAACTCTAGGATGGCCCGCCCGCACACGCAATGAACCCACCCCCATGACGCAGTGATTGGTCGACCGTCGGGTCGCTCAACTGTACGATTGGTCAACCTTCATGTCACTCGATGCTAATGAGCGGATAATGAGCGGAATTTTGAACGTTTTTTGTATACCGTCGGCACAATTTTTGTCTCACCAAAATGTAAATATGCTTATGACCGTTCTGGAATCGTAAGCTTTCTTTTGATGTAACGCACGTGTAGGTACGCTCTAAAACTTGAGAGTGTATAGCCGGACAGACAGACAGACAGAAGGACAGAAGTACCGCTTTTATATATAGACTAGCTGGAGTGCCCGGCGGTGCCGAGGGTTGTTAAGTCTGTGGGTTGTATTATAAATAATCACAGACTCCACTGTTAACAAAATAAAACACGTCTTTACTATTCAGAGGCTCGGGCGATTCTGCCCTAGTTAACGTATCACAACCCTTATATACTGGTGTGGTCACTATCGGTATTACAGTATACATGAGCCAATAGATAGTGCCACCCTAAAGTAGTGCTCTTAAAGGCGAATGGTTACATTCTATAGTTCCCTTAAAGGTAAACGGTTACATACACAACACTCCTCCCTTCCTAGCTTATTACTTACAGAATCCCGTTAAACATACAATCTTCAACTTTATATAAACAGTTTGCAGATATACTCTCGATGGAGTCAACGTCATATAACAATTTACAGATATACTCTCAATGGAGTCAACGTCATATAACAGTTTACAAACATACTCTCAGTGGCATCAGTTTACAGGTTCAGTCTCTGTGGGAACAGTTCATAAATTCAGTCTCTGGTATTAATTCGTTCCAGACAGCATCCTCCATAGCCTTTTTTTTTTTTTTTTCTTTTTTTTTAACAGCTTGTACTTTCGTCCTGTTGAACCAGCAGTGCGGACTTATACAACCCACTGGCTGTCTTGATAATGTCCCTGGATTTATTTTACAAATTTAGCACCTTTCGTAGTGTTCGGACTGAGGTAGTAGAAGTAATAATATTTTAAACAGTTATTATTTTCGGCTTCTTCTTTTTCTTTTCTGCCTTTTTGAAACTCTCCGAGCTCTTTTCCCGGCTGCCATCTGTAGCGCCACCAACTCTCTATGTTCCTTAGACCTTAAGTGCTTCCTCAGGATTTCAGCACTTTGGGAGTTCCCATCACAATTTGGGCAGACCACATCCTCATAACATTCGGTGTCACTCAACAGGTCAAAACCCTTCTTCAAGCAATCATATTCATCCTGCTCTTCCTCGGATGTCTGCCCTTCCTTCCCTCCTGGCCTCATTTGTGCATTCAATCCTTTCCCTTCCTTCAGGGATTTCGTTATCAGGCTATTTAATCCTTCTACTGAAGTAGCTGTTTCCCCATTCTCCTGTTCCCCTGGACGTAATTCAGCGTACTCCTCCATTTCATCCATCATTTTCTCCAATGCTTTCATCTTCTCTTCCTCTTGTACTTTGGCTTCCAGTGCTTGGAGAAGTTGCGCCTCGATGCTCTCTAGCTCATGTTCAGGGCCCATTCCCAGTTGAAACTGTTCTTCAAGTCGGTCAACCTCGGTAATTGCCGCCTCATATTTGTCTTGGGCTTCCTTCCATATTTTTATGAGTTCTGCCATGTCTTTCACCTCTACATCCTCATCTATGTATGGAACTTCTACCGATGAGTCTGTCTTGGCCCTGAGCTCCTCAAGAATTTCCTGCAGCCTTTGGACTTCTTGCTCATGTTCAACCTTTAGTTGCTCATATACTTCCAACGAAACTAGCTTTTCGGAGGTTGCTGAGTTAACCCCCTCCAGAATTGTAGTCTGGGCCTGTTCATACTGTTTTTTCAACTTCTCGCACTCTGCTTGTAAGGAGTCGTAGAGAAGAACTGGAATAAAATCCTGGCTTCCTGAAGATTCCTCTTCATTTGTTTCTTTTGCAATTTCCTGTTGGAGTTCAGCCAAGGCTGCTATGCTATCTGCCTCTCGAAGTCTCACTGCCATCAACTCTTCTTTATTCTTGCAGTCCATCTCAGCCATTTCCCGTTTACTTTCATTTAACTGAGTGAGTAGTCCCTTATTTTGGGCTGAGAGATATTGCACCTTCTCATGTAGACCCTTGCACTCCTTCTCTGCTTGACATAGCTGATTACCGCTGATTTGGTTCTGCGTTTCAAGTTCCAACATCCTTTGCTTAGCTTCTTTCAGTTTCGCCCCTATAAGCTCCTCTTGCAACATGGCCACATTATTCTCATCAGGTAAAGAAGCGTTTCTCTTTTCCATGTCCAAGATTTGTTTCTGCATCTCCTTAAGAGCACCCTGTGATTCAACTTCTCTTAACTTTGCCTGCACTAGCTCCGTCTCTAATTGCAGAACAAAATCCTCAGTGCAGCGTGATTTGCCCTTCTGCTGTATCTCTAGATCATGCAAATATTCTAACCCCTGAACATCATCAGGGAGATGTGATCGGTAATTGGTCACGATGGCTCTATGGTCACTCTCTGCTTGAGCCAGTAGGTTCTGTTGTCTTTCCAGACTCTCCCATTCGGTGTCATAGAACTTTTTCATTGTTTTCATCTCTTGTACGAGGCGGTAACTTAATTGTTCTAATTGTTGTTGTACTTTGAAATAGCGTTGAGTTCGAGCCCGGTGTTCCTCCGTAATGCATATGTCTGTAGCTTGAACAGACTCAGAATTCTCTGTCTTTATGCACGCCATTGATTTTCCAACCTTAGTCTGTGAGTTAATGTTAACCTTGTTTTTCATACATAAGCTGGACTTATCGTCTTCCGGCTCAGAGTCTGAGCTGCTTGTCTGCACCGAGTCCTCACTCGTCATTGCTTGTCGGTAGTGCCATTCCATGTCTATTTTCTTGATCCACTCCCGTCCTAGAAGTGGTGGTCCTCCCTCAGGTAGTACGTACAAATTCATTCTTGGGTGTACTTTACCCCTATCTCTCACCTTGACTCTTATTTTCCCCATGGGGTATACGCGATGCCCCGTGTATGTCTGTAATACGAACTTGGTATTTCTTAAGGGTATGTGAGAGAATAGTCGGTGGTAGTCCTTTTGGTTGATGACTGATACAGCTGATCCCGTGTCCAGCTCCATTCGTACTTGGACTCCAGCTATTTTTAGTGTGACCCAGATCGTCTGTAGATCATTTACTTTACCCACATTGTGGATTCTCAGACTATCCAACTCCTGGCTGTTTGGGTCTGAGTCTGAATTTTGTTCGTCTGAACTCTTTTCAGCCACCTGATGCCCCTTGTTGTACTTTTCTTGTGGTGGTGGCTTCCTTTGCTTGTTGGTCTTCTTTCCGGACCTGCATACCTTTGCGATGTGACCCAGTTTGCCACATTTCCTGCACTCTTGGTTCTTAAACCAGCACTGATTCTGGTCGTGCGTTGTCTTTCCACAACGGTAGCATTTGGGAGTGCTTGCTGTAATTTGGTCCACCCCGAGTGCCGCCGCCTTTAGCTGCATTTCCGCCGTCCCTTTCGCTGCGGCTTCGTGCGATGAAGCTATGAGGACAGCCCTGTCCAGTGTGAGGTCGTTTTCTTCCAGAAGTCGCTTCTGCGTTCCTTCTTTGGCCAAGCCGCATACGAACTTGTCCCGCAGCGCCTCTGTCAAATTCCCTCCAAACTGGCAGTATTTCGCTAGCTTACGCAGTTCGACTAAGTATTCCGCATTGCTTTCATCTTGCCTCTGGGTTCTGGCGTAAAATTTAAATCGTTCAGCCAGCATCAACGGTGTGGGGTTCAAGTGATCCTTCAACACTGTTACGATCTCTTCGAAGGTCTGGTCCACTGGTTTAACTGGTGCTATTAGATGTTTCAAAAGCCCGTATGTTTTTGCTCCCATCGAATTTAACAAAGTTATTGCCTTGTTGTCATCCTCAATTTCGTTGGCTACGCAATATATTTCTATGCGTTCCACATACGTGGCCCAGTCTTCTATTTCAGCATTAAAGTCATTAATATTTCCTCGCTTAGGCATCTTCTTCTCTTTTCGAGTACAGTACAAGTATTACTTTACTTATTATTTATTTTCCCTCTTCTTGAGAACACACCAGCCTTTCTGAAAAATCTTATTACTTTCCTGAAATTCTTAATAATTTCCAAGATGGCGGTTTCCCGCTTCTTCCTTCTTCTTCAGCGGTTTCCCCGCGAAAAATGGCGGCTTTCCCGCGCTTCTCGCTCTCCCCGCCCACTTCGATGGCGGTTTTCCCGCGCTTCTCGGCGCTCTCCGCCCACTTCAATGGCGGTTATCACCCGTTCCCCGACGCTGACTTTCAGCCCGAGTGCGGGCCTTATCAGCGGATGCGATCGATGGCCCGGCTGCGCCTCGCACTTGAAAGCGGCCCCCGGCCTCTGGCTCACCCGCTCGCGCGGCTCTTGCTCGCTCCCTCCCGGGCTCTGGCTTACCCGCTCGCGCGTTTCACCGCGGCTCTTATCAGGGATTGCGATCACCCTGTCTTTGCAGCCAACGCTGCGGCTTACCCACGAGGTTATGGAGGCTTCAGGGTCCTAATGCCTGTCGCTTCCAGCCTGTCGGTTCCAGACTGGTGAGGATTGAAACCTCTCTTCAACGTCCTGTCTTCGGACGAAGCCGCCGTGGAACAACTGCCGCAGGGTTCGAATCCTGACTCGTCGCCAATGTTAAGTCTGTGGGTTGTATTATAAATAATCACAGACTCCACTGTTAACAAAATAAAACACGTCTTTACTATTCAGAGGCTCGGGCGATTCTGCCCTAGTTAACGTATCACAACCCTTATATACTGGTGTGGTCACTATCGGTATTACAGTATACATGAGCCAATAGATAGTGCCACCCTAAAGTAGTGCTCTTAAAGGCGAACGGTTACATTCTATAGTTCCCTTAAAGGTAAACGGTTACATACACAACAAGGGTCTTTTGAGGGCATGTTGTTGTTGGAAGAGAGAGAGAGAGAGTGACTGGGGGGAAGAGAGAGAAAGAGAGAGCAACTGGGGGGAAGAGAGAGAGCGACTGGGGGGAAGAGAGAGAGCGACTGGGGGAAGAGAGAGAGCGACTGGGGGGAAGAGAGAGAGCGACTGGGGGGAAGAGAGAGAGCGGGGAGGGAGGGGGGAGAGAAGGGGGGGAGAGAAGTGGGGGGAGAGAAGGGGGGAGGGGTGGGAGAGAAGGGGGAGGGGGGAGAGAAGGGGGAGGGGGAGAGAAGGGGGGAGGGGGGAGAGAAGGGGGGAGGGGTGGGAGAGAAGGGGGGGAGGGGTGGGAGAGAAGGGGGAGGGGGGAAGGGGGAGGGGAGAGAAGGGGGGAGGGGGGAGAGAAGAGGGGGAGGGGTGGGAGAGAAGGGGGAGGGTTGGGAGAGAAGGGGGGGAGGGGGGAAGGAGAGAGAGACAGAGGGAAGGAGAGAGAGGGGGCAAGTGGCCCGCAGCCGCAAATGCAGCCAAGCCCCGGGAACAGGCATGAGCCGGCTTGAGGCTGTGAGAGACGGCCAAGCCCGGTTGCCGGGGTAAACCTTCACCCCCTTCCGAGCCCCCGTCCTCCCGAGCACCGGCCTCGCCGCCCCGCCCCGCACTCCCGAGAGCCCCGCTCTCCGAGCCCCGGCCGCCCCGCCCCGCACTCCCGAGAGCCCCGCTCTCCGAGTCCCGGCCGCCCCGCCCCGCGCCGCTCTCCGAGCCCCAGCCGCCCCGTCCCGCGCTCCCGAGAGCCCCGCTCTCCGAGCCCCGGCCGCCTCGACCTGCACTCCCGAGAGCCCCGAGCCCCGCCACCCCGCCCGAGCCAGCTTCAAGACCGCCGAGCGGGGAAGAGAGAGAGACGCTGCATCGCAGTTGCTGCCTGCTGCACGCGCACCCTGTGCATGTCTCGTGACCCTCGCGGCCGATGCCGTTGCCCCGGGTAATGTGACGAGGGGGACTGGCGGGGGGGGAAAGGAGCTTACCAGAAGCCGTGGGACAATTACCTAGCTCGGGCGTGGCTGGGCAGGTGAGGCCCAGGCTTTGAGGCCTAGGCTTTGAGGCCTTACAAAAACGGGGAAAGGTAGGAAAAAGAATCATCAGGTTAGAGAAAATATTTACAAATGAATGAACTTTTTTTTAAAACAATTTAATAAAAGCAATTTTTTTTTGCTGGAAATGTAGATTTGAAAAGAAACACGCAGAAAGCGGGAAAAAGAATGGAATCAAGATGGCGGCCACTCACCTTGGTTCAGAACGATAAGGCCCGCCCACACACGCACCGATTGGTCGACCGTCATGTCACCGAAGCATAGGATTGGTCAATCATCCTGTCACTCGAATCTGGGAGTGGGAGGGCCCGCCCGCACGCGCGACGAACCCAACCCCGCCACGCAGCGATTGGTCGACCGTCGGGTCGCTCGACCGTACGATTGGTTGACCTTAACGGCACTCTATGCTAATGAGTGGATAATGAGTGGAATTTTGAGCGTTTTTTTGGATACCGCGGGCGCAATTTTTGTCTCAGCAAAACGTAAATACGCTTATGACCGTTCCGGAATCGTAAGCTTTCTTTTGATATAACGCACGTGTAGGTACGCTCTATAACTTTAGCGTGTATAGCCGGGCAGACAGACGGAAGGACAGACAGACAGACAGACAGATCGATCCTTTTATATATGCTAGCTGGAGTGCCCAGCGGTGCCGAGGCTTTTTCGAGGGCATGTTGTTGTTGGAAGAGAGAGAGAGAGCGACTGGGGAGAAGAGAGAGAGAGCGACTGGGGGGAAGAGAGAGAGCGACTGGGGGGAAGAGAGAGGGCGACTGGGGGGAAGAGAGAGAGAGAGAGCGCGACTGGGGGGAAGAGAGAGAAAGAGCGAGCGAGCGATGGGGGGAGAGAGAGAGCGAGCGACTGGGGGGAAGAGAGAGAGAGAGCGACGGGGGGAGAGAGAGAACGAGCGACGGGGGGAAGAGAGAGTGCGACTGCGGGAAGAGAGAGAGCGACTGGGGGGAAGAGGGGAGGAAGGGAGAGAAGAGGGGGAGGAAGGGGGGGAGGAAGGGGAGAAGGGGGGCGGAAGGGGGAGAAGGGGGGTCACAAGTGGGAAAGGGGGGGGAGAAGGGGGGAGGGGAGGGGGGAGGGGGGAGGGAGCAGGGGGAAGGGGGGAGGGGGGCAAGGGGGGAGGGAGGGGGAGGGAGCGGGGGGAGGGAGGGGGAGGGGGAGGGAGGGGGGAGGGAGGGGGGAGGGGGAGGGGGTAGGGAGGGAGGGAGGAGGGGGGGAGGGGAGGGGGAGGGGGAGAGAAGGGGGAGCAGGGAGAGAACGGGGGCAGGGGGGAGAGAAGGGGGAGGGGGAGAGAAGGGGGGAGGGGGGAGAGAAGGGGGGAGGGGGGAGAGAAGGAGGGGGAGGGGGAGAGAAGGAGGGAGGGGGGAGAGAAGTGGGGGAGGGGGGGAGAGAAGGTGGGGAGGGGGGGAGTGAAGGGGGGGAGGGGGGAGAGAAGGGGGGAGGGGGGTGAAGGAGAGAGAGAGACAGAGGGAAGGAGAGAGAGAGGACGAGTGGCCCACGGCCGCAAATGGAGCCAAGCCCCAGGAACAGGCGTGAGTCGGCTTGAGGCTCTGAGAGACGGCCACGCCCGGTTGCCGGGGTAACCCTTCCCCCCCTTCCCCCCCTTCTGAGCCCCCATCCTCCCAAGCACCGGCCGCCCCGCCCCGCACTCCCGAGAGCCCCGCTCTCCGAGCCCCGGCCGCCCCGCCCCGCACTCCCGAGAGCCCCGCTCTCCGAGCCCCGGCCGCCCCACCCCGCACTCCGAAAGCCCCGCTCTCCGAGACCCGGCTGCCCCGCCCCGCACTCCCGAGAGCCCCGCTCTCCGAGCCCCGGCCGCCCCGCCCCGCACTCCCAAGAGCCCCGCTCTCCGAGCCCCGCCCCCCCGCCCGAGCCGGCTTCAAGACCGCCGAGCGGGGAAGAGAGAGAGACGCCACATTTCAGCTGCTGGCTTCCTGCGCTCTGTGCGTCGCCTGCTGCGCTCGCACACTGTGCATGTCCCGTGACCCTCGCGGCTGACGCCGTTGCCCCGGGTAACGTGACGGGGGGGATTGGGGGGGAGGAGCTTACCAGAAGCCGTGGGACAATTACCTAGCTCGGGCGTGGCTGGGCAGGAGAGGCCCAGGCTTTGAGGCCTAGGCTTTGAGGCCTTACAAAGACGGGGAAAGGTAGGAAAAAGAATCATCAGGTTAGAGAAAATATTTACAAATGAATGAACTTTTTTTTAAAACAATTTAATAAAAGCAATTATTTTTTGCTGGAAATGTAGATTTGAAAAGAAACACGCAGAAAGCGGGAAAAATAATGTAATCAAGATGGCTGACACTCACCTTGTTTCAAAACAATTAGGCCCGCCCACACAATGCACCGATTGGTCGACCGTCATGTCACCGAAGCATAGGATTGGTCAATCGTCTGTCACTCGACTCTAGGAGGGCCCGCCTGCACGCGCGAGAACCCGCCCCGCCACGCAACGATTGGTCGACCGTACGATTGGTCGACCTTAATGTCACTCTATGCTAATGAGCGGATAA
The DNA here is from genome assembly GCF_052327205.1 of Somniosus microcephalus. NCBI lineage: Eukaryota > Metazoa > Chordata > Chondrichthyes > Squaliformes > Somniosidae > Somniosus > Somniosus microcephalus. The sequence goes on from NC_140992.1 coordinate 108,852,470, forward strand.
TGAGCGGAATTTTGAACGTTTTTTGGATACCGCAGGCGGAATTTTTGTGTGGCCGAAACGTAAATACGCTTACAACCGTTGTGGAATCGTACGCTTTCTTTAGATGTAATGCACTGTGTAGGTACGCTCTATAACTTGAGAGTGTATAGCCGGACAGACAGACAGACAGACAGACAGATCAACCGCATTTATATATAGATAGATAAGATATAGAGATGAATTGGCCTCAACTGCCTTCTGTGGTAGAGAATTCCACAGGTTCACCACTCTCTGGGTGAAGAAATTCCTCCTCATCTCTGTCCTAAATGGCTTACCCCTTACCTTTAGACTGTGACCCCTGGTTCTGGACTCCCCCGCCATCGGGAACATCCTTCCTGCATCTAGCCTGTCTAGTCCTGTTAGAATTTTATAAGTTTCAAAATGATCCCCTCTCATTCTACTAAACTCCTGCGAATATAAGCCCAATCGACCCAATCTCTCCTTATACGTCATTCCTGCCATCCCAGGAATCAGCCTGGTGAATCTTCGCTGCACTCCCTCCATGGCAAGAACATCCTTCCTCATAAGGCGACCAAAACTGCACACAATACTCAAGGTGTGGTCTCACCAAGGCCCTGTACAACTGCAGCAAGACATCTCCTTAACCGAGACTCTATCTTTGACGCGAGTATCCTCAACTCCATCCCGCAGCATGTTACCCGCCACCACCTCAGCACAACCCCAGCCCGGCAAGAGGTTGAAAAGGCCATCCGCCAACTGAAGAACAAGGCCTCAGGAGCAGATGGACTCCCCGCCGAGGTGCTTAAACATGGCGGAGAAGCAATATTAGCACAAATACACAAACTCATTTCTCTTATTTGGAAGGAAGAGAGCATGCCAGGGGATCACAGAGATGCCGTAATCGTGACCATCTTCAAGAAAGGTGAAAAGTCTGATTGCGGTAATTACAGAGGAGTCTCCCTGCTGTCTTTTTTTTATTCGCTTATGGGATCTGAGCGTCGCTGGCAAGGCCAGCATTTATTGACCATCCCTAGTTGCCCTTCAGAAGCTGGTGGTGAGTTGTCTTCTTGAACCGCTGCAGTCCGTGTGGTGAAGGTACTCCCACAGTGCTGTTAGGTAGGGAGTTCCAGGATTTTGACCCAGCGACGATGAAGGATCAGTGATATACTTCTAAGTCAGGATGGTATGTGACTTGGAGGGGAACTTGGAGCTGGTGGTGTTCCCATGCACCTGCTGCCCTTGTCCTTCTAGGTGGAAGAGGTCGCGGGTTTGGGAGGTGCTGCCGAAGAAGCCTTGGCGAGTTGCTACAGTGAATTTTGTAGATGGTACACACTGCAGCCACAGTACGCCAGTGGTGGAGGGAGACCAGTTCGGACCAGGGACCAGCGAGGCGGAGCCTGGTATAAAAACCGGTGCGAGCAGCGAGGCCCGACCAGTTCGGACCAGTGACCAGCGAGGCAGAGCCAGGTATAAAAACCGGCGTGAGCAGCGAGGCCCGACCAGTTCGGACCAGGGACCAGCGAGGCAGAGCCCGGTATAAAATCTGGCGCGAGCAGCGAGTTCGGACCAGGGGCCAGCGAGGCTTACCAACTCAGCAGCGGGGAGAGAGGTAAAAAGTAATCAGAGTGTGACATCACCAGGGAGCAGGTAAGTGATTGGTTGGTGAGTATTTCTCTTTTTTAAACTTTAACTCTGTGGTTTATAGTTGCTAAGGTCTTTCTGGTGTAGCGGGGACTGTTGGTAAACCATACAAGCGCCTTAGAGTTTATCTTTAATTGGTGGTAGTGAATTAATTTAAATTAATTAAAGGGTAAGTCATGTCAGGACAGCCCAGCCCCGTGTTATGCACCTCTTGCTCTATGTGGGAATTCAGGGAGGCTGCCTGTGTCCCTGACGACCATGTGTGCCAGAAATGCATCCAGCTGCAGCTACTAGCATATTGCGGCGCTGGAGCTGCGGATGGATGGGCTTTGGAGCATTCACGATGCTGAGAGGGTCATGGATAACACGTTTAGTGAGTTGGTCACACCGCAGGTAAGGGCTTCACAGGCAGAAGGGAAATGGGTGACCATCAGGTAGAGCAGTAGAGGCAGGCAGGTAGTGCAGGGGACCCCTGTGGCCATCCCCCTCTCAAATAGGTATACCGATTTGGATACTGTTGAGGGGGATGACTTACCAGGGGAAGGCAGCAGCAGCCAACTTCCTGGCACCAGGGGTGCTTCTGCTGCTCAGGAAGGGAGGAAAAAGAGTGGGAGAGCAATAGTGGTAGGGGATTCTATCATAAGGGGAACAGATAGGGGTTTCTGTGGCCATAGACGTGACTCCAGGATGGTTTGTTGCCTCCCTGGTGCCAGGGTCAAGGATGTCACTGAACGGCTGCAGGGCATTCTGAAGGAGGAGGGTGAACAGTCAGAGGTCGCGGTTCACATTGGGACCAATGACATGGGTAGGAAGAGGGATGAGGTCCTGCAGCAAGAATTTAGGGAGCTAGGTAGCAGATTAAAGTGCAGGACCTCAAAGGTTGTAATCTCTGGATTACTCCCGGTGCCACGTGCTAGTGAGTATAGGAATAGGAGGATAGAGCAGATGAATGCGTGGCTAAAGAGTTGGTGCAGGAGGGAGGGCTTTAGTTTCCTGGATCACTGGGCCTGCTTCTGGGGAAGGTGGGACTTGTACAAGTCGGACGGGTTGCACCTGAACCAGAATGGGACAAATATCCTTGCGGGGAGGTTTGCTAGCACTGTTCGGGGGGGTTTAAACTAAAATGGCAGGGGGTTGGGAACCTGAGCAGGGAGACAGAGGAAAGGGAAACAGGGATAAAAGCAAAAGATAGGAAGGAGAAAAACAAAAGTGGCAGTCAGAGAAATCAACGGTTTAAATCAAACGTGGCCACAGTAAATAATAATTCTAATAGGTCTAAGAGCGTTAAAAAAACAAGCCTGAAGGCTTGGTGTCTTAATGCGAGGAGCATTTGTAATAAGGTGGACGAATTGGCTGCGCAAATAGAGGTTAACGAATATGATTTGGTTGGGATTATGGAAACGTGGCTCAAGGATGGCCAAGATTGGGAACCCAACATCCAGGGGTATTCGCTATTCAGGAAAGATAGGCAAAAAGGAAAGGGAGGTGGGGTAGCATTACTGGTTAAAGAAGGGATTAATACAATTGTAATGAAGGATATTAGCTCTGATGATGTGGAATCTGTATGGGTAGAATTGAGAAATACTAAGGGGAAAAAAACATTAGCGGGAGTGGTATATAGACCTCCCAACAGTAAGGCGGAGGTTGGGGATGGCATTTAAAGGGAAATTAAAGAAGCGTGCAATAAGGGCACAGCAGTCATCATGGGTGACTTTAATCTACATATAGATTGGGCCAACCAAATTAGTAACAATACTGTGGAGGAGGAATTTCTGGAGTGTTTACGAGATGGTTTCCTGGACCAATATGTCGAGGAACCAACCAGAGATCAGGCCATCTTAGACTGGGTATTATGTAACGAGAAAGGATTAATTAGCAATCTTGTTGTACGAGGCCCCTTGGGTCGGAGCGATCATAATATGATCGAATTCTTCATTAAGATGGAGAATGAAGTAGTTGACTCAGAGACTAGGGTCCTCAATTTAAATAAAGGAAACTACGATGGTCTGAGGAGCGAGTTGGGTAGGATTGATTGGGGAATGGCACTCAAAGGGTTGACGGTGGATAGGCAATGGCAAACATTCAAGGACCGAATGGATGAGCTACAGAATTTGTTCATCCCAGTTTGGCATAAAAATAAAACAAAAAAGGTGACTCAACCGTGGCTAACAAGGGAAATTAGGGATAGCATAAGATCCAAGGAGAGGACATATAAATTGGCCAGAAAAAGCAATAATCCTGAGGATTGGGAGCAGTTTAGGATTCAACAAAGGAGGACAAAGAGATTAATTAAGAAAGGAAAAATAGAATATGAGAGGAGGCTAGCAGGGAACATAAAAACTGACTGTAAAAGCTTTTATAGATATGTGAAGAGAAAAAGATTGGTGAAGTCAAGCGTAGGTCCCTTGCAGTCAGAATCAGGAGAATTTATAATGGGAAACAAAGAAATGGCAAACCAACTAAATTCATACTTTGGTTCTGTCTTCACAAAGGAGGACACAAATAACCTCCCAGAGATGCCGGGGAACATAGGGTCTGATGAAAGGGTGGAACTGAAAGAAATCAGTATTTGTAGGGAAATGGTGTTAGGAAAATTGATGGGACTGAAGGCCGATAAATCCCCAGGGCCTGATAATCTACATCCCAGGGTACTTAAGGAAGTGGCCCTAGAAATAGTAGATGCATTGCTGGTCATCTTCCAGAACTCGATAGACTCTGGAACAGTACCCATGGATTGGAGGGTAGCTAATGTTACCCCACTATTCAAAAAAGGTGGTAGAGAAAAAGCGGGGAATTATAGACCGGTAAGCCTGACATCGGTAGTGGGGAAAATGCTAGAGTCTATTATAAAAGATGTAATAGCAGAGCACTTGGAAAGCAGTGACAGGATCGGACAAAGTCAACATGGATTTACAAAAGGTAAATCATGCTTGACTAATCTACTGGAATTTTTTGAGGATGTAACTGGTAAAATAGATAAGGGAGAACCAGTGGATGTGGTGTATTTGGATTTTCAGAAGGCTTTCGATAAGGTCCCACATAAGAGATTAGTGTGCAAAATTAAGGCACATGGGATTGGGGGCAAGGTATTGAATTGGATAGAGAACTGGTTGGCGGACAGAAAGCAAAGAGTTGGAATAAACGGGTCGTTTTCCGAGTGGCAGGCAGTGACTAGTGGGGTACCGCAAGGATCGGTCCTAGGACCCCAGCTGTTCACAATATATATTAATGATCTGGATGAGGGAATTGGATGTAATATCTCCAAATTTGCAGACGACACAAAGCTGGGTGGGAGGGTAAGCTGTGAGGAGGATGTCGTGAAACTCCAGTACGATTTGGACAGGTTTGGTGATTAGGCAGAAACATGGCAAATGCACTATAATGTGGATAAATGTGAGGTTATCCACTTTGGTGGCAAAAACAGGAAAGCAGATTATTATTTGAATGGCAATAGATTGGGAGAAGGGGAAGTGCAAAGAGACCTGGGTGTTCTTGTGCACCAGTCGCTGAAGGTAAGCATGCAGGTGCAGCAGGCGGTTAAGAAGGCAAATGGTATGTTGGCCTTCATAGCGAGAGGGTTCGAGTACAAGAACAAGGATGTCTTGCTACAGTTGTACAGGGCCTTGGTGAGACCGCACCTTGAGTATTGTGTGCAGTTTTGATCGCCTTACCTGAGGAAGGATGTTCTTGCCATGGAAGGAGTGCAGCGAAGATTCACCAGGCTGATACCTGGGATGGCAGGAATGATGTATGAGGAGAGATTGTGTCGATTGGGCTTATACTCACTGGAGTTTAGAAGATGGAGAGGGGATCTCATCGAAACCTATAAAATTCTGTCAGGCTTGGACAGACTAGATGCAGGAAGGATGTTTCTGATGGCCGGGGAGTCCAGAACCAGGGGTCATAGTCTAAGGATAAGGGGTAAGTCATTTAGGACAGAGATGAGGAGGAATTTCTTCACCCAGAGAGTGGTGAACCTATGGAATTCTCTGCCACAGAGGGCGGTGGAGGCCAGTTCATTAAATGTATTCAAGAAAGAGTTGGATATATTTCTTAAGGCTAAAGGGATCAAGGGATATGGGGAGAAGGCAGGGACAGGGTACTGAATTTAGATGATCAGCCATGATCTCATTGAATGGCGGAGCAGGCTCGAAGGGCCGAATGGCCTACTTCTGCTCCTATCTTCTATGTTTCTATGTTAAGGTGGTGGATGTGGTGCCAATCAAATGGGCTGCTTTGTCCGGGATAGTGTCGAGCTTCTTGAGTTTTGTTACAACTGCACTCATCCAGGCAAGTGGAGAGTATTCCATCACCCTCCTTACTTGTGCCTTGTAGATGGTGGAAAGGCTTTGGGGAGTCAGGAGGTGAGACACTCGCCGCACAATACCTAGCCTCTGACCTGCTCTTGTCTGCCACTGGGAAAGTCATCACAAGAATCCTCCTCAATCGCCTTCTCCCAAATGCTGATTCCGTCCACTAAGGGGCACGATAGACATGATCTTCACCGCGCGTCAACTGCAAGAGAAATGCAGGGAACAGCACCAACAGCTGTACATGGCCTTCTTTGACCTCACAAAGGCCTTCGACACCGTCAACCGTGAGGGACAAATTCGGCTGCCCTCAAAGTTTGTCACCATCCTCTGCCTGCTTCACGACGATAGGCAAGCCATGATCCTGACCAATGGATCCACCACAGACCCAATTCACGTACGGACCGGGGTCAAGCAAGGCTGTGTCATTGCACCAACGCTCTTCTCGATCTTCCTGGCTGAAATGCTCTATCTCACCCTCAGTAAGCTCCCTGCTGGTGTGGAGCTAATCTACAGAACAAATGGGAAACTGTTCAACCTCCGTCGCTTCTGGTCCAGATCCAAGGTCATCCCATCCTCTGTCATTGAATTACAGTATGCAGATGATGCTCGCATCTGCGCACACTCTGAGGTCGAACTCCAAACCATCGTCAACACCTTCACTGAAGCGTACGAGAGCATGGGCCTTACACTAAACATCCGTAAGACAAAAGTCCTCTACCAACCTGCTCCCGCCACACAGTACTGCTCCTCGATTATCAAAATCCATGACGAGGCCTTGGACAACGTAGACCATTTTCCATACCTCGGGAGCCTACTGTCAACAAGGGCAGACTTCGATGCCGAAGTTCAACACCGCCTTCAGTGTGCCAGCGCAGCCTTTGGTCGCCTGAGGAAGAGAGTGTTTGAAGACCAAGACCTCAAACCTAGTACCAAGCTCATGGTCTACAGGGCAGCAGTGATTCCCGCCCTCCTGTATGCTTCAGAGACATGGACCATGTACAGCAGGCACCTCAAAGCACTGGAGAGATACCACCAACACTGCCTCTGCAAGATCCTACAAATCCATTGGCAGGATAGGCGCACCAACATCAGTGTTCTCGCTCAGGTCAACATCCCCAGCATCGAAGCTGTGACCATGCTCGATCAGCTCCGATGAACGGGCCACATCGTCCGCATGCCCGATACGAGACTCCCAAAACAAGCTACTTGGAGCTCCGACACAGCAAGAGAGCCCCAGGTGGGCAGAGGAAACACTTCAAGGGCGCCCTCAGAGCCTCCTTGAAAAAGTGCAACGTCCCCACCGACACCTGGGAATCCCTGGCCCAAGTCCGCACAAAGTGGAGGAGAAGCATCCGGGAAGACGACAAACACCTCGAGCCTCTTCGCCGGGAGCAAACGGAAGCCAAGCGCAAACAGCGGAAGGAGCGCACATCAACCCAAGCACCCCACCCACCCGTCCCTTCAACCACTGTCTGCCCCACCTGTGACAGAGACTTTAGGTCCCGCATTGGACTCATCAGTCACCTGAGAACTCATTTTTAGTGTGGAAGCAAGTCATCCTCGGTTCCGAGGGACTGCCTAAGAAGAAGAAGAGAAGATTACAACAGTGATTCCACTTCAAAAGCGCTTCATTGGCTGCAAAGTGTTTTGAGATGTCCAGTGGTCATGAAAGGCACTATAGAAATGCAAGTCTTTCTTTATTAAATATATCAAGGAAATTTTTTTGAAGCAAAATTTTTTCAAACAGTTTTAAAATGCTGCCCGATTGCCTAATGTGGGATAGCTCTCCCATATTTGGCACATGTCCCCAGTGATTTTGAGTTGACCTCGGAGGGGAAAAAACTTCTCAAAATGGGTGCAATCGCCAATTGCGCCCAAAGCAGAAACTTTACCCCACATTTTTAATTTATTCTACCAAAGCAGTGTAGAAAGGTGAGCTGTAAAGCATTGTGAGGTACAGTGGGGGGTTGATAAACTCTTAAACCAAGAGCAGAGCTACCTTGAAGCTCCTGTGGAAGCAACCTTCCAATTCTAAAAGAACTCCCTCCTCAGGCACTGCAACATTGACACTGGTAAGCGATCAAGCGGCGGTGTGGTTGCAGGTGGCATGGGTTGTGCTTGTGATGGGGCTTTTTCACTTTGCCGGTAGTTTTGTGGTGCAGGAGGCATCGCCCATGTTTCGGCTACAGCTGCAACTTTTGATCTCAGAATCACTGGTAGTCAACTTTGGTGTGCTGAGAGAGGAATGCAAGGATTTGTGAATGGTTTTAATGATTAGAGCATTTTGGAATAGTTGTAGAATTTTTAAGACCTGTTGAACTAGAGGTTGGTGGGACGGGGGAAATTGCTGTGACACCTGCCAGTGTAATGTGGCCAGTGACCCCACCTGGGGCTACTGTTAGAAAGTGTGTCTTGGCTCGTGCAATTGATTTATTGGGCTGAATCTTAACTCCCAAAAACGGGTGGGTTGGGGTCATGTCAGAGGTTAAAATGCAATACATCTGGAACAGAAACCAAACCCACCTCGAACCCACCCAACTTCCGGTTGGTCATTTAAATATTATAATGAGGCTGCCAGCCTTCATTTTGGCAGTGATTCTTTTTATAACCACAGGCGGGCGGGTTTCCCAGGCCTCAGGAAACTCGGCAGCTGAAAGGAGGTGAGAAAGGCTGAATCCATGAGCTTAGTGCCTTTACAGCACTGCTTGTGGGCCAGGTGGAGCAGGAATGCTTTCTCCAGGCCCAACAAGCTACCCAGAAAACCCCACCCCCCACCCACGCCCGTGATCTGTCTGCTCCCCCCAACCACCATCGGACCCCCCCGATCATCATTGGACCCCTCCCTGCAATTGGGACACCACCACCCTGCAGTTGGGAAACTCCACAACACAATCGGACACTCCCCCCCAACCCCCCGCAATCAGGACCCCCTCTGCAATCAGGACCCCCCTCCGTGCTCCAGCCATCCCTCCACGATCTGGGCCATCCCTGTGATCCAGACTGCCCCCTCCCCCCGCAATCCGGACCCCGCCCCACCCCACAATCTCTCTCACTCCCCCAATACCTGTTCTCGTAGGCTTCAGCCTTGTGAAGCAGGCTTTCCGCCCGAAAGACCTCCAAGCCTGTCAATCAGGTTGCCTCTGGGCGGGAACCCCACTTAAAGGAGCCCTGCTGTTAAATTCCGCAGGACATGTGGGGAACCTGTTTTTCCAGGTTCCCTGGCCCCCCAACACAGAACTCGCCTCTGGGCTAAAAGCAAGGCCATTATTTCCAAGCAAAGCAGCCCTTTAAAATTTCAAATGTGAAACACGGATTACCACCACCCACCCACCTCCATCCCCACCCACCCACCCACTCACGATTACAAAAGCCCCTTTTCGCTGTGACTGCTTGCATGGCCAAGCCTAAACACCGTCCCGCTACCCCTCCACTGGAGCCGCACTTGTGCACCTGATGTTACAGCCACCCATGCACCTAGCCAAAGCCTGTGGCCTGCGGCACCAAATTACACATTGCAGAGAACATTGAATTACTCTACAGCAGACAAGATCAAATTACACATTCCAGACAAACTGTTGGGTGGGTCCTCCAAGGGGACCAATCAGAAATCTGGTCCAGCCCACTGGTGTTGCAAATAGACGCAGCCTTTTGCACTTTTTTTTTTACCTCTCTCTTTCTCGCCTTCAGCTATATTTCTCTCCTCCTCAAAGGCATGAAGCCATAACTGCTTGTCTGGGAGACACTTTGTATATAAAAGTTTGGTCTGCACATCCGCCATCTTGCTTTTAAGTTTGATAGCATTCTTGACCTTGCAGTCGAATTCTGTGTCTTTTCCATCTTCCATATCCACCACTATGGCATGGTCTATGTTGATTGTTTCCTTGTAGTACAGCATGTTACGCCGTAACAGGTCCTGTGAAATGTGCCAAAACACACCTGATTAAGTACATTATCAGTTTTAATCCATTAAGCCACCATGTCATCATCCAACTTTAATTTTGCAACAATCGGCAATTCGCTCAAAATTGTGCTAGTTTTCTGAATTGAATTTTTTTTTCAAGTTTCCACTAAAATCCATTTGCATATCGCCAAATGTAAAATCTTCCATGAACTAGTGCAATCGGGGAGCATTTTTTGAATGTAATTGTTTATTTATTTTCTTGCAGTAAAATATTCCTTGATGTATTTAAGAGTGGTGACCTGGTGCGGCTTTATTAATATGGCTGAAAATGGGTTTATTACAAAAACAAGCATTTTTAATCAGTGTCCAGTCTACCGCCTGTGAGTAAACCAATTTCAAATAACTGAAAATGACTTTAAGAAAAGCCACGCAGAACAATTTACTGGTTTCATTAGAGTACAGTAGTCAGTTTCATAGTAAATTGAATATTTGTTCATATTTAAAAGCTTTTAAATGTATCTATTAGTGTCCTTGTGCTTAAAAAAAGCTTAATTTTAAGAGCTTCCTCGAAGGCCCACAAATAGGCGCAATTTGCGGTAACTCGCCATGGTAATTAATTCAATCTGCTGCTTTGTGCTGGACGTAACTTGCGCTCGGAATTCCTTGATCTTTTGCACTGGTTTGTCTGATTTTGGCTGAATTGCGCTGGAAGAACCTAACAGAAACTCTACCCCATAGATTTAATTTTCCTCAGCCATAAGACATGCACTAAACCTATTTTGCTTCTGCACACTGTGCACTACTAATGAAGACAGTTATGATGTATCCATTACTGCTTCACATTTACATTTCCTCCTTCTTGTTCCTGCATTACAACAGTGCCTACACTGCAAAAGAAGCACTTCATTGGCTGGTAAGCGCTTTGGGACGTCCTGAGGTTGTGAAAGGCGTTATAATTGCAAGATCGTTCTTTCTCTCAAATGTGGCAATCGGCTTCCTGTTCACTACTTGGAGGCACGGTATGGTTATGTTGCATGTTAATCCAGAGGACTAGACTAATAATCTGGATAGGTGAGTTCAAATCTCACCATGGGAGCTTGTGAATTTGAATTCAGTAAAGTAAATAAATCTGAAATAAAATAATATCAGTAATGGTCACCATGAAGATGTCGTATTGTTGTAAAAGCCCTAAATGGTTCACTAATGTCTTTTAGGGAAGGAAACATGCTGCCATTACCTGGTCTGACCTATATGTGACTCCAGTGCCACACAAAGGCACACCCAGCCCAGTCAACCCTGCAAAGTCCTCCTCACTGGGGACATGTGCCAAATATGGGAGAGCTATCCCACAGACTAGTTAAGTCATATGAAATAATGAAAGAACAACTTCCATTTATACAGCACCTTTCATGCCCAAAGTGCTTCACAGCCAATGACATAGTTATACTCACAGAATCATACCAATCAGTGCCCCAGACTCCTTCATAACCATCCCTGGGTCTGTGCTGCTGGTGGGACACTAGATGTGATGGCACACTGGTGTACAATCAGGAGTGAGGAGCCCTGGGAGTCCTCAACATTGACTCCGGATCAATGTTCCCCCATAATTTATTTTGGCCCGCGCAGCCCCTTTAACAGGTTGCGCAGCCCATTCAAAAGTCTGCACATATGTGTTTTTTTCAAGTTAAAAGCTGGTTCACCGGCTGGGCAGGACCCCCTAGAGCGCTGCATCACCACGCAACTTAAAGGGAACATTGCTCCAGACCCCACGAAATCTCATGGCATCAGGTCAAACATGGGCAAGGAAATCTACTGCCTACTCCTCCATGTTGAACACCACTTGGAAGAAGCACTGAGGCAAAGGCACAGAATGTACTCTGGGTGGGGGACTTCAATGTCCATCACCAAGAAGGCTCAGAAGCACCACTACTGTCCGAGCTGGCCGAGTCCTGAAGGACATAGCTGCCAGTCTCGGCTTGTGGCAGGTGGTGAATGAACCAACACGAGGGGAAAACTTGCTTGACTTCCTCCTCACCAATTATGACAGATGCGTATGTCCATGACAGCATTGGTAAGAGTGACCAACACACAGTCCTTCGCATGAGGACACCCTCCATCATGTTGTGTGCTAAATGAGATAGATTCAGAACAGATTTAGCAGCTCAAAACTGAGCATTCATGAGGCACTTTGAGCCATCGGCAGCAGCAGATTTGTATTCCACCACAATCTGTAACCTCATGGCCCGGCATATCCCTCACTCTACCATTACCATCAATACAGGTCACCAACCCTGGTTGACTGAGGAGTGTACAGTCCAACAACATCCTGGCTGTAGTGCTGAAGACTTCTGTTCCAGAATTAGCTGTGCCTCTAGCCAAGCTGTTCCGGTACAGCTACGACACTGGCATCTACCCAACAAAGTGGAAAATTGCCCAGGTATGTCCTGCCCACAAAAAGCAGGTCAGATCCAATCCAGCCAATTACCGCCCCATCACCCTACTCTCAATCATCAGCAAAGTGATGGAAGATGTCCTCAACAGTGCTATCAAGTGGCACTTATTCACCAATAAGCTGCTCACTGATGCTCAGCTTGGGTTCCACAGGACCACTCGGCTCCAGACCTCATTACAGCCTTGGCCCAAATATGAATAAAAGTGTTGAATTCCACAGGTGAGGTGGGGGCGACTGCCCTTGACATCAAGGCACCATTTGACCAAGTGTGGCATCAAGGAGCCCTAGTAAAATTGAAGTCAATGGGAATCAGAGGGAAAACTCTCCACTGGCTGGAGTCATACCTAACACAAAGGAAGATGGTTGTGGTTGTTGGAGGGCAATCATCTCAGCCCCAGGACATCACTGCAGGAATTCCTCGGGGCACTGTCTTAGGGCCAACCATCTTCAGCTGCTTCATCAATGACCTTCCCTCTATCATAATGTCAGAAGTGGGGATGTTCACTGATGATTGCACAGTGTTCAGTTCCATTTGCAATTCCTCAGATAATGAAGCAGTTAAGCAGTTTGTGCCTGCATGGATAACATCCAGGCTTGGGCTGATAAGTGGCAAGTAATCTTCGTGCCACACAAGTGCCAGGCAATGACCATCTCCAACAAGAGTGAGTCTAACCACCTCCCCTTGACAATGGTATTACCATCATCAAATCCCCCAATATCAACATCCTGGGGTTCCCCACTGACCAAAAACGAAACCAGCCCCAGAAATACTGTGGCTATAAGAGCAGGTCAGAGGCTGGGTATGAGTGACTCACCTCCTGCTTTTCCAGCACCTACAAGGCACAAGTCAAGAGTGTGATAGAATACTCTCCACTTGCCAGGATGAGTGCAGCTCCAACAACACTCTAGAAGCTCAACACCATCCAGGACAAAGCAGCCCACTTGATTAGCACCCCATCCACCACCTTAAACATTCACTCCCTCCACCACTGGCGTACCATGGCTGCAGTGTGTGCCATTTACATGATGCTCTGCAGTAACTCGCCAAGGCTTCTTCGGCAGCACCTCCCAAACCCGCGACCTCTACAACCTAGAAGGACAAGGGCAGCAGGCGCATGGAACTCCATCCCCTCCAAGTTCCCGTCCAAGTCACATATCATCCTGACTTGGAAATATATCGGCATTCCTTCATCGTCGCTGGGTCAAAATCCTGGAACTCCCTCCCTAACAGCACTGTGGGAGTACCTTCACCACCAGGACTGCAGCGGTTCAAGGAGGCAGCTAACTGCTACCTTCTTAAGGGCAACTAGGGATGGGCAAGAAATATTGGCCTTGCCAGCGATACCCACGTCCTGTGAATGAATAAATTTAAAATCAACTATCTATCTATTTGCGAATTTTTACACTTTCATTGACTGCAATTTTTGTATGCATTAAGGATTGCTTCAAAGCAAGATTCCAACTTGGATTTGTAAACTAATGGATAGCATCCAGTTTCTATTGTGACACATGTTTTATACAATAGCTTGAACTTAGCACATTACATATGAACATATCATTTGCTGGGCAAGATGAGCTGTATAAATGTGTGTCACTTTGGGATCCATGTAGCATTCTATTTTTGCAGTTGCTAACTGGTGTAAATTCAAATTAAAAATAAACTTGGAGTGAATGATGAATAAGCATAAACTGAGGGCCTATCTTACATTAACCACAGAGTAATGGACGAATATCACAGTTGTGTGAATGATTCAGTGCACTTCAAAAACACATGCCCCCCCTGCGAGCTCTACCACCAAGAAAAACAAGCAGCAATAATGTGGGAATACCAATCAACTCCCAAGTTCCCTTCCAAGTCATAGAGCATGTTTGACTTGGACATATATAACCATTCCTTACTTTTGGAATTCCCTGCCTAACACGATCATGGGAGCGCCATCACTACAAGGACTACCATGGTTCAAGGAGAAGGCTCACCACCACCTTCTCGGGGTAACTAGGGATGGGCAATAAATGTGGCCTTGCCAGGGTTGCCGACCACCTGAGAGCAAATAATTTTTTTTTAAAACAACATGCTTTAATATTGTCCTGGCTCTCTGTAATAAACAGGTAGTAGAGATGAGCAGAGACCTACCACTAGGCCCTGCAATTTGGCTGTCAACAGTTGTTCTGTGACTGGCACTTAGTTTTAATCTTGTGTGAGGGCTGGATGCATTCAGCAATAGTGCATATTTGGCGCTGGGAATGAGGTATAGTAGTTTTGCTGTCACATAAATGTTAGATGCTTATGTTTGCTATAGGCAACACATTCATCACTTTCCCTGTTTAAAGAAAAATAACATTTTGGCCTAGAAATTCAGTTGGGCGCGCCAGCCGTTAGCGCCTTAGGAGGAGTAGATCTCGAGCGCTAGGCGCTTAGCGCCCGGGCGCAGCGCGATCTGCGCCTCGCCCCAACTTCAGTACACATTTAGCGCCGACGCAAAGTCTTAGCGCGTGCCCTGCTGCGCGTGCAGATCATGACGTCATTTCGTCGTGCAACGCCCTTTGTGCGCCCCGAACCGGAACTTCACTCGCGCCGGCCCATTGTGCGCCGGGCGGCCCTAACGACTGTGAAGTGGAACGGTACACAGCCGAGGCGGGCCGCGGGGAGCGCTAATTAAAGGGCACTTACCCTGCACTATAAAGGCCAGCCATTTTGCAGCATTCACTCTTGTGCACGGTTTTTTGGAGAGAGACCAAGGAGGAGAGCTTACTGGTTTGGACCAACACTAGGACAGGTATTTTTGGCTCAGGCCAGAGCTTAGCAATTATCTTTGCCTTCATTGAGAGCTCAGTGTTTGCCAGCATATAATGGGGGCTGCATTGGGTGCCAACGCTGACTTTCAGCCTTATGCCAGAAGGGCTTACAGATGCCGTGAGAGAGTGGCAGCCCTGGCTAGATGCAGAGGGGGCAACAGGCGTCGCCAACTGAGGCCTTACCCACCCAGGGTATACCGCCAGCAGTCCTCCTATCTGACCATGTCTGCCGCGATGTGTGTTAGGAGGCTGCGATTCAGAAGGGAGGTGGTTGCAGACATCTGCCAGCTGCTTCACAGAGATCTGCAGCCACAGCTGATGCGCAGGACGTCTCTGTTGGTGGCAGTGAAGGTGACGGTGGCTCTCAACTTCTATGCCACCGGCTCCTTCCAATCCGCTGCTGGGGACATCGCTAACATCTCCCAGTTCGCAATGCATTGCTGCATCCGCCAGGTGACCAAAGCCCTTTTCAGAAGGAGACATCAATTCATCTCCTTCCCCATGACCCTGGACAAGCAGCAGCGGTGTGCAGTGGGATTTGCAAGAATAGCGGGCTTCCCCATGGTGCAGGGCGCCATTGACTGCACGCATGTGGCTTTGCGGGCACCTCTGGAGCATGCCGAGGATTACCGCAACTGGAAGGGCTACCATTCCCTCAACGTACAGCTGGTGTGTGACCACAGGCAGCGCATCCTAGCTGTCAATGCCCGCTTTCCAGGCAGCAGCCACGATGCCTTTATCCTGCGACAGACAACTGTGGCTGACATGTTCCAGGCACAGCCTCACCCAAGAGGATGGCTTATCGGAGACAAAGGCTATCCTTTGTGTACCTGGTTCATGACCCCGCTCCGCGCGCCCACGACCCCTGCTGAAGAGGCATACAACGAGAGCCATCAAGCAACTAGGAACATCATAGAACAAACAATCGGCGTCCTCAAGCAACGGTTCCGCTGTCTCGATCGCTCCGGGGGTGCCCTCCAGTATTCGCAGGAGCGAGTCTCCCAATTCGTCATCGTTTGCTGCATGCTGCACAACCTGGCTATCCGCAGGACTCGGGCACTGCCACCTCACGTTGGACCACCACCTCAGGAGGAGGAGCAGGAGGAGCATGAGGAGGAGGAGGATGAGGAGTACCAGCCCAGGAGGGAGGCACAAGGTCCAAGGGCCGCCCGTCGGCGGCTTATTGAACGTCACTTCTAGGCCCCCTGTCAGGGAATGGCTTGTGCCAATGAAAGAACATGATTGCAGCCGCTCCGCAAGCCCTCAGCCGGTTAAGGCAACAAACACTTCAAAGATCAAACATGGACAATGTTAATAAATAAAATGCTTTATTGTACAAACTCAGGGCCCCTCCCACATGATAACCAAAAACAGACGAAACCCCCAAAAAACACTCAAACACATTACTCGCTCCCACAACCTGGAGAGGATTAACAAAACAGTGCAACTAAAATGGCCGTCATCCTCGGCCTTCGTAAAAAACAAACATCACATCCTCGGCCTTCAAAAAACAAACATCCAATTCTCGGCCTTCAAAAAACAAACATCCAATTCTCGGCCTCAAAAAACAAACATCCAATTCTCGGCCTCAAAAAACAAACACAACTGGCCACACATTCGACTTTTTGGCCCGCTAGGGCGATGCCTTGGCCATCTTTGTGTGGCCCCTGCCCGCCCTGCTGCTCCTCCTCAAAGTAAGGCCATTGGCTGCTGCAAGGCTGGGGGCAGGCTCCAGAGGGGCACATGTCGTGACGGCAGATGCCCTTGGGGGTCGGTCTAGTCGAGGTCTGGCCGTCGAGCGGGCGGCTATTGAATGCTGCAGCTGTGGCTGGCCAGCATCAGTCGCTGCAGCAGCTCCTGGCAGCTCCACTGGGGGAGTGGCAGTGGCGGCTGGAGGAATGGGGGCAAGCTGGCGGATGGCAGGCGCTCGCTGGTCGCCTGAGACACTGGCACTCGCCCGGGCCAGCACTGCAGCATGTGCACCAATCTGCCGAGGGACAGACCGCTGTGCTGCTGCAGCGCGCCGGGTGCCCTGGCGATGCCTGGCTGACACAGCGAGTGTGGCAGCAGTGAGTGCCCGTGTTGACCTGTTCAGTGACTTCATCAGAGCACCCAGTGACTGCACGGCACCACTGATCAGCTGCCCACTCTCTGCCTGAGCTGCCCCGAATGCCGCCTGACTCGCTGCCTGCTCTGCCCCGAATTCCGCCAAACTGATGGCCTGTGAGGCCCCGACATCGGTCACACTCCGAGAGAGGGACTCGATGGCCTCAGGCAACCGTGCCACTACCCCCATGAGCTCCGTGTGCCGGCGCTCTGAGTCCGCGGACAAGTCCTCGAGGCGTTCCATCTCCTCGGCGAAGACCATCTCCAGACTGGAGACCGGACTCTCCCTCTGGGGAGAAGGTCGCCGAGCTGGCCGACCCTTCCTGCGTTGCTGGACGCCGCTGGGCCCAGCAATTGGACTCCCCTCCGACCCTTCCCCCCTCTGGGGCGAAGGCCGCTGAGCTTCCACCCCCCTCCCGTGTTTCTGCAGGCCGCAGGTCCCATGAGCTCCCCTCCCCTCTGACACTTCCGCCACGCTCCCCTCCAGGGAAGACGTGTCCCCTACATTCGCATGGGTTGCCGCGGCTGAGGGTTCCCCTGATGGGCCGCCTTCCTCTTGCTCCTCCTCCTCCTCCTCTTCTGAGGGGCTGTCACTGGCAAGTTCAGGGACCTCCTCCTCACCATCTGAAAGCAGGAAGGCACAAGAGTAGCTTTAGAGTGAGAAGAGGGCGTCAGCGAGGGATGCATGAGTGGTGGCATTCAGTGCATTGGTCGGACAGTGGCAAAGGATGTAGATCTGATGCGCAAGTGGGACGAGAGAGGTCCAAAAGGTGATGTCCTTACCATTGGTGCCCAGAACAGGGTCGGCATCTCCACATGCTACGGGGCCAATCACCCGGCCACCCATGATGCGCTCCACGCGATGTTGCAGCTCGGTGAGCGGCTGGATCTGGGGTCGGCCTCCCCCGGTCGCAGTCCGGCTCTTCTTATTATTGGCCAGCTTGGCCTGCAAGAGAAAGGACGGCCTCTAAGTACAGTGTGTAGCCCTGATCTTGTGTGCACTGCCTCCCATGGTGGAATAGCCTGGCCAGTGTGTCGCCCTGATCTTGTGTGCACTGCCTCCCATGGTGGAATAGCCTGGCCAGTGTGTCGCCCTGATCTTGTGTGTACTGCCTCCCATGGTGGAATAGCCTGGCCAGTGTGTCGCCCTGATCTTGTGTGCACTGCCTCCCATGGTGGAATAGCCTGGCCAGTGTGTCGCCCTGATCTTGTGTGCACTTCCTCCCATGGTGGAATAGCCTGGCCAGTGTGTCGCCCTGATCTTGTGTGCACTGCCTCCCATGGTGGAATAGCCTGGCCAGTGTGTCGCCCTGATCTTGTGTGCACTGCCTCCCATGGTGGAATAGCCTGGCCAGTGTGTAGCCCTGATCTTGTATGCACTGCCTCCCATGGTGGAATAGCTTGGCCAGTGTGTTAAGTGCAGAATGTGCAATTGATGTTCATGCCTGTCCCATAGCTGCTGGATGAGGGCTGGCCATTAGGGCTTTCAGGTCCCTTTGCCCATAATGTGAGGTGCACATGCAAGGATGAGGAGGACACTGGAAAGGGTACTCACCCTGACAATCCGAGTGAGGTCCTTAAACTTTTTGTGGCATTGGGCACCGGTCCTGGGGACCTCGCTGTTGGTTGACACCTTGCTGGCGACATGCCTCCAGGCTCTCCGGTAGACACGGACCGGCGCCTTCCTGCCATTGTCCGGGTACAAAATATGGCGCCTCTTCTCCACACCACCAACCAGCACACTCAGATCAAGCTCTGAGAAGCGCTGCGCTCGTTCACGGGCCTTCTGCATGGCTTCAGGCGCTATTTGGGTCCAGCAGCAGTGTTCAGGCCCAGCTGGAGGGCTCCACTATCCAGGGCGTGGCAGCAGACCAAGTCGACCCTTCCCCCTTAAGAGCTGGCCGGCGCCAGGGTGTCTGCTGTCAATCACGAGATGGCCGCACCTGCGCTGCGCCCGGCCTCGGCGCTCTCGCTCAGCACCTCCGGCTTAGCGCCTAAAGAGAGGCGTGCAGCGCCAGTTTTAGTGCTCGAGCAAACTCTTAGGGCGAAGCTAATGAATATCGGAGAAGTGGCCTCGATTTTGCGCCGGGCGCAAACTTTAGCGGCCGCCCGACTTTACCGCCCCAAAAGTGGCTACAATGAATTTCTAGGCCTTTGGGTTTAAAAATATAATTGTATTCTAAATGGAGCTAGGCTCTTAGAAAAGAACATTGTTTTGTTTTATTTTGGAATGTGTAGGTAGCAGTGAGATTACTGCAGCGGTTCAAGAAGGCGGCTCACCACCACGTTCTCAAGGGCAACTAGGGATGGGCAATAAATGCTGGCCTTGCCAGCAACGCCCACAGCCCATGAATGAATTTTTAAAAATTACTGCAAATAGGTGATAAAAGTGATGGCCCTATGGCAGGAACCTTCTTCGAAAGTCAGTATCTATAGACAGCTAGACAGCCCACCTATTTCTATAGAGCTTGTTGCCTACAGAAAGATGCTTCTGAGCACATTACAGGACAGATAAAAACCACAGAGGAGGAAACTAGGGATAGTGAAAAGTTGTACAGATGCCAAAAGCATAGAGATTTTTCCAAAGGCGGAGTGTGGTGATAGGACAGAAGGATTTAGAGAGAGTTCCAAAGGACAGGGCATAAAAGCTGGAAGAACAGGCATTGATTGTGGAATGAAGGGAACGGGTAACCTGATGTCAGAGGAGTGGGGGCTGTATGCCGGGATGTATAGCTGGAGGGAATTGCTGAGGTTATGGAGGGATTTGAAAATAAAGACAAGCATCTTGGAATCAGTCTGCTTGAGCTTGGTATGGACAGGGTAAATGGAGGCATGGGGCTTTTGTGAGCAGGTAGGCCATGGCATTTCAAACAAGTTGCAATGAGTGGAAGTTTGGGGCCTGGGAGGCTGGGTCAAAAAATGTTACAGAAGTTGAGCTTTGAGATGATAACGGCATGGGCTAGGGTGGATCCTGGTGGTTTTATAGAGGTGGGAAATACTGTTTTAGTAATGGAAAGGGTGTGAGGAAGGAAACTCAGTTCAGGCTCGAGCAGTACCTGATAATATTGCACCTATGGATGTGGCCACCAGGAATACTGCCTTAAACTAAAGACGGTGGCTTCAGTCTTGCTAACATTAACCTAGAGGAAAAATCTCTTCCCACAGACCTTAATATCGAACTGGTAGTTGAAGCAACATCATTGGGCATGATGGAGGAGAGAGGTAATAGCTGGGTGCCAATGGTATGCAAGTGGAAGCTAAACCAATGGGTACCATATAAAAGATGAAGAGAGCAGGGTCAAGGATGGAGCCCTGCAATATACCAAAGATAACTTTGCAGGCTCAGGAGGAAAAGATGTTGAAAGAGATTTTCCACTTATACGCCAGGAGCATATATATCAGGAAATTATACACAATTTAACACCCATTGAATTAGTGGATAAAAATCACAGGCTAAGGATGCTCAATTTCCCAATATGCATTGTTGGTGTGTGCCAGGAACACTGAAGTGGAAAATCCTCGCTACATTGTGCTTGTTGTGAAAAGAATGAGTCATGGGAGAGCAGTCAAACTCCTAGAAATTGATTGAAGAGGAGGGACACTAGAGGGGGATTGAGTGGTTGGTGTGGTATCTTGAGACACAGCATATATATACAACAGCACAACATGGCTTCCGGTAAGAACTGTACTGTACATGGCTTTATCTATATATATAAAACGGTATGTCTCTCTGTCTGTCTTTCTGTCTCTCTGTCCGGCTATACAATCAAAAGTTATAGAGCATACCTACACATATGTTATATCAAAAGAAAGCTCATCATTAGGGGACTCTTGTAGGCATATTTACTTTTTGGTCGGACAAAAATTGTTCCGACGGTATCCAAAAAACGTTCAAAATTCCGCTTATTATTCGCTCATTAGCATCGAGTGATGTGAAGGTTGACCAATCGTACAGTCGAGCGACCCGACGGTCGACCAATCGCTGCGTCATGGGGGCGGGTTCATTGCGTGTGCGGGCGGGCCATCCTACAGTCGAGTGACAGGACGATTGACCAATCCTACACTTCAGTGACCTGACGGTTGACCAATCGGTGCGTGTGTGGGCGGGCCTAATCATTCTCAACTGAGGCGAGTGTCCGCCATCTTGATTCCGAACGATTTTTTTCCCCACTTTCTGTGTGTTTATTTTTCCCACTTTCTGTGTGTACCCCGTTAGGTTCTTTTGTGCTGTTGTCTTCTTAGCTATGGGGTGCTTAAAAACCTGAACTTTGATATTTAGGAATCTCTCTTCATTGTAGTGGATGCACGGAGCCGCGGCCTAGCAGCGCGGGAAGCCTGGGCCTCGAGTTCAGCGGATTCCCAGCGTGCCCGGAACCTGTCGAGCCTGCTGAAGGCCCTCGGCGTCTCACTCTCCCCCCCCCCCAGTCTTATTCTCTCTCTTCCCCGCGCAGCCCGAAAGCCCGGGGGAAGAGGGAAGCGAGCAGCTGAGCGGCGGGCGGCGTCTCTCTCTCCCGGAACCTGTCGAACCTGCTGAAGGCCCTCGGCGTCTCACTTTCCCCCCCAGTCTCTCTCTCTCTCTCTTCCCCGTGCAGCCCGAAAGCCCGGGGGAAGAGGGAAGCGAGCAGCTGAGCGGCGGCGTCTCTCTCTCTCCCGGAACCTGTCGAACCTGCTGAAGGCCCTCGGCGTCTCTCTCTTCCCCCCCCCCCAGTCTCTCTCTCTCTCTCTCCCCCCCCAGTCTCTCTCTCTCTTTCTTCCCCGC
Organism: Somniosus microcephalus; assembly: GCF_052327205.1. Lineage (NCBI taxonomy): Eukaryota > Metazoa > Chordata > Chondrichthyes > Squaliformes > Somniosidae > Somniosus > Somniosus microcephalus. The sequence continues at coordinate 108,874,438 of NC_140992.1, forward strand.
GCAGCCCAAAAGTCCGGGGGAAGAGAGCAGGTGAGCGGCGGCGTCTCTCTCTCCCCCCCACCGCAGCGAAAGGCGTTCCTCTGCCGCCCCCGGCCAACCGGTTCCAAAGGCCCGCCGCATTCATCATGAGCAACCCCGGGCTCACTTTGGAGCGATGGGCACCCGGCCTCCCGATGTCAGACTGACTCCGTTCTGGTACCGGAGAGGAGAGGGAGAGGGGGGAGGGAGGGAGGGAGAGAGAGAGAGCGAGGAGGGGGAGGGGATGAAGAGCGAGGAGGGGGGAGGGGGTGAAGAGCGAGGAGGGGGAGGGGGTGAAGGAGCGAGGAGGGGGAGAGGGTCGAGGTGCAGAGCGAGGGGGGGAGGGGGTGAAGAAGGAGGGGGGAGGAGGGAGGAGGGGGAGGAGGAGGGAGGAGGAGGGGGGAGGGTGGAGGGGGGGGAGGAGGAGGGGGGGAGGAGGGAGGGGAGGAAGAGGAGGGGGGGAGAGGGAGGGGGGAAGGGAGAAGGGGGAGGGAAGGGGAAGGGGGGGAAGGGGGAAAGAGGGGGGGGAGGGGAAAAGGGGGGAGGGGCAGGGGAAGAGGGGGGGAGGCGGGAGGGGAAAGAGGGGGGGGAGGGGCGAGCCCAAAACACGGGGAAAAAACACCATCAGCAGGCCCCCCCTATCCCCTCCCCCCCCCCTTCATCCCCCTCCCTCCCCCCCACACCCTTCTCCCCCCTCCCCCCACCATCTCCCCCCCTCCCCTTCCCCTCCCCCCCTCCCCCTTCCCTCCCTCCCCCCTCCCCCCTTCCCCTCCCTCCCCTCCCCCCCCTATCCCCCCTCCCCCTCCTCCCCCTTTCCTCCTCTTCCCCTTCCTCCCCTTCCCCCTTCCTCCCCCTTCCCCTTCCCCCCCAGTCGCTCTCTCTCTTCCCCCCCAGTCTCTCGCTCTCTCTCTCTTCCCCCCAGTCTCTCGCTCTCTCTTCTTCCCCCCCCGTCTCTCGCTCTCTCTCTTCCCCCCAGTCTCTTGCTCTCTCTCCTTCCCCCCAGTCTCTTGCTCTCTCTCTTCCCCCCAGTCTCTCGCTCTCTCTCTTCCCCCCCAGTCTCTCGCTCTCTCTCTTCCCCCCAGTCTCTCGCTCTCTCTCTTCCCCCCCAGTCTCTCGCTCTCTCTCTTCCCCCCAGTCTCTTGCTCTCTCTCTTCCCCCCAGTCTCTTGCTCTCTCTCTTCCCCCCAGTCACTCTCTCTCTTCCCCCAGTCGCTCTCTCTCTTCCCCCCAGTCGCTCTCTCTCTTCCCCCCCCGTCGCTCTCTCTCTTCCCCCCCAGTCACTCTCTCTCTTCCCCCCGTTGCTCTCTCTCTTCCCCCCAGTCGCTCTCTCTCTTCCCCCCAGTCGCTCTCTCTCTTCCCCCAGTCTCTCGCTCTCTCTCTTCCCCCCCAGTCTCTTGCTCTCTCTCTTCCCCCCCAGTCTCTCGCTCTCTCTCTTCCCCCCAGCCTCTTGCTCTCTCTCTTCCCCCCAGTCTCTCGCTCTCTCTCTTCCCCCCAGTCTCTCGCTCTCTCTCTTCCCCCCCAGTCTCTCGCTCTCTCTCTTCCCCCCCAGTCTCTCGCTCTCTCTCTTCCCCCCCCAGTCTCTCGCTCTCTCTCTTCCCCCCAGTCTCTTGCTCTCTCTCTTCCCCCCAGTCTCTTGCTCTCTCTCTTCCCCCCAGTCACTCTCTCTCTTCCCCCAGTCGCTCTCTCTCTTCCCCCCAGTCGCTCTCTCTCTTCCCCCCAGTCGCTCTCTCTCTTCCCCCCGTTGCTCTCTCTCTTCCCCCCAGTCGCTCTCTCTCTTCCCCCCCAGTCGCTCTCTCTCTTCCCCCAGTCGCTCGCTCTCTCTCTTCCCCCCAGTCGCTCGCTCTCTCTCTTCCCCCCAGTCGCTCTCTCTCTCTCTTCCAACAACAATATGCCCTCAAAAAAGCCTCGGCACCACCAGGCACCCCCAGCTAGTTATTATATACATCAGTAATCCACCAGGTGGCTCTATTACACTGCTCCCTCCTTATTGAAGAAGTTAATCATAGCAAATAATTATTGTACATGGCTTGCATGGTATCCACAACTCTTGGTATACATTTCTCAAAAGGAATCCATTTTACGTTTCCAAATTCTACTATAGAATTCTGTAACACAAACAAAAGATATGAACTTATTTTCCATGTTTACAGATTAAACTTAATCACTGGTTTTCTGTCTTGAAGAGGATACCTTCTTTCTTGAACAGAACTTTCAGATCTTGTAGGACTTTGACTTATTCTAGGCTGAGCCTGCGGAGAATTTTTCTCCAAGGGCTGACCTTGATCTACATTTGGACTCTCTACACTTTCAGACTGTTTGTCTGTCTGGCTCCGGGCTCAGACTTAAATTCTGACTTTGTCTTCGACTTGTTTCTGGTACATCTGATGTAGGATTTGCTACTGGTGCTCTACTTGTAACAAGACTATCTGACTCATCAGAATAAACTGAATCATCCCAGCTTTCAACTCCTTCCACATCTGTAGGTAAGATATGATCAATGTGAACAAACCTAACCTTTCCATGATCAAACATCTTGAAGAAATATGTGCGAGGGTCACATATCTTCACTACTCTTCCTGGTAACCACTTTTACCATTTATGGTGATAATTTTTCACTCTAACTTTCTGGTTCAACTTCACATTTCTCTCTCTAACTCTACCTTTATCATGATTCTCTTTCTGCCTTGATTGTTTCTCTTCTATGGACTGTGCCAAGTTTGGCTTTAACAACGATAACCTGGTTCATAGCTGTCGTTTGAGAAACAACTCTGCTGGTTTTCTACCAGTAGTGATATGAGGAGTATTCTGATAAGTACTCAGAAAATTTGCCAGATTGTGGTCCAATGACAATTGACGTTTCTTTGGATTTGGATCCAACATTTGCTTGATGAGAGCACATTTGACAATTTGTTCTGTGTGCTCTGCTGCACCATTTGAAGCAGGGGGGTACGGTGGAACTTTGGTATGTTTCACACCGTTTCTGCTCATGAACTGTGTGAACTCTTCTGAACAAAATTACGGCCCATTATCAGACACAATTCTTCTGGGAGGCCGTATGAAAAAAGCAGTCTTCACAAATTGTCTAGTGTTTTGCTTGTTATTATCCACATCAGAAACACCTCTACGCACTTCGAGTGACTATCTATCACTATGAACAATTGCCGTCCTAGCTCAGCAAAATCTACAATGTAACCTTTGCCACACTCTGGGAGGCCATTTCCATGGCTGTAATGGTACTGATGGTGGTTTCTTGCTCACCAATTGACATGTTGTACACTGACTGACTATGTACTCTATCTCTTTATCTAAACCTGGCCACCATAAGTAACTGCATGCAAAGCTCTTGGTCAAGCACATTCCCAGGTGCTGGTCATGAAGATCTCCTAACAATTTAGACCTCAACCTATTTGGGATAACCACTCTTGCTCCACAGATGATACAATCTTTATCCACTGACAATTCATTCCTACAAACAAAATATGGAAGGATATCTTCCTCTTATACCTGGTTTGGCCATCCATTTGCTATGTAATCATACACCTTTGACATAATTGGGTCACATTTGGTTGCCCTACCAATCTCTTCAGCTGTGACTGGCAGCTCATCAATGTATGAGAAATAGAACACTTCTTCCTTATTGGGTGTAACATGTGATGGGGATGGCAACCTGGACATAGCATCAGCATTACTGTGATCAGCTGATTGTCTGTATTCAATGTCATATGTATACACTGACAAAATCAAAGCCCATCTCTGCATTCGGGCTGCAGCTAAAGTTGAAACTGGGGACTTTGGATGGAGGATTGCTATCAAGGGCTTATGGTCAGTAACTATGGTAAACTTATGACCAAACAAGTATTTATGAAAGTTCTTGACCCCAAAAATCAATGACAAAGCTTTCCTTTCGAAGTGCGCATAATTCTGCTCACTGGCACTGAGAGTGCATGAAGCAAAAGCAATTGATCTCTCCTCCCCACTATCTAGTATATGAGAGATCACTGCCCCAACTCCATATGGAAAGGTGTCCCATGCTACCATGATCTCCTTAGATACATCATAGTGAACTAACATGGTACTCTCTACTAACTGACTTTTACACTATTGAATGCTGTGTCGCATTCTTTTGACCACTTCCAAGGGACCCGTTTTCTCAACAGCTCATTCAGTGGATGTAACAATGTAGTCAAGTTTGGGAGGAACTTTCCATAATAATTCAAAAGACCCAAAAACGATCGAAGTTCAGAGGCATTCTTGCGAGTGCGTGCATTTCTGATTGCATCCAGCTTTCCCTTGGTTGGATGTAAACCGTCTTTGTCTACTCTGTGCCCTAAGTACTCCACTGAGTTTTGAAATAACTCACACTTGTGAGCTGTCACTCGTACTCCGTTCTTCTCTAGCCATTTGAGCACTTTATTCAACAACTCATCGTGGATTTGCCTGTTCGGTGCAGAAATGAGTATATCATCCAAATAACACACTACCCCTTCAATCCCCTGCAAAATTTGGTTCATTGCCCCCTGGAATATGTCGGGGACACTCCAAATGGTAGCCTATTGAACTGATGTAGGCCTTGGTGAGTATTTATAGTCAAGCATGACTAACTCAAGTTGTAGGTAGGTGTTTGTTAGATCTAACTTCGAAAAGATCTGGCCACCTGTCAGTGTTGTGAACAAACCTTCCACATTTGGCAACGTATTGGGTAGATTACACTCTAGAACCTGGTTTACGGTTACCTTATAATCAGCACACAACCTTACCTTACCATCTGACTTAGGTACAACAACAATGGGTGTAGTCCAATTACTCAGATCTACCTTAGAGATAATGTTCTCAGTTTCTAGTCTTTTGAGTTCTCGCTCAACTTTCTCCTTGAGTGCATATGGTACGGGACATAGCTTGCAGTAAACTGGTCTTGTGTCTTTATGTACTCTGACACTCGCCTTGAAGTCTTGGATTGGACTGCCCATTTTGCTGAACACCTTCGGATACTGCTTGATGACATCATCTTTTGATCAAATTTCGCTTCCATGCGAGAAATCTCATTCCAATCTAGCTTCAGTGATCCCAACCAATTTCTACCTATCAAGGTAGGCTTGTCTCCTGCCACTATTATGAAAGGCAAGCTCTGACACTGATCCTTGTATTTCATTTCCTACTACTCCTGAGTAGCCTTGCAGCTCTACCTTCGATTTCTCTAGTCGATAATCACGCAACTTGTCGCGATATAGTAATTCTGGTACTATGCTCAAGGATGCACCAGTATCGATTTCCATGGGTATCCTGGTTCCTGTGACATCTACTTGGATGATGATACCTCGCAAATCGCTGTTAGATACCTTCATGCTCCTGATGACGTGAATCTCCAGAAACTCCTCGTCCTGCTGCTTCTCTTCAACGGTATGTAGTGTCTGGTGATTTCTACTTCTAGTATTGCCAGTCGATTTACTCTTCTGTCGGCTCGCCTTTGCAAGATGCCCAGTTTTCTTGCAGTAGAAACACTCTGCCTTCACATATGGACAGCTTTGAATGATGTGTTGTCCCAGGCAATGAGAGCATGACATCAATGCACTGTTACATTGGCCAGTTGCCGAGGCCTTGGGGCCCAACTGCTTTTCACTTTTAGCCTGCAGCCGATTCACCTCCGTTGTCTGACGGCTGGAAATGGTGCGGAACTCTCAGGATTATTGATCAGCCATATCCATCGACATAGCTGTCTGACAAGCTAAGTCAAAAGTCAAGTTAGGGGTTGTCAACAATTTACTTCTGATATGTTCATTTTTCAACCCACAAACAAAGCGGTCATGCAACGCTTGGCCCTGAAAGTTTTAGAAATGACAGTGTATGGATAGCTTTTTTAAAGCTACAATGTACTCACTGATACCCTTGTCATTTAATTGATCACATGCTCCAAAATGATAACTTTCAGCAATTTCCAGGGGCTCAGGACTGTAGTGTTGTTCTAACTTAGTTAGGATCTCCTTCGGCTTGGCGAAACAAGCAAATTTTTCAAGGTTTCATACACCTTGGGGCCTGCTTCAGTCAAAGAAATAGCCCGTTTCATTTCTAAAACCGCCTGGTTATGGTTTACATCATCGGGGACTTCAACAATACTATTCGCAGTGAAAAACATTTCTAGCCTCTCCACATACACGCCGAAAGTTTCTCGTTCATGATGGAACTCACCCAAGCACCCTATTATTCCCATAGGCGCTGCCACCTGGACTCTGGCAACATCGACAGTTCAGCCACGTGTGCTCGAAATTTACCTTGGATTTTTAAGTTTTTCTGCAAAACGAAGAACCTCTAACAGTCTCTCCATCGGTTGGCAGAATTATCCTCCAATAAAATTTCAGCTAGGGAACCGGCAATCGCATCCTCATCGACAATTTTTTGATATCTTGAGACACAGCATATACATACAACAGCGCAACATGGCTTCCCATAAGAACTGTACTGCACATGGCTTTATTATTATATGCATCAGTAGCCCACCAGGTGGCTCTATTACAGTTGGTATCAAAGACAGCAGAGAGATGAAGGAGGATGAGAGAGATAACAAGCCATAGTCTCAGTTGCACAGGATGTTGTTCATGACTGAGACCAGAGCAATCCGTTACTGTGAATGGGATGGAAACTGGATTAGAAAGTCCCAAACCTGGAAGGATGGGATTCAACACGGCATTATGGAATTTTTGGAACAATTGGAAGGTTGGCTTTGGAGCAGTTGCTGAAAATGGAATAGCTGAGCGTCACCTTTTTGAGCAAAGGATGAAATTGATGGCTTGAAGTAAATGGGGACAGTGTCATAAGTGCAGATATCACGGGGGGGGGGGGATGGGTGGTCAGGAGGCGATCCAGCGATAGGTTGTGGGCTCTTCATGGGTGAGATGAGTGCACTGAGGGTGTGGAGTATTGAGTCAGTCAGGAAGAAGGCAGTAGGGAGGGCTGGGAGTTGATGAGGCAGAGAAGGAGAGAGGGGTTCAGAGAAAGCAGAGTGATGCCGATGGCCTCAATTTTGGACACTTTAAGTGCAAGAACTTTCAACTTTTGTGTCCAAGGTAAGGATGGAGCTGACCTCTAAATGTGAGGGAGTTTAAGCAACATAAATGTTAGTTCAATTCCTTTGTATCCTTGACTTTAGTTGTTACTCCCATCCTAGTTCTCCAAAGGCATTATTAATAACCAACTATTTCAACCGAAGATAAAAAAGCAAATCAATGTTATATCAGTAGCACTGATGGCAGGACTTTTAATGCCAATTATTTAAAATGTTAAATCCCTAATGTCTTTAGCTGTGATTTTACCTTCTTGCATAAAATCATCTGATGGTCAAAGAGGAAACCCACAAAATTCTTCGCCCTGGCATGTGGCTGCTGAATTACAATAAGATCGCCACGTTGGATCAGTTGTGTGCTACGGATTGAAATATCTTCACCCTAAGAATACAAAGATTTCATAAGGAGCAGCTCCACTATAATTTTTTCACATGCGATGCGCATTAATTTTGCCTTCGGAGGTGGGACAAAAGCTGGGTGCAGATTATTACCAACTGCGCATTTTATAGGAGTGGAAATTCTTGGAGGCGGTGCTAAGGGGGGGCGGTGGTGAATGTTTAATACATTGACGCGTCATTCCCCTGCTGTTTTAAGGAAGACAATCGTTTATTTTAGACGGATTAGCTCCCCAATTCGATAACGAGATGTCAGCTCGGACTTTTCCCTGCTCCACCACCGTAACTTTAATGAAGTTCAGCCAAAGCCCCGTCTAAACATATATAACGGGGATTCCACCAATGCAAACAGTGGTGGAGGAGGAGGAGTCCTGAGGAAATTCGTCCCCTTAGTGCCCATCTGCTATTAGCGCAACAGTATGTATGTGAGACATTTTTTAGAAAGTGGAGCTTTTTAAGTTTTCTTTGTATTTAAGGCGCGCCAGTTTGCTCCAGAAATTCTGGTGCGTTATTTGCATTTTTTAAATACACGTTTGTGTTTTCTATCAGGAAAATCGGCAAGGATTGTTCCGCTGAACGTGTGAGGGAATGTGCTGTGTGAGTGTGTCAGCAGCTGGCAGACAATTGCAATGATGCGTCAACAGGCCAAATAACACGCCAGAAAGCATTCCGCGGATCAGAGATTTGCAAGTACAGTGATATAAACAGGGACGAGATCTGACTTTATCGGATAGAGTGTGTTGGCAATTATGGATTCATTCAGCAATAAATCGGAGACTCGGGAAATATTTGGGCAGAAGTCGGCTCACATTAGATTTGTATCTAAGCCATTCTGGCCGTCTTTGGGGACCATTATATCATGCATGGGCCATAATGAACGAAGAGGGAAAAGCAGCAAGAGAGGAAATGGTGCATTTGCTGTTTAAGGAAAATAAAGAATCAAGCCAAATTGCATTGTTTAACATATATACATAACTGTATTGCTTGATACCCGTCTTACATAAGTTATGTATTGAAGTCTCTGTAAAAAGGCAATGCTTAAAATAAATCTAGATTTTTATGTCAATGTGTTGAGGGACTGAGAAGGAGGGTAAAGAGAGGGAGCGGCAAAATGTTTTTGAATTGTCCCAGTTTTTACCTGCCAATTTAAAATTGATTTCTGCAATTTTAACAGTTTATCTTCAACCTCATTCTCTCCCTTCTGAGTATTAATCGCATTAAGAACGTTCTTCATGGTAACCACGGCAGCTTCCACATTCTGGTAATCCCTCGATGAATGAAGAAGAGACCATTAGTAACACAGTACATGTTCTGACAGCACCAGTACATCAGGGGGGGGGGGGGGGGGGGGGGGGGGAGCATGCAGTTACAGGCTGTTGATTTCCCGAGTGGACCTGTTTTATCAGTTAGTGCTATTTCCTCCTTATCCCAGAGGGCAGTAAATGAAATAGCAGATCCGCTTTTTCTTCACTTTTAGTGAACGGTATGTAGGGGTACATTTTTGGCTTCACCTCCTGGGCGCTTGCCTGCTGTAAAACCCGCCTGATTTTCCTTCCATCGATGTTTTTGCATCACTGAAATCAATGGAAGGAAAATTGGACGAGTTCTACATCGAGTGGTGAAGTTGAAAATCTGTCCTTATGTTTTGTACTTTCCTCCACCATCTAAAAAATATCTATTTTTCCTTGTATAGGTTTTCTCTGCACATCTTTCCTCAGTTGACTCAATTAGTAGCGAAAAAGAGCAGGGGTTCTTTTTGAGTAATTTTAAACAACGTTAATTTAAGCATAGTGTTGCGCTTTTCCTGGTATTTAAGGTTGCTACATAAATTCCTCCTATGCAAGATTTTAAAGAAAAAGTTGTAGTATTGAAATTAGTCTGTAGTATAATGGGTATGAACATTTAATGTCTTTCCCTCTCTGTTAGAGGAGGTGGTTAACCTATTTATTTTAGAAGGGGTAATGAGTGCTCATACCTATTGATCCCACGGCGCAAGAACTGGGATCCAGCCTAATGTCGGGAGATCCAGGGTGGCCTATCGGAGTTCAAAGGAGTGCACAGGACAGCCATGAATAGAAACATAGAAAAATAGGAGCATGGCTGATCCTCTATCTCAATACCATATTCCCGCTCTCTCCCCATACCCCTTGATGCCTTTTGTGTGCGTTTTAATTCCACCCCCTCCGTTTTTCTGCCGTCGGCATTGACTCTTTGCTGAAATACAGCTCTACAAGTGCCAGTTGCTGTTCGGTGCTTGGACTGCGTTACTAGTATTCCTTTGTGAGCTTTAATACATAAACAGCGAGAGTCAGCAGGCGACTGAGCTGTGGGGACACAACAGCGGAGCCCTTGCCCGATAGCTATGCACGTGTGTCTCCTACAAGAGTCGCTGGGTAGTGATCAGAAGAGGGATTCCTGGGGAGGAGGATTTTCCTCTCCCTAACTGACAGCACTGAGGCCAATTGAAGAGTTCTTGCTACCGATCCAGCTGAGATCAATTAACTCTGCTGGCATCAAAACTTACAACTTTTCCTGGACTGTATGGCCCAGCTACACATTGGATAAACCTCCATAACCAGCTGGAAATCAGTGTGTTTTTGCTTCCTAATAAATCCTGTTAATAGTGATTAAAATCAGTGATGAGATGAATCTGTATTAATTGTCTAATCTTTAGGTCTCTTCTCTCAGTGTCCCATTTCCCCAGTCAAGCGGTACCCAACCTTTTCCCAGGGCAGTGCCAGTGACATTCCTGATCTAGGTGTCTAGTTTTTCCAAGACTGTCCTGAAGTGACTCACCCTCCCATTTTCCTTCCCTTCCTCCAGGGAAGTGCCTGGTCTATTGCTCCATCTCCTTGAAGCAAGGCTGAGATTGGGAAGTGGCAGTGTGGGAAAATGTTCTATTGTTGTTTTGTAACTTTAGGGAATGTTGCAACAATGAGCAAAGTAGCTGAGGAAACTCTATGTGACGACAGTTACAAAATAAATGTTAATTATTATCTGCATTCCACATATTCAGATCATGAGCTGCTGTCCTCCAATTCTGTTCACGCAATGACTGTTTCGTGGTTTTGTCTCTTTTTTATATGCTTAACAACTGGAGTCAATAGGCATCAGATTTAATACTTACTCGTGGTAAAGTGGGGTGGCTTTGAGCAGCTCCATCAGCAGTAATGGATATTTACAGATCTTCTGCACTGGCATTATCAGAAACCCATCGAGAGGGAGGTTAATCATCTGTTGGTGCATTCGGCAGACCTCAAAAAAGTAAGCATATTTTTCTACCACTATGAGTTTAGCCCATTCATCAAGAGCTTTGTCGTGGTTGTTGCAGTAGTCAGCATACATCATGAAGCCTTTACTCTGCAAAGAGAAAGAGAGAGAAATGTCAACAGGTGATGAATAGAAGACATGGAGATCAGTGGAGCTGCTCAGACGCCACCAGCCACAAAGTTATTAGCACGTGGCTCAGAGGAAATTACAACAACCACTTCTCTTTATGTAGCGCCTTTAACATAGAAAAATGTCCCAACCCGCTTCACAGAGGCGCAGTCAAAAAAATGGACTCTGGTCCAAAGGAGGACATCTTAGGAAGGATGACCAGAAGCTTGCTCGAAGAGCTGGGTTTTAAGGAGGGTCTTAAAAGCGGAGAGGGAGGTGGAGGGTGGAGGGGTTTCGGGAGGGAATTTCAACACATGGCATCTGGGTGGCTGGAGGGAGGCACAGAAGGTTGATCAGAGGAACAAAGCTCAGGTGGGGTTGGAGGAGCCAAACCATGGAGGGATTTAAACACGAGGCTGAGAACTTAACTTATTTTTTAAATTAATTCTCCGGATCACTTGTAAGACCAGCATGTATTGGGATCAAGGGATATGGGGAGAAGGCAGGGACAGGGTACTGAATTTGAATGATCAGCCATGATCTCATTGAATGGCGGAGCAGGCTCGAAAGGCCAAATGGCCTACTCCTGCTCCTATCTTCTATGTTTCTATGTTTCTATCCCTAGTTTGATACAACTGAGTGGCTTGCTAAAACAATTGAAAGGGCAGTTAAGAGTCAACCACATTGGTGCAGGACTGGAGTTTCATGCTTGCCAGACTGGGTTGATGGTAGGTTTCCTCCCCTAAAGGGGATTAGTGAGTCAGTTCGGTTTTTATGACAATCTGATAGCTCAATGGTCACTTTTTTTTTTACTGATAACAGATTTTATTTCTAATTTTTTTTTAACTGAATTCAAATTTGAACTCGCATTCATCTGGATTATTAGTCCATGTCTGCTGCAGTACGAGTAACATAACCACTACACTACCGTACCCAGCACTATGTGGTAGTGGAGAACCGGGAGCCAATGCAGGTCAGCAAGAACTGAGCTGATTGGTGAATGGCACAAGATAATAGAAGGGCAGCAGAATTTGGATGAGCTGAAGGTTACGTAAGGAGGGTGGAGAAAGGGAGGCCAGTGAGGAGAACATTTGAATCGTTGAGTCTGCAGGTGACAAAGGTGTGATTGAGGCTTTCAGCAGCAGATAGGCTGAAATGGGACAGAGTTGGGCGACGTTAGGGAGGTGGGAGTGGGGCGGCGGGGTGCGGGTCTTGGAATTTCTGGATTTTTTTCCCCAAATTATTTTTTGGTCTCAGAACAGGTAGAGTAGGATTATGTAGAAACAAAAACAAGAGCAAAATCACTGGTAAACAAACCATAACTGAAATGTTATGAACTGTTAAAAAAATAGACTTTCACTGCAGCTCAGGGAATCAAAACTATATGGTACAGAGGCCCATGCTGATTTGGAAGTCAAGTGAACATTAATGATGTGCATTGCTTTTAAAATATCCCAGATACAATATTTAGTGCTCGAGGTGCTACAAGCTGAAAGAAGTCATGCCAAGGAGATTAGCAGGTACCAGAGCGATACTGGCTGCATTTATCATTATTCCACCAACCATACCTGGTTGTAACCAAGAACAGACTCTGAGTCACCGCAAAGACCACTGCATTGCTGTGCTATCCGCCGGCATAGACTAGTTGGGCCGTATGGCCTGTTTCTGTGCTGCAGATTGGTCCCGATTTTAACTCGAGGTTGATTCCCCGCTCAGGCCTGAGTTAAAATTGCAGTCGGGTCTCAATGATGTCACTGGGCCGCAATGTGCATATATAAAGAAGGACCCTGTTGGCTCCGGGCACGTGTCCTTGCTGCCTGCTCAGGAGAGCAGGTAAAAGTTGCAGATATTGCCATCATGGCAGCTTTCGGACAGGTAAGAGCCAGGGCAATTTTAATTGCCCACCCGCCAGGTTTCTGCTGAGCGAGTAGGGTTAAAATCACCCCCATATATGTAACTCTAAGGATGCCTACAGTCACTCGGCACCACAGGCTGAGTGCCAGTGGCAGCTATGGCAACCACTGCCCTCTGTTTATCAGACAGATGACTGAAGGACTGGTCAGCACTTGCATCTCTTTTCCTGCTGAGTAGCAAAAGGAGCATGATGTGGCTGCCCAATTTCATGCTATTGCTACAACTCATGAAGGACCATCGATGGCTGCCATGTGACCTGCTTCTCCTCTGGCACCTGCTCCTCTTCATCTGTTCCCTGTGACTCACCCAATGCTACCTCATTTAAGATCTAATAACATCCTCTGGGATGTGTGTAGCTGTGATGGTGCTTGCAACTGTTGTTGAGAATTACACCGTGTGAGGTGTTGTCTTCTTCTGGACCATTAGCAAGACTTGCAGCTTGTCACTGCAGGACTATAAGGTCAGAAAAGGAATGTTAGATTTGATTGGTCCAAACCAACCTTCGTACAGAAGTTGGATTGCAAGATATTATAGCGTAAACTTCCCAACCCTTTAGTCCCAAGTGGGGAACCATGCTCAAAGGAAACATGGGTTGCAGAATTAGGACGACACTCCTGCTGCCTATCTCTGACATTTTGAGCATGGCTCCCCACTTTGTGTGTTTATTTCTATGCCTGTTAGCAAGTGAGGTGAATGAGCCAAAGATTCAGTTAAAAAGATTATGAGATGGAATTTATTACCCATCCCTAATTGCCCTTGAGAAGCTGGTGGTGAGCTGCCGTCTTGAACCACTGCAGTCCCACAGTGCTGTTCGGTAGGGAGTTCCAGGATTTTGACCCAGTGACGATGAATGAACTTTCCCAGAACTTCGGGTCTCCACGGGTGAGTACGCATGGGGTACTCACCCGTAAGCCCAATGGAAGTGCCGGTTTCCTGCATGCACTGAGCATGCGCGGGAAACCAGCACTTCCGTTCCCCTGAAGGAAGGGGATCAGAGGTCAAACGTGTGCACGGGAGAGGCTGTGCGTGCGCATCGAACTTACGTTTTTTTACAGGTTTCTCCGGGAGGGTAAGTCTCCAGAAGTTACACATTTAAAAAGCAGGCGTAAGGTCATTGATGAAGCAGCTGAAGATGGTTGGGCCTAGGACACTGCCCTGAGGAACTCCTGCAGCGATGTCCTGGGGCTGAGATGATTGGCCTCCAACAACCACAACCATCTTCTTTTGTGCTAGGTATGACTCCAGCCAGTGGAGAGTTGTCCCCCTGATTCCCATTGACTTCAATTTTAGTAGGCCTCCTTTCTGCCTCATTCAGTCAAGTGCTGCCTTGATGTCAAGGGCAGTCACTCTCACCTCACCTCTGGATTTCAGCACTTTTGTCCATGTTTGGACCAAGGCTGTAATGAGGTCTGGAGCTGAGTGGTCCTGGCAGAACCAAAACTGAGCATCGGTGAGCAGGTTATTGGTGAGTAAGTGCCATTTGTTAGCACTGTCAACATACCCTGCGTCACATTGCTGATGATTGAGAGTAGACTGATGGAGCAGTAATTGGCTGGATTGGATTTGTCCTGCTTTATGTGGACAGGACATACCTGGGCAATTTTCCACCTTGTCAGGTAGACACCAGTGTTGTAGCTGTACTGGAACAGCTTGGCTAGCTAGTGGCATGGCTAGTTCTAGAGCACAAGTCTTCAGCACTACAGCCGTATGTTGTTGGGGCCCATAGCCTTTGCTGTATCCAGTGCGCTCAGCCATTTCTTGATAACACATAGAGTGAATCAAATTGTCTGAAGACTGGCTTCTGTGATGGTGGGGACCTCAGGAGAAGGCTGAGATGGATCATCCACTCGGCACTTCTGGCTGAAGATGGTTGCAAACGCTTCAGCCTGGTCTTTTGCACTCGCGTGCTGGGCTCCGACAACTTTGAGGATGTTCATGCAGCCTCCTCCTCCCGTTAGTTCTTTAATTGTCCGTTGCTTATCTACTGATGCTGCCTAATGCTCAACAACAAGTGTAGTGCAGTTACCTGATCTATCAGGGCTGTTTGGATATTATAGAACAAATCTGGGTGGTTGACTGTCCCACACAATCCAGATCCTCCCACAATGTTCAGATCACCTTTTGGAATGTGATTGAGACAATTGATTAGTGCATATGTTCATGCTTGTACATCATCCCGTATCTGAAAAATGGTCCAATAAGATTTGAATTGCAAAGTAACACAGCAGGGCCACTTATGGGAATTTTGCCCAGCATCAACCGGCCTCCAGTACTTCCTTCCCTGTGACTGTTCCCTCCTCAAAATCACTCCCGAGATCCTTTGATGTGTGTCCGTGTGCTAATGTTGATTATGTGGGGTGCTGGACTGCTTGGTCTACATTTGAAGGACCAGCTTCTTTTCCACTGTTTTCTGGCAGCTCTGTGAAAAGAGAAGATGGCACATTGGGTATAAAGCTGCATTATTCATATTCCTGCAGCAGTATGCATGTGATATTCAGTCGTGTTGCTCAATCACTGCACTTGCCTGGTGAATGTAATTTTTCTTGATCATAAACTGTAAACATAATGGTACACACCAGAAGTTTGGTCACAGCCACCATTCCACATGCCTTCTAAGGCCGTCCTGCCTATAGTCTATTAATACCTCCTCGAATGGGTGAGGTCTTGAATCCATGTGGCACCATCACTAGTCTATAGCTTCTCATGTCTGTTTAATGCCCACCTGATCCTACTAAGAGAAGAAAAGTATACATGCAAAGAATGCATTGTGCACTGACTATGTAAGTCTGCAATGTAGTCTTTGTGACATTGTGGATGGTATAAGACAGTTTGTATTATCTTTCTAGCAATACTTCTAAGATATTATTGCCTAATTTTGTAATCTCACTCTTTGTGCAAATAGACAGTGAGGAACCTAATACAAAAGCAAAATACTGCGGATACTGGAAATCTGAAATAAAAACAGAAAATGCTGGAAATACTCAGCAGGTCAGGCAGCATCTGTAGAGAGAGAAACAGAGTTAACGTTTCAGGTCGTGAATTACATTTTCTAGTTCAGGCCAAGAGCAGGAAATGGCACCGATACAGTCATCAATGTACCGGAAAAAGAGGTGAGGGAGGGGACCTGAGTAGGACTGGAACAAAAAATGTTCCACATATCCCACGAAAAGGCAGGCATAGCTAGAACCCATGCGGGTTCCCATAGCAACACCTTTAATTTGGAGGAAGTGAGTGGAGTCAAAGGCGAAGTTGTTCAATGTGAGAACAAGTTCTGCCAGGAGGAGAGTGGTGGTGGTGGATGGGGACTGATTGGGCCTCTGTTCAAGGAAGAAGCGGAGCACCCTCAGGCCATCCTGGTAGGGGATGGAGGTGTAGAGGGATTGAACGTCCATAGTGAAAAGGAGATGGTTGGGGCCAGGAAACTGGAAACTGTTAAAGTGGCGGAGGGCGTCGGAAGAGTCGCGGATGTAAGTGGGAAGAGACTGGACAAGGGGAGAAAAAATAGAGTTGAGATAGGAAGAGATAAGTTCCATGGGGCAAGAACAGGCTGAAATGACGAATCTACTAGGGCAGTCCTGTTTGTGGATCTTGGGAAGGCGGTAGGAGTGGACTGTGCGGAGTTGGGGAACTATGAGGTTGGCGGCTGTGGAGGGAAGATCTCCAGAGGAGATGAGGTCAGTGATAGTCTTGGAAACGATGGCTGAAATATTAACTCTGTCTCTCTCTCTCTCTCTACAGATGCTGCCTGATCTGCTGAGTATTTCCAGCATTTTCTGTTTTTATTTCAGTGAGGAACCTATCTTTGTCATCTGCAAATGATCTCCAATTATCCCTCTTCTGTTACTTCACTTGAATGTTAATTGCTACCTTGGTGCTTAATTTGTAGCAGATTGCTTGATTAATTCAGGTAATGTTCTCTCTTCAAGCTATTTAGCTATGTATCGTTGCCTGGAGCTTGTTATTATGTGCACGCATATCATGCAGTGACTCATATTTACCTTCATTACTCTCATATCGCTTTCTGCCTGTTCTGACACTTCATATTAATGTTCATTGCTTGTCTTTGTGGGTATTTTTAAAGTCAGATCTCCTTTTGAGCAGTTTATGGCACATTGTGCAATGCATGACCCCATGATGACCTACTTGCTCTGCTGACCATATTTTCTCTGGCTATTGGGGAGGTATTCTTTCAACACTGCCTCGTGCCATCCAAAAGAATGCTGTATGCCTCCTCAGTGAAACAACCTCCTATATTTCAGTTCCCAACAATATTGCACACTCTGCAGCTGGATTAATGAATCATGAGCTCTTTATACCAGTTTTAAGTGCCTCATCACCTACTTAACGTGTGCTGCCCAGCGTTAATGTGGGTGTGTTCTGATTGGTTTATAAGAACATAAGAACATAAGAAATAGGAGCAGGAGTAGGCCAATCGGCCCCTCGAGCCTGCTCCACCATTCAATAAGATCATGGCTGATCTGATCCTAACCTCAAATCTTCTATCACTCTACATCCCACCCTAACCCATGTGATCTCCTGGGAGAGGCGAAAAACCAGATAAAAAACCCAATGGCCAATTTGGGAGAAAAAATCTGGGAAATTCCTCTCCGACCCATCTAGGTGATCGAAACTCGTCCAGGAGATCACTCTGTCCCTATATTTTCTACAGTACTTACCTTCTGTAAAAGGTGATCTCCACCCCAGCCAGGAACAGGAATAGAACCATCTCCTGAAATCTAACACAGAACTAGAACACAAGAAGTAGGAGCAGAACCAGGCTACACGGCCCCTGGGCCCGCTCCGCTACCCACAGGGCCATGACCGTTCTGAACATAGACTCATGTCCAATTTCCTGCCCGCTCCCTGTAACCCCTAATTCCCTTTACTTCTAGGAAACTGTCTATTTCTGTTTTAAATTTATTTAATGAAGTAGCTTCCACAGCTTTCTGGGGCAGCAAATTCCACAGACATACTACCCTCTGAGTGAAGAAGTTTCTCCTCATCTCAGTTTTGAAAGAGCAGCCCCTTATTCTAAGATTATGCCGCCTAGTTCTAGTTTCACCCATCATTGGGAACATCCTCACCGCATCCATCCGATCAAGCCCCTTCACAATCTTATATGTTTCAATAAGATCGCCTCTCATTCTTCTGAACTCCAATGAGTAGAGTCCCAATCTACTCAACCTCTCCTCATATGTACACCCCCTCATCCCCGGGATTAACCGAGTGAACCTTCTTTGTACTGACTCGAGAGCAAGTATGTCTTTTCTTACGTATGGACACCAAAACAGTATGCAGTATTCCAGGTGCGGTCTCACCAATACCTTGTACAACTGCAACAATACCTCCCTGTTTTTATATTCTACCCCCCGAGCAATAAAAGCCAACATTCCATTGGCCTTCTTGAACACTTGCTGCACCTGCAAACTAACTTTTTGAGTTTCGTGCACCAGGACCCCCAGATCCCTTTGTACTACAGTACTTTCCAGTTTCTTGCCATTAAGATAATAACTTGCTCTATGATTTTTCCTGCCAAAGTGCATAACCTCACACTTTCCAGTATTGTATTCCATCTGCCAAATCTCTGCCCACTTACTTAGCCTGTCTATGTCCCTTTGCAGGTTTTTTATGTCCTCCTCACTCACTACTTTCCCTCCCATCTTTGTATCATCTGCAAACTTTGATATGTTACACTCGGTCCCCTCCTCCAAATCATTAATATAGATTGTAAAGAGTTGGGGACCCAGCACTGACCCCTGCGGAACACCACTAGTTACTGATTGCCAGTCTGAGAATTAACCATTTATCCCAACTCTCTGCTTTCTGTTAGATAGCCAATCCTCCACCCATGCCAGAATATTACCCCCAATCCCGTGATTTTTTATCTTGAGCAATAATATTTTGTGTGGCACCTTGTCAAATGCCTTTTGGAAGTCTAAATACACTACGTCCACTGGTTCCCCTTTATCCACTCTGTATGTTACTTCCTCAAAGAACTCAAGCAAATTTGTCAAACATGACTTCCCCTTCATAAAACCATGCTGACTTTGTCCTATTAAATTATGTTTATCCAAATGTCCCATTACTGTCTCCTTAATAATGGACTCTAAAATTTTACCAACCACAGATGTTAGGCTAACAGGTCTATAGTTTCCAGCCTTCTGCCTACTACCCTTTTTAAATAAGGGTGTTACATTAGCAGTTTTCCAATCTGCCAGGACCTTTGCTGAGTCCAGGGAGTTTTGGAAAATTATTACCAATGCATCCACAATCCCTACCACCACTTCTCTCAAGACCCTAGGATGTAAGCCATCAGGTCCAGGGGATTTATCCGCCTTGAGTCCCATTATTTTACCAAGTACCACTTCCTTAGTGATTTTAATCATATTTAGTTCCTCCCCCCTAGAGCCCCCTGTTTGTCCAGTGTTGGGATATTCTTAGTGTCCTCTACCGTAAAGACTGATACAAAATATTTGTTCAGCGTTTTTGCCATCTCCATGTTTCCCACCATTAATTTCCTGGTCTCATCCTCTAAGGGACCAACATTTACTTTAGCCACCCTTTTTCTTTTTATATAACTATAGAAACTTTTGCTATCTGTTTTTATATTTTTTGCTAATTTACTTTCATAATCTATCTTCCCTTTCTTAATCAATCTTTTAGTTATTTTTTGCTGTCTTTTAAAAACTTCCCAATCTTCTATCCTCCCACTAGATTTGGCTACCTTATATGCCCTTGTTTTTAGTCGGATACTATCCTTAATTACTTTACTTAGCCATGGATGGCTATCTTTTCTTTTACACCCTTTTTTCCTCAGTGGAATATATATTTTTTGGAAGTTGTAAAATAACTCCTTAAATATACTGTTTTATCTGTTGCATGTGCTTTCTAATAATTTGATATCGCAGAACAACAGCAACCTGCGTTTGTAAATCAAACGGTTCAATATGGTGCATCCCTAATACAAGTGAATTACAAGCCAAGGGAGGAGGGGGAAGAAGAATGGACCTTTATCATGACATGTGGGAGATTGACATCCTGCAGTTGTACTTGATTGTCTTCACGAGCTGAGGAAAGACTATACACAGTTTTTAGCGTCATTCACATTTTGCCTTGCTCAGAAGACTGAATGGTAGGAATTTGTAGTAAACCTTATATGATCTGTGGGGTGAAAGGGCCTGATGCCCAAATAACTTTGGAAATATTTAGCAGGTCAGGCAGCATAGATATCGAGAGAGCAAAACAGAGTTCACGTTTTAAGGTCAGTGACCTTTTGTCAGAACTAGAAACTGTTACAGATTTAACAGATTTGAAGCAAGTAGAGATGCAGGGAAAGGTGGGAGAGGAGGAAAGAACAAAAGGGAAGGTCTGTGATAAGGTGGAAGGCAGGAGAGATTAAATGACAACAGGGATGATGGCACAAGGCAAAAGGAGATGGTAATGGGACAAGTAAAGAAACAAAAGATGACTCTAGAGGAGGTGTAAATGGCAATGGCAGAATCATCAACAGCTGCCATCCGAAAAAATAGGAGAAATCATTAATGACCTTAAATTGTTGAACTCGTAGTTGAGTCCGGAACCTTCTTGAACATCTGTAACGTTTGCCAGTTCTGACAAAAGGTCACTGACCTGAAATGTTAACTGTGTTTCTCTCTCCACAGATGCTGTCTGACCTGCTGAGTGTTTCCAGCGTTTTCTGTTTATATTTCAGATTTCCGGCATCCGCAGTATTGTTTTGTCTTATTTCATACTTTTATGTTCTCGTGGTGAGTTGAGGCTGTTCTTCAACTCTTTCGAAAGTTTGAGTAGCCACATTTTGTGGTCCTTCTGATTTATGAGTATTTTACACTCGTCAAAAAAAATTGGTATCGCTCACCACCACTCACTTGATCATGGAAACAGGAGCCAAACTCACTCAAATGGGGTTGCTTTGGCTTGTACTTCTTCTCCATACTGGAAAGCAATTTCTTATGCATTTTGTGAATGTCCCCGATGTTTGAAAAGATGGTTTTCAGTCGGGCGTGAGGGAACAAGTCCTTTGATTTCTTGCACTGTTTGTAGTAACCCTGGAGTGGAGAGGGGGAAATGGATAGCAATGGTTCAACTGAGGTTCCTGTCGGGCAGCAGGAACACTTTCTGCACTTACTGTAGCAGGTTTGCTAAAATTAAGAACCGTCGCATTAATGTTCCAGCTTTAAACTCAGGTGTGAGCTCTGCGTGTCTTTTCAACTATTCATTGAAATAATTGGAAAACACGTATGCAGTGTATGTCCAACATCTGATCCCACCAGGTGAGACACCCTGCCAGTGGTACAAAGTCAGAAAATGATCCCTTCAAATTACATTGCGACTAGCTTTACAGAATAATCTATGAAACCACCAGGTCATTGGACCTAATAAGCATTTGGGTTGATTTAGTTTGATACTCTGACAATTATTTGCTCATTCAGCCAGTCAGTTGCTTTGTCCTGTTGGTTTCAATGCACTTTGCAGGAAGACCTCAATTTATATTTAAAATTACAAACAAGAAGGGGCAGGGACACAAGAATCCTCATTGCAAAAATGGTGCATGTGGGTAGAATGGTGCAATGTCCGGGGAAAGTGTCAACAAAAAATTGGGGGCAGTGCAAAACAGGCTGATAGTGAATCTGGAAAGTGTAAATCGGGCCACCAATTCGTTATCAGCTGGTTTTGCATTATTAGTGTTTACCAATTTCATCCCATTGCCTATGTTTGGCACTACTGAGCATTCTTACCCCAATATAACAGGATTTTTAAAAAAAGCTAGCAAGAAGTGGGAGGGGAACGATCCAGTTGTGGTCCATATAGGAACCAACAACATATGTAGAACTAGGAATGAGGTTCTGCTGAGAGAGTTTGAGGAGCGAGGGTCCAAATTCAAATGCAGAACCTCAAAATAATTTTTTTTTAATTTGTTCCCTGGATGTGGGCGTCGCCATCAAGGCCAACATTTATTGCCCATCCCTAATTGACCTGAAGAAGGTGGTGGTGAGCCACCTTCTTGAATACAACTGAGTGGCTTGCTAGGCCATTTCAGAGGGCAGTTAAAAGTCAACCACATTGCTGTGGGTCTGGAGTCACATATAGGCCAGACCGGGTAAGGACGGCAGATTTCCTTCCCTAAAGGACATTAGTGAACCAGATGAGTTTTTATGACAATCCAGTAGTTTCATGGTCACCATTAATTCCAGATTTATTTAATTAACTGAATTTAAATTCCCCAGCTGCCGTGGTGGGATTTGAACTCATGTCTCCGAATCATTAGTCCAGGCCTCCCGATTATTAGTTCAGTAACAAAACCACTATGCTTCCCTACCCAAATCTCTGGATTGTTACCTGAGCCACGTGCAAATTGGTTATGACAGTTGATAAGCAGTGGCATCATTTAAAGAAATATTCCAAATTCCGCTATATACATTCCATTGAAAAATAAAAACTCCATGGGAAAAGTGATCCATCCGTGAATAACTAAGAAGTTAAAGATAGTATTAGATTAAAAGAAGACGCTTATAATGTTGTGAAGAATAGTAGTAAGCCTGAGGATTGGGAGAGCTTTAGAAACCAGCAAAGGATGATCAAAAATTGATAAAAAAAGGGAAAAAATAGAATATGAGAGTAAACTAGCAAGAAATATAAAGACAGATTTTAAGAGCTTCTACTAGTATGTAAAAAGGAAGAGAGTAGCAAAAGTAAGCATTGGTCCCTTAGAGACTGAGGCAGGAGAAATTATAATGGGGAATAAGAAAATGGCAGTGAATTTAAACAAATATTTTGTATCTGTCTTCACAGTAGAAGATACAAAATGTATAGTAAAAATAATAGTGTGGAACTTAAAGTAATTAATATCAGTAGAGAAAAGGCTTTTGAGAAACTAATGGGACTAAAAGCCGACAAATCCCCTGAACCTGAAGGCCTACATCCTAGGGTTCCAAAAGAGGTGGCTGCAGAGATAGTGGATGCATTGGTTGTGATCTTCCAAAATTTTCTAGATTCTAGAACGGTCCCAGCGGATTGGAAGGTAGCAAATGTAACCCCACTATTCAAGAAAGGAGGGAGAGAGAAAAAAGGGAACTACAGGCCAGTTAGCCTGACATCAGTTGTCGGGGAAATGCTGGAATTCATTATTAAGGAAGTGGTAACAGGGCACTTAGAAAATCATAATATGATTAGGCAGAGTCAATATGGTTTTATGAAAAGGAAATCGTATTTAACAAATTTATTGGAGTTTTTTGAGGATGTAACTCACAGGGAACCAGTGGATGTAGTATATTTGGATTTCCAAAAGGAATTCGATAAAGTGCCACAAAAAAGGTTGTTACGCAAGATAAGGGCTCATGGGGTTGGGTGTAATATATTAGCATGGATAGAGGATTGGTTAATGGACAGAAAACAGAGAGTAGGGATAAATGGGTCAGTTTCAAGTTGACAGGCTGTAACTAGTGGGGTGCCACAAGGATCAGTGCTTGAGCCTCATTTATTTACAATCTATACTAATGACTTAGCTAAAGGGGCCGAGTGTAATGTATCCAAGTTTGCTGATGATACAAAGCTAGGTTGGAAAATAAGCTGTGCAGAGGACCTGCAAAGGGATATAGACAGGTTAAGTAAGTGGGCAATAAGCTGTGCAGAGGACCTGCAAAGGGATATAGACAGGTTAAGTAAGTGGGCAATAAGCTGGCAGATGGAGTAAAATGGTGAGACACTATTAAATGTTGGTGTTCAGAGAGATTTTGTCGTCTTCGTACAGGAAACACAGAGAGGTAGCATGCAGGTACAGCAAGTAATTAGGAAAGCAAATGGCATGTTGGTCTTTATTGTAAGGGGTTTGGAGTACAAGAGTAATGAAGTCTTGCTACAATTGTACAGGGCTTTGGTGAGAACACACCTAGAGTACTGTGCACAGTTTTGGTCTCCTTATCTAAAGGTGGATATACTTGCCTTAGAGGAGGTGCAACAAAAGTTCACTGGATTGATCCCTGGGATGAGAGGGTTATCCTATGAGGAGAGATTGAGTAGAATGGGCCTATACTCTCTGGAGTTTAA
Source organism: Somniosus microcephalus (assembly GCF_052327205.1). NCBI lineage: Eukaryota > Metazoa > Chordata > Chondrichthyes > Squaliformes > Somniosidae > Somniosus > Somniosus microcephalus. Next base: position 108,898,261 of record NC_140992.1, read on the forward strand.
TAGAATGAGAGGTGATCTCATTGAAACATACAAGATTCTGAAGGGGATTGACAGGGTAGATGCTGAGAGGTTGTTTCCCCTGGCTGGAGGCCGTAAGGCCTACTCCGCTTCCTAATTCTTATGTTCTTATGTAAGAAGCAGGAAAAAAGGCCAATTTAACTTGCTAAGGCCTTTTAAGGGCCATTAAGGAGGCACTTGTACAGTAGTCCACAACTGTCCTTTTGAAAGGTGAGTATGGGCAGATTGGAGAATGAAGATGACAGGTTGTGAGTAATAGGACAGCATTGAACTGTACAGGAGATTTATGAGTAAGATAGTCAGTGCAGCAGCCGTTACGAGGCATGACTTCATGATGGTACTGGGGAGGGAAGGGAGGGAGGGAGGTCTGGAAACAGAGGGCATCAGAAGCTGACAAGTAGGTACTATTTTAGACAGCAAGTCCACTACAATGGCCAGGCATTTGGGTGGGAGGGGTTAGGTGAGGGGAAATTTAGAAATCTAAAGAGAAAGGTCAAGGCAATAGAGCAATGTAGCGAAATAAGCAGAGTGTGACAGGAATGACAGAGAGTTTAACGGTAGCAGTGCAGTAGAGAATAAGGTCAAAGCAGGGAATAATGGTAAAAAAATTAAATTAAATCCTCTTTATCTGAATACATGAAGCATTTGTAACAAGATAGATCAACTAATGGCACAAATAGAGATACTGTAAATTGGCAAAGGTAGTCTGGAGGACAAGTTCATGGAATGCATTAGGGACAGTTTCCTAGAATTACACGTCATGGAACCAACCAGGGAACAGGCTATTTTATATCTTGTATTGTGTAATGAGACAGGGTGGTAGATATTGCAGTGGCTAGCATTTAATGAGATAGGGGGAAAAATTGGGTTGCTTTGCACCCTAAGAGGGCGCTAACGGGGCGCAAAGCTACTAGCACCCTGGCGCGGCACCGCCCATGCCTCCTGTGAAATTCAGTGGGAGGTTAGCGGCGGTACTAACCGGTAGCGCCCTGTGGCGCTGCGCTGCCAGTGATTACATCATCACCATATGCAGCGCCCCGCTTGCGCCCCAGCCGCGATCTTCGGGAGCGCCCCCTAACTTACCGATGGACGCTATGTCCAATGGGGTCAGGGGAGCCTACCTGCGGCCGTGGAGGTGCTATTTAAAGGCGAGGTGCTGGGTGGCCATTTTTGTTGCTGGCCGCCTGCCAGCACCCGCCTGCGCTCCCGTCCCCAGCCTCCTGAACGGTTCCCCCTGCGGAGTGCCGGCTGCGCTCCAAGAGTCCGGCACTTCTCTTGAGTGCCGGGCTCTTTTACAGGCACTCCCAATCCCCGGGGGCTCAGCTGGGCCCCAGGTCATGCTGCGCAAAGCCCCTCCCCTTTAAGAAGGGGAGGAAGGCCGGCAATACCGCGGTGCCACGCGCTGCAGCACGTAGCGCCACGATATTGACTCGCAGTGCCCCAAGAGAGATGCGGGGTGCTTCCAGTAGCACTCGCTTTCCTCTTGGGGTGCAACCACTCAATTTCTGGTGTGGGGGTGCTACCTCTTTTAGAACCCTAGGATGTAGGCCTTCAGGTTCAGGGGATTCGTCGGCTTTTAGTCCCATTAGTTTCTCAAAAGCTTTTTCTCTACTGATATTAATTACTTTAAGTTCCACACTATTATTTTTACTATACATTTTCTATCTTCTACTGTGAAGACAGACACAAAATATTTGTTTAAATTCACTGCCATTTTCTTATTCCCCATTATAATTTCTCCTGGCGCAGTCTCTAAGGGACCAATGCTTACTTTTGCTACTCTCTTCCTTTTTACATACTAGTAGAAGCTCTTAAAATCTGTTTTTATATTTCTTGCTAGTTTACTCTCATATTCTATTTTTTCCCTTTTTTATCAATTTTTGATCATCCTTTGCTGGTTTCTAAAGCTCTCCCAATCCTCAGGCTTACTACTAATGGGACTAAAAGCCGACAAATCCCCTGGACCTGACGGCCTACATCCTAGGGTTCTAAAAGAGGTGGCTGAAGAGATAGTGGATGCATTGGTTTTGATCTTCCAAAATTTCATAGATTCTAGAATGCTCCCAGTGGATTGGAAGATCGCAAATGTAACACCGCTATTCAAGAAAGGAGGGAGAGAGACAACAGGGAACAACAGGCCAGTTAGCCTCACATCAGTCATCGGGAAAATGCTGGAATCCATTGTTAAGGAAGTGGTATCAGGGCACTTAGAAAATCATAACTTGATTAGGCAGAGTCAACATGGTTTTATGAAAGGGAAATCATGTTTGACAAATTTATTAGAGTTTTTTGAGGGTAGATGAAGGAGAACCCGTGGATATAGTATATTTGGATTTCCAAAAGGCATTCGATAAGTTGCCACATAAAAGGTTATTACACAAGATAAGGGCTCATGGGGTTGGGGGTAATATAGTAGCATGGATAGAGGATTGGTTAATGGACAGAAAACAGAGAGTAGGGATAAACGGATCTTTTTCAGGTTGGTAGGCTGTAACTAGTGTGGTGCCGCAAGGATCGGTGTTGGGGCCACAGCTATTTATAATCTATATCAATGACCTAGATGAAGGGACCGAGTGTAATGTATCCAAGTTTGCTGACGATACAAAGCTAGGTTGGACAGTAAGCTGTGTGGAGAACACAAAAAGTCTGCAAAGGGATTTAGATAGACTAAGTGAGTGGGCAGTATGGTGGCTTATCTGAATTGTGGGGCAAGTGCTTGAGCCTTTGAGAGATAACAATAACTTTCATTTATATAGTGCCTTTAATGTAGAAACATTCCAAATTGCTTCACAGATAGAGCTATGAGAAGTGACCAAAAGCTTGTTCAAAAACGTGAGTTTTAAGGAGGTTCTTAAAAGAGGAGAGGTAGGTGGAGGAGTTTAGGGAGGGATAGAATCATAGAATCATAGCACAGAAGGAGAGCATTTCGGCCCATCATGTCCACGCCAGCCAACAAGGGGCTATCCAGCCTAATCCCACTTCCCAGCGCTTGGTCCGTAGCCCTGCAGGTTAGAGCATCCCAAGTGTACATCCAAGTACTTTTTAAATGTGGTTAGGGTTCCTGCCTCTACCACCCTTTCAGGCAGTGAGTTCCAGACCCCCACAACCCTCTGGGTGAAGACATTTACCCTCAAATCCCCTCTAAACCTTGCACCAATTACTTTAAATCTGTGCCCCCTGGTTTTTGACCCCTCTGCTAAGGGAAAAACACCCTATCTATCCACTTTATCTATGCCCCTCATAATTTTATACACCTCAATAAGGTCTCCCTTCAGCCTCCTCTGTTCCAAGGAAAACAGACCCAGCCTATCCAATCTTTCCTCATAGCTAAGATTCTCTACTCCCAGCAACATCCTTGTAAATTGCCTCTGTACCCTCTCTAGTGCAATCACATCTTTCCTGTAATGTGGTGATCAGAACTGCACGCAGTACTCTAGCTGAGACCTAACTAGTGTTTTATACAGTTGAAGCATAACCCCCCTGCTCTTGTATTCTATGCCACAGCTAATAAAGGCAAACATTCCGTATGCCTTCTTAACCACCTTATCTACCTGGCCTGCTACCTTCAGGAATCTGTGGACATGCACTCCAAGGTCCCTTTATTCCTCTACACTACTCAGTGTCCTACCATTTAATGTGTATTCCCTTTCCTTGTTAGCCCTCCCCAAATGCATTACCTCACACTTCTCTGGATTGAATTCCATTTGCCACTGTTCTGCCCACCTGACCAATGTATCAATATCTTCCTGCAGTCTACAGCTTCCTTCTTCAGTATCAACCACACAGCTGATTTTAGTACCATCTGCAAACTTCTTAATCATACCCCCTATATTCAAGTCTAGATCATTGATATATACCACAAAAAGCAAATGACCTAGCACTGAGCCTTGTGGAACCCCACTGGAAACAGCCTTCCAGTCACAAAAACACCCATCAACCATTACCCTCTGCTTCCTGCCTCCGAGCCAGTTTTGAATCCAACTTGACACTTTGCCCTGGATCCCATGGGCTTTTAACTTCGTGACCAGTCTGCCATGTGGAACCTTATCAAAAACCTTGCTAAAGTCCATATAAACTACATCAAACGCACTACCCTCATCTACCCTCCTTGTTAACTCCTCAAAAAATGAAATCAAGTTTGTCAGACATGACCTTCCCTTAACAAATCCAGATCTCAGAATGTGGGGCCTAGACAGCTGTAGGTATGGCCACCAATGGTGGGGCCAAAGGACATCGGCCACTGTCAGAGTGACGATGAATTTGGGAATATGCCGGAGTAAGTCACAGAAATAGATAGGCAAGGCCATGAATCAATTTAAATACGAGGATAAGGCTTTTAAATTTGAGCCGTTGGGGTACCAGAGCCTATGTAGATCAGCAAGGATAGAGGTGATGGGCTAACAGGATAAGATTCAGATAAGAGTTTTGGATAAGCTGAAATTTACAGAGAATGCAGCATGGGAAGCCGATCAGAAGAGCTTTTGATTAGCTGAGTGCTGAGGTGACAGAGGTTGAGATGAGAGTTTCAGTAGTAGATGGATTGATGTATGGGCAGAGGTGAGCAATGTTAAGGCAGTAAAAGTAGGCAGTCTTTGTGATGGAGAGAATATGGGGTCAGTAGCTCAGCTTGGGATCAAATAGAATGGCAAAGTTATGAACAGTCTGGTTTAACTTGAGACAGTGACTGGAGAAGGGAATAAAGTCGGTGCCAAGGGTAGGGAGTTGGTGGTGGAGAGGGCAGGGGTGGGCAAAGGTACATTTGACAATGTTTAGCTGGAGGAAATTGTAGCTCATCCAAGATTGGATGTCAGACAAGCAGTCTGACTGTACCAAGGCCGTGGAGAGGTAGAACTGGGTATCATCAGCATACGTGTGGAAGCTGACCCCATGTCTGTGGTGATATTTCCAAAGGACAGCATGTAGATCAGGAAGAGATGGGGACATGGATAGATCTTTGGGGATTCTGGAGATAACTGCATGGGGCCAAGAAAAGAAGCCATTGCTAGAGATGCTCTGGCAATGTTTGGATAAGGAAGAGTGGAACCAAGAGAGGTCAGTTCCACTGAGGTAGACAACAGAAGAGAGTTGTTTAGGAAGGTGATATGGTCGGCCACGTCAAAGGCTGCAGAGAGGTTGAGGAAAGCAAGGAAGTGTAATGGCTATAGTCACAGAGAATGTCATTCATTTGGTTAGGGTGTTTCAATGATGTTGGAGGGGTGGCAACTTGGTTGGAGGGATTTAAACATGGAGTTGCAGCAGAGATGGGCAATGATTCGGGAGGCGCCAACACATTTAAGGACTTTGGAGAGGAAAAGGAGGTTGGAGAAGCAATGGTGGTTTTCCCGGAGAGAGGGGTTAAGGGTGGGTGTTTTGAAAGGGAAGGAGATGGTGCTTGGGGAGTGGAAATCATTTACAATGTTGGCTAACATGGACCTGTAAAACCTAAGAGATCATCTGGAAGGCCAGGGTCTAATTCAAGAGAGCCAGCATGGGTTCAGAAAGGGCAGGTCTTTACTGGATTTCTTTGAGGAGATTAAGATCTGGCGGATAAGGGTGAGGCAACGGATGTATCTACCTGAATTTCAGGCAGACATTTGACACTGTCTCATTAGACTTATTTATTAGGTGTGTCCATGTGAAAGGTGATCAAGTACTATGCTGGATTGATGAATGGCTGAAAGACAGCAAAAGGGGATTCATGGTGGTAGTAAGGAGGCATCAGGTGGTTGCCAGCGGAGTCCCTCGGTCTGCTTGGGTGTGTACACAAGGATGCATGGGTTTGAGGAGGGACTTGCACTCTAGCTCTGGTGCAAGTGAACTAGCCTTGCTCCTTCCTTTCCTTCTCCCTCCTTCCTCCCCCAAAAAACAGAAAAAATGAGGCATTCTCAAAAGAATTCCCATATCCAGGTTTTTAATTGTAGCAATCAAAAATCTTGCTACCAAATCTTACATATTTGGTAAGTGAGGGCATTGGAAGATATGGGGGAAAGACTGGGAATTGAGAATAAAAAGATTGAGTTCTTGTCATTAACAAAATGTTGCATTGGGTTTAATAGGTTGAATGACCTACACCTGTTCCCTTTTTCTACTTTTTTACTCTAGAAAGAAAGAACTTGCCTTTATATAGTGGCCTTCATGTCCACAGGACATCGCTAAGAACTTCACAGCCAATGATTTACTTTTGATGTGGTTACACTGTTTTATAAGCCAACATGGCAGCTAATTTGCACACAGCATGGTCCTACAAACAGCCATGAGATAGAAGACCAACTGATCTGAATTTTGGTGGTGTTAGAATCTATCCTTGGCCCCCTTCCATTTCTCATCTAAGTGCTGCCACTCGTCGACATCATCTGAAGACATGACGTCAGGTTCTACATGTATGCGGATGACACGCAGCTCTACCTAATCACCACCACCGCTCTCAACCCCCCCAATGTCTCTGATTTATCAAGCAATTGTCCGACATCCAGTCCTGAATGAGCTGCAATTTCCTCCAATTAAAAATTGGGAAGACGAACCTATTTTCTTCTCCCCCAGCTCCCTCAGTTTTGATTTCATCCCCCTCCCTGGCTACTGTTTCAGGTTGAACCAGACTGTTTACAACCTCTGCATCCTTTTTGGCTCTGAGCGGAGCTTCCAACACCATATCTTCTCCAAAACAAGACCTCCTACTTTTACCTCTAACATCGCTAATCCTGCCCTGCCTCAGCCCACCTGGTGTTGAAACTCTCATCCATGCTTTTATTACCTCCAGACTTGATTATTCCAAAGTTTCCCTGGCCGGCTTCACATCTTCCACCCTCCATAAACTTAAGCTCATCCAAAATCCTGCTGCTTGTACCCTGACTCGCACCAAGTTTCGTTCACCCATCAACCCTGCGCTCGTTGACCTACACTGGTTCCTGATCTGGCAACACCTCAAATTTAAAATTCTCATCCTTGTATTCAAATCTCTCCATGGCCTCGCCATTCCCTAGCTCTGTAACCTCCTCCATAAGAACATAAGAACATAAGAAATAGGAGCAGGAGTAGGCCATTTGGCCCTTCGAGCCTGCTTCACCATTCAATAAGATCATGGCTAATCTTCTACCTCATCTGCACTTTCCTGCACTATCCCCATATCCCTTGATTCCATTAATATTCAAAAATCTATCGATGTCTGACTTGAATATACTCAATGACTTAGCCTCCACAGCCCTCTGGGGTAGAGAATTCCAAAGATTCACCACCCTCTGAGTGAAGAAATTTCTCCTCATCTCAGTCCTAAAGGGCCAAACACTTATTCTGAGACTGTGACCCCTGGTTCTAGATTCCCCAGCCAAGGGAATCATCCTCCCTGCATCTACCCTGTCAAGCCCTGTAAGAATTTTGTATGTTTCAATGAGATCACCTCTCATTCTTCTAAACTCTAGAGAATATAGGCCTAGTCTACTCAATCTCTCCTCATAGGACAATCCCCCATCCCAGGAACCAGTCTGGTGAACCTTCGTTGCACTCTCTCTATGGCAAGTATATTGTTCCTTAGGTAAGGAGACCAAAACTGTACACAATACTCCAGGTGTGGAATAATATAATTGCAGTAAGACATCTTTACTCTTATACTCAAATCCTCTTGTAATAAAGGCCAACATATCATTTGCTTTCCTAATTGCTTGCTGTACCTGCATGTTAACTTTCAGTGATTCGTGTACAAGGACACCCAGGTCCCTCTGAACACCAACATTTCCCAATCTCTCACCATTTAAAAAATACTCTCCTTTTCTATTTTTCCTACTAAAGTGGATCACTACACATTTCTCCACATTATATTCCATTTGCCATGTTCTTGCCCACTCACTCAGCCTGTCTATATCCCCTTTTAGCCTCTTTGCATCCTCCTCACAACTTACATTCCCACCCAGCTTTGTATCATCAGCAAACTTGGTTATATTACATTTGGTCCCCTCATCCAAATCATTGATGTAGGTTGTGAATAGCTGAGGCCCAGGCACTGATCCTTGCGGTACCCCACTAGTTACAGCCTGCCAACCCGAAAATGACTTGTTTATTCCTACCCTCTGTTTTCTGTCCGTTAACCAATTCTCAACCCATGCTATTATATTACCCCCAATCCCATGAGCCCTAATTCTGTTTAATAACCTCTTGTGTGGCACCTTATCGAATGCCTTCTGAAAATCCAAATACACCAACCACATCCACTGGTTTCCCTTATCTATTCTGTTAGTTACAATGTCAAAAAACTCTTAACAGATTTGTCAAACATAATTTCCCTTTCATAAATCCGTATTGACTCTGCCCAATCCGTACTATTTTCTCAGTGCCCTGTAACCATGTCCTTAATAATAGATTCTAGCATTTCCCTACTATTGATGTCAGGCTAACTGGTCTGTAGTTCCCCATTTTCTCTCTCCCTCCTTTCTTAAATAGTGGGGTTACATTTGCTACCTTCTAATCCGCGGGAACCATTCCAGAATCTATGGAATTTGGAAAATGACAACCAATGCATCCACTATCTCTATAGCCACCTCTTTTAGAACCCTAGGATGTAGCCAATCAGGTCCAGGGGATTAATTGGCTTTCAGTCCCATTAATTTCTCCAGTACTATTTTTTACTGATACTAATTTCTTTCAGTTCCTTATTCTCACTAGAGCCTTGCTTCTCCACTATTTCTGGGAAGTTTTTAGCGTCTTCTTCCGTGAAGACAGACACAAAGGGCTCATTTTCCAAGCCCCGAGGAGGTGGGTTTGGAGGCGGGAGTGGTGGGAAAATTGCAGAATCGGGGGGCAGGAACCCATCCCGCCCCCAACCTGTCTCCGTGCCAATGTCCCAGGAGGCAGGTACCCGACCTGTGCTCGGAGCTGCCTCCCCAAGGTGGGAAGGGGATTAGTGGCAATTAACTGCCTGTTAACAGGTAGTTAACAGGCAGTTTTTTGCCTAAACCCTATTTTTAGCCCTGAAGTGTGGGCTGTCCGATGGCTCCGAACCACACCAAGTTAGCGAGGCAGACCGTTGGTCTGCAGGGATTGGAGGGGTCGAGATGTTCGTTGTGCAGGTGAGTGATGGGTGCATGTGTGCAGAGGTAAGTGTGTGAGGTAAGTGTAAAGTGTTTTAATAAGTTTTACTTACCTTTACTTTCTCCTGCAGGCTTCCTTCCTTCAGTTCTCTGGAGTCCCTCAGCTCACCGGCACAGAAAGCAGAATGGCCGCTGAACTGTCAAAAGCTGCAGCCTCTGCTTTCTGGTCTGGAGAGCTCTCTAACTGAGTCTGAGTAGAAGGACTCAAGTTAGAAGACAGATTGTCAGTGTTGGACAGCTTCACAGAGCTGGCAAATGCTGATTTTTCATCTGCCAAAAGCTCTTGACAGATGAAATGTCAATCGCTGATGTCACCAGTAACCAGGTGTCCATTAATTGGCCTGCTGAGCCAGCTGGACGGGCTTAACAAGGTCAATCAAGGGAAAATAGCGTGGGTTGGCCACAAGTCGATGGAGACGGGACTACAACCCAAAAAGTGGGAGTCCCGCCTCCAAAAGCTCCCCATTGACAAAATCGAGCCCAAAGTATTTGTTTAATTTCTCAGCCATTTCCTTATTCCCCATTATAATTTCTCCTGTCTCAGCCTGTAAGGGACCCACATTTACTTTTGCTAATCTTTTCCTTTTTACATACCTATAGAAGCTTTTACAGTCTGTTGTTATGTCTCTTGCTTGTTTACTCACATATTCTATTTTCCCTTTCTTTATCAATTTCTTGGTCCTCTTTTGATGAATTCTAAAATCCTCCCAATCCTCAGGCTTACTACTCTTTTTGGCAACATTATTAGCTTCTTCCTTTGATCCAATACTATCTATAATTTCTCTTGTTAGCCACAGTTGGACCTCTTTTCCTGTGGGGTTTTTGTGCCTTAAAGGAATGTATATTTGTTGTAAATTATGTATTCATTCTTTAAATGCTAGCCATTACTTGTCTAATGTCATACCTTTTAATGTCATTTCCCAATCTACCGTAGCCAACTCATCCCTCATACCTACGTAGTTTGCTTTGTTTAGATTTAAGACCCTAGTTTCGGATTTAACTAAATCACTTTCAAACGCAATATAAAATTCTATTATATTATGGTCACTCTTCCCTAAAGGCCCCTTTACTATGAGGTTATTAATTAACCCTTTCTCATTGCACAATACTAGATCTAAAATAGCCTGTTCCCTAGTTGGTTCCTCAACATACTGATCTAGAAAACTATATTGCATACATTCCATGAATTCGTCCTCCACACTATTACTGCAAATTTGGTTTGCCCAGTCTAAATATAGATTGAAGTCCTCCATGATCACTGTATTACCCTTGTTACAGGTGCCTCTAATTTCCTGAGCCCTTTGAGAACTCTGTGTTCCTCCAACTCTGGCCTCTTTGTGTATCCCTCACTTCCTTTGCTCCACCAATGGCAACATGCCTACAGCTGTCTAGTCCTTAAGCTCTGGCATTCCCTCCCCAAACCTCCACCTTTATCCTTTGACGCTCCTCAGAACCTACCTCTCTGACCAAGCTTTTGGTCACTTGTTCTAATTTCTCCTTTGTTGGGTCAGTGTCAATTTTTGTTTGATAACGCTACTGTGAAGCACCTTGGGACATTTCAGTACATTAAAGATGCTATATAAATGCAAGTTGTTGTTGTTAGTTGAAGGACAAATGGTGGTCACTTGGAAAATTCCCTGTTTCCCTTTGAATCATACCATGGCACCTTTAACTTCCACCTGAGCAGAGGGACAAGGCCTTGGTTTAATAATTCATCTAAAAGACTGTTCCTCTGACAAAGTGGTTCTCACTCAGTACTACACTGAAGTGTCAACCTAAACTATGTGCTGAAGTCCTTGTGCAGACCAACAAAGCTCCATTAAACTTTCCTCCTTTTCAGAGTCTGCACTGCTATTTTCCACAGCCATACTTCAGTAGGGAAGATGACAGAATTAGGTTCATTATCCAGGACAGACCAGAATTAACAGAACTCAGTTCAACATGAGGATAAAAATGCACTTTCACTTATGCTTTTAGTTTTGTTAAATGTTCTTGGTAAAAACAAGGAGTGGTCGCTCCAGGGCTGTGGCCTTTAAACTTTCAATATTGGTTTTAGAATGGTGACTGTCATGTGGTTACTTTCCACAGTTCCATAGAGTAAGGAACACCTACATACTTTCAGCTGAATTATCTGTTTGCCCAGGTGAATGAAACCACCTCCTCTTTGCACCTATTTCTAGTATTTAGATCTCCCCTATCAGGTCCAGTCCACAACAACAATTTGCATTTGTGCCATTTGGGCCTGAGTTTTTGTTTCCCTCGTGCAAGGTAATGCAAACATAAAAAGCAGCTCTGCATCAGTGATAATATTTCGACATGTTTTTATGAAGTTGAGCACAGAGCTTGGAGACAGAGCTGGGTGAATCGCAATTGGAGTGGATCACAAGCAGAGGGGAAGAATTTGGTGATAGTAGTAATTCGGTGGAGATGAGGAAGGCAGTTTCTCACATCCAACTCAAAAGGAGGAGTGGAGCCACAGAACCAGAGGACTCTAAGTTAAGTATCTAGATATCTAATAGGTAGGTTCTTTGTGTTTAGTATCTCAGTGGTTCTTGTTAAACTTGCATAAATAATTTTGTCTTTTTTCTCTCTAAGTTAGGGCAGTGGGTTAAACTAAGAAGTTTAGTTAGTAGTCCAATAAATAGAGGCATAGCAGGGCACCTCAGTCCCATTGAATGCACATCCTGTGCCATGTGGGAAGTCCAGGATGTTTCTCATGTCCTGGACAACCACATGTGCAGGAAGTGTCGTCAGCTGGAGGAGCTCGAGCTCTGGGTTTCAGAACTTGAGCAGCAGCTGGCGTCACTGCAGGGCATCCATGAGGCTGCGAGCTAAATGGATAGGACGTTTCAAGAGGTGGTCACCCCGCAGCTTAAGAGTTTGCAGACAGAGAGGGAATGGGAATTGGAATTTGCAGACAGACAAGGAGGACCAGGCAGGTAGTGCAGGAGTCCCCTGGGTGCATCATACTCTGGTGAGGGCAATGGCTCCTCTGGGGAGTCCAGCCAGAGCCAAGGCCACAACACCATGGGTGGCTCAGCTGTATGGGGGTGGGGGGGGGGGGCGGCAGAGGAGGAAGGTCAGAAAAGCAATAGGGGATTCAATAGTTAAGGGAACAGGCAGGTGTTTCTGCGGCCGCAGACGTGACTCCAGAATGATATGTTGTCTCCCTGGTCAAGGATGTCACTGCTCAGCTGCAGGGCATTCTGAGGGGGGAGCCTGAACAGCCAGAAGTCGTGGTCCATATTGGTACCAATGACATAGGTAAAAAGAGGGATGAGGTCCTGCAGGCGGATTTTAGGGAGCTAGGAAAGAGATTATAAAGCAGGACCTCAAAGGTAGTAATCTCCGGATTACACCCAGTGCCACACGCTAGTGAGTACAGAAATAAAAGGGTAGAGCTGATGAATGCTTGGCTGGAGAGATGGTGCAGGAGGGAGGGCTTTAGATTCCTGAGGCATTGGGACCAGTTCTGGGGGAGGTGGGACCTGTACAAGCCAGAGGAGTTGCACCTCAACAGGGCCGGGACCAATATCCTTGTGGGGGGTGGGGGAGATTGCTAGTGCTTTTGGGGAGGTTATAAATTAGCTCGGCAGCGGGGTGGGAACCTGAGCATAGATTCAGAAGGGAGAGAAGCAAAGCTGGAAAAGGAAGGCAGAAAATTAGTAAGTGAGTTTGGAAGGCAGAGAAAACAAAGGGTAGAAAATAAGCAACTGTGGCGACACGCCACCACTGGACATAATCCGCTCACGGCGGCACAGACAGTCTAAGCAGAAGCCCCCAGCCGGGGGCCCTTTCCTCCAGCAACTTGTTTCCCGCAGGGACAGGCTGCCAGGAGCACTTCCTGTCTGGGAAGTATTTAAGTGGATGCGCGGGCTTTTCTAGTTCCTGTTTGTCATGTGGTTGGAATAAAGCAGTTGAGTTTTCAATAGCTCTGGTCTCGACTCCCACGTTTGCCGCGGTATCTCAACACTGGTGACCCCGACGCTCAGGACGAATCCTAAGCTAGCATGGCGGATACAAACGCAGTCACGGTTAAATTACCAGACTTTTGGGAGAACCTCGCCGAAGCCTGGTTCGTTCAAGCTGAGTCCAGATTCCGGCTGAAAGGCATTACAGTCGACGCCACGAAGTACGACTACCTCGTCGCCTCGCTCACCTACGCTACAGTCCCCAAGGTTTGGGCAGCGCTGCAGAATCCACCAACGGAGGGCAAGTACGAACATCTGAAGGCTGCGCTACTTAAAAAATTGCAAACGTCCTCTTACCAGCGCCACTGCCAACTCCTGGACCTCCCCGGCCTTGGTGACGCTTCACCATCAGACCTGCTTTCCCACATGCTGTCCCTCTCAGACGACAAAAATCCCGGCGCCCTTTTTCGCACGCTTTTCATTCGGCAGCTCCCCGCCAGCATCCGCCCGTTCATTGTGGAGTCTGACTCCACGGACCTGAATGATATAGCCGAAAAGGCCGACCAGCTGCTCTCTGCACAGGCCGCTCGCGACGTCGCGCCCGACCTCACGGCAACGACCACGCGGTCTCCCCGGGCCGCTAGGCCCGACCGCCCTACCACTCCGGGTCACTGCTACTACCACACCCGTTTTGGCGCTAGGGCTCAACGCTGCACACCACCGTGTACCTTCAAATCCCCCCCCGCACCGGCCCCCGCGATGGCCGCGGGGCAGAAGGAGCCCCTACTGTACGTCACTGACGACAGAACCAACCGCCGATTTCTGTGCGACACAGGGGCCCAGCACAGCATCACCCCCGCCTCCGCCCTCGAGATCCAATGCGGCACACGGGGTATCACACTGGCTGCAGCCAACGGCTCTGAAATCCGCACATATGGCACCCGCATGGTCACGCTCGACCTCGCGGGCCGCCGCTACCGCTGGGAGTTCCTCACAGCCAAGGTCCTCTGCCCACTCATCGGCGCCGACTTCCTACGCGCCCACGGCCTCCTTGTCGACATTCCGAGGCACCGCCTCGTCGACATCAACACTACGGCCCCCATCCCCAGCGCCTTTACCCCGGCCCGTTCGGCCGGCCTGACGACCCACTGCCTCGCCAGAGCCACGGACGACTACTCGGCACTCCTAGCTGAGTTTCCCGCCCTCACTAACCCGACCTTTTCGGCCAAAGCCGCCAAGCACGGTGTGGAACACTATATCCCCACCACCGGCCCCCCAGTTTCTGCCCACGCCCGCAGACTCAACCCGGCCAAGCTGGAAATCGCGCGGGCCGAGTTCACCAACATGGAACAACTCGGCATCATCCGCCGCTCCAGCAGCCCTTGGGCCTCGCCCCTCCACATCGCCCCCAAGCCCGGCGGAGGCTGGCGCCCTTGCAGGGACTACCGCCGCCTCAACGACGCCACCACCCCCGATCGATACCCGGTGCCACACATCCAGGACTTCTCGGCCTGACTGGCCGGACGAACCGTCTTTTCCAAAGTCGACCTGGTGCGCGGTTACCACCAAGTCCCCGTACACCCCGCGGACATCACCAAAACGGCCGTCATCACCCCATTCGGCCTGTTCGAGTTCCTGAGGATGCCCTTCGGCCTCAAGAATGCAGCACAGGCTTTCCAGCGCCTTATGGACTCAGTCCTCCGGGACCTGAACTTCCTATTCGTCTATCTAGACGACATTCTCGTGGCCAGCTCCTCCAAACAGGAACACCTCGAACACCTTCGCATCCTGTTCGGGCGCCTAGCCCAACACGGGCTCATCCTCAGCCCGGCGAAGTGCCAATTCGGCCTAACCGAGATCGATTTTCTCGGTCACCACATCACCCCTGCTGGGGCCGTCCCCCTGCCCAACAAGGTGCAGGCTGTCCAGCAATTCCCCTGCCCCACAACCATCAAGGGCCTCCAGGAGTTCCTCGGGATGGTGAACTTCTACAACAGGTTCATCCCCAGAGCCGCAGCCCTCATGAAGCCCCTATACGACTCCCTCCGAGGAAAATCCAGCAAGATGGACGTAGCCTGGACCACTGACACGGCAGCCGCCTTCGACGCCACCAAAAACGCGCTCGCCGACGCCACTCTGCTCGCGCACCCGAGGGCCGATGCCCGGGTCGCGCTCACCACCGACGCCTCCGACCACGCGGTCGGTGCCGTGTTTGAGCAGTGGGTCAATGGCGCGTGGCAGCCACTTGCCTTCTACAGCCGCCAACTGCGCCCCCCGGAGGTCAAATACTCCATTTTCGACCGCGAGCTTCTCGCACTCCACCTGTCGGTCCGCCATTTCAGGTTCCTCCTGGAAGGCCGCCCCTTCACCGCGTATGTGGACCACAAGCCACTCACATACGCGATGGCCAAGCACACCGAACCCTGGTCCGCTAGGCAGCAACGCCAGCTCGCGGCCGTCTCCGAGTTTACTACGGACATTCAGCACATCTCCGGTAGAGACAACGTGGTCGCTGACTGCCTTTCCCGTCCCGCCGTCTGTGCGAATCACCTCGCGGTCGACTACGCACAACTAGCAGCGGCCCAGCTCACGGACCCAGACCTCCTCTCGGTGGCTACCAGCCTGCCAGGGCTACGCCTAGCCAAGGTCGCGCACGGGCCCGAAGCCACGGCAGTCACGTGCGATGTCTCACTCGGCCAACCCAGGCCGGTCGTCCCTGAGACCTGGCGCCGCCGCGTCTTCGACGCGCTCCACGGGCTCTCTCACCCGGGTTCCCGCGCATCCGTCAAACTCCTCTCCAAGCGCTTCGTCTGGCGCGGCCTCAGCAGAGATGTTCGGACTTGGGCCACCTCCTGCCTCGCCTGCCAACGGGCTAAGGTACAGCTGCACACCAAAGCACCCCTGGGAGACTTCGAGGTACCCAGCCGTCGCTTCGACCACGTACACGTCGACATCGTCGGTCCCCTGCCGCCATCGCAAGGCCAAACTTATCTCCTCACGATGGTCGACCGCTACACACGCTGGCCTGAGGCAGTGCCGCTGACCTCCACCACCACAGCCGACATCGCCAGGGCGTTCGTTAACACCTGGGTTGCGAGGTTCGGCGTACCGGCCGACATAACCGCCGACAGAGGCGCCCAGTTCACCTCCGAACTCTGGACGGCCACAGCACGCAACCTCGGGGTGATGCTCCACCGCACCACGGCGTACCACCCGCAGGCCAACGGACTTTGTGAACGCTTCCACAGGTCACTCAAGGCCTCACTCCGCGCCGGCCTGCAGGACAGTACCTGGACTGACCGCCTACCGTGGGTGCTACTCGGCCTACGCACCGCGGTCAAGGAAGACCTCCAGTCCTCGGCAGCGGAGTTAGTCTACGGACAACCGCTGCGCGTCCCAGGCGAATTCCTTCCGGAGCCTACCAAGCCTTGGTCGGCCGAACAGCAGCGGCTCGACTCTTTCTCTTCCGCTCAGCAGTTCGCCCCACTTCCGGTCAACCGACACGGCGAACTCGCACCTCACGTCCCGCCAAATTTACAGCAGGTGCGCTTCGTCTTCGTGCGACATGACGCGCACCGCGGGCCCCTGCGACCCCCGTACGACGGTCCGTACGAGGTACTACAATCCGGGGACAAGGTCTTCAAGCTGCGACTCGGCGACAGGGTCGAGACAGTCTCCATCGACCGGCTCAAACCAGCACACACAGAACCAGGGGAACAGGTCCCCGTGGCCCAGCCTCCAACTAGAGGCCGTCCCCTCGGCAAGCCAGCACAGCCGGCGGTGAACCGCCCGACCCAACCAACCAGACCGGCGACCACTCAGAGCCGCTGCGGCAGAACCATTAGACCACCGTCACGACTCGTCCACTCCTCCTAAGCGGATTCTGGGGGGAGCTCTGTGGCGACACGCCACCACTGGACATAATCCGCTCACGGCGGCACAGACAGTCTAAGCAGAAGCCCCCAGCCGGGGGCCCTTTCCTCCAGCAACTTGTTTCCCGCAGGGACAGGCTGCCAGGAGCACTTCCTGTCTGGGAAGTATTTAAGTGGATGCGCGGGCTTTTCTAGTTCCTGTTTGTCATGTGGTTGGAATAAAGCAGTTGAGTTTTCAATAGCTCTGGTCTCGACTCCCACGTTTGCCGTGGTATCTCAACACAACAAAGGTTTGGCCGTGTTTAATGGTATATACTGCAATGATTGGAGTCTAGTGAATATGACAGGTGAGTTGAGGGCACAGATAGACACGTGGAAGTATGATATCATAGCTATTACTGAAACATGGCTGAACAAAGGGCAGGAATGGCAGCTCAACATACCTGGTCACAGGGTTTTCAGACAAGATAGAGAAGGGTTAAAAAAGGAGGGGGGTTGCAATATTTGTTAAAGAAATAATTACAGCTGTGAGGAGGGATGATATGTTAGAAGGATCATCAAATGAGGCCATATAGGTTGAAGTGAAGAACAAAAAAGGGACAACCACACTGCTGGAAGTGTATTGTAGACCCCCAAATAGTCAGAGGGAGATAGAATAGCAAATATGTAGACATATTTTTGAGAAGTGCAAAAACAATAGCACACTAATAGTAGGGGATTTAAACTACCCTAATATTAACAGGGATAGAATCTGTGTAAACGGTATAGAAGGTGCAGAACTCTTAAAATGCATTCAGGAGAACTTTTTTAGCCAGTACATAGCAAGCCCAACAAGGGAGGGGGCGGTTCTGGACTTGGTTTTAGGGAATGAAGCTGGGCAGTGGAAGGAGTAATCAGTGAGAGAGCATTTTGGTGGTAATGATCATAATTCAGTTAGATTTAGCATATGTTACATTGTTAAATTTCATGTTTTAGTTTTTTGAGAAAGAGGGATGTTACATTGTTATAGTATTACATTGTTAAATGGAACTACTTTGGTATGGAGCAACTTTGGTATGGTGTAGTTATATTGCCATGTGGCACACTGTGCACGGGCAGTACACAGTGCAGCGTCGGACATCTTGTATCACTCCGCACCATGCGGCAGCACTGTAACAAGCTAAGTAAAAGCACTAACTAAAATGAACTAAAAGTGTCTGTAATGTATATAGTATAAGAACACAAGGAGACACAACAGCATAGTTATGGAAAAGGACAAAGATAGACCAGGGGAAAAGTTCTCAATTGGGGAAAGGCTAATTTTACTAAGCTGAGATGTGATTTAGCAAAAGTGGACTGGAAACAGCTACTTGAGGGTAAATAAGTGTCAGAGCAGTGGGAGGCATTCGAGGAGGAGATACTGAAAGCTCACAGCAAATATGTTCCCACAAAGAAAAAGAGTGGGACTCCCAAATCTAGAGTCGCATAGATGTCACAGGGCATACAGGGTAGGATAAGGCAAAAAAGGAAAGCTTATGTCAGGTACCAAGAGCTAAATGCTGCAGAAAGCCTAGAGGAGTATAGAACGTGCAGGGGTGAAATTAAAAATAAATTAGCAAAGCAAAGAAAGGGCATGAAAAAATATTGGCAAGTAAAATCAAGGAAAACCCAAAGATGTTTTATAAATACATAAAGAGCAAGAAGATAACTAAGGAAAGAGTAGGGCCTCTTTGAGACTAAAAAGGTAACTTATGTGTGGAGGCAGAAGATGTGGGCATGGTTCTTAATGAATACTTTGCGTCTGTCTTCACAAAAGAGAGGGACGATGTAGACATTGTAGTTAAGGAGGAGGATAGTGAAATTTAAAACCTAGTCAGACCACAGTTAGAGTACCACATACAGTTCTGGTCACCATATTACAGGAAAGATATGATTGCACTAGAGAGGGTACAGAGGAGATTTACGAGGATGTTACCAGGACTGGAGAATTTTAGTGATGAGGAAAGACTGGAAAGGCTGGAATTTTTTTAGAACAGAGGAGGCTGAGGGGAGACTTAACTGAGATGTATAAAATTATGAGGGACCAAGATAGAGTGGATAGAAAGGGCCTATTTCCCTTAGCAGAGAAGTCAATAATCAGGGGGCATAGATTTAAAGTAATTAGTAGAAGGATTAGAGGGAAGTTGAGGAGTACATTTTTCACCCAGAGGGTGGTTGGGGTCTGGAACTCATTGCCTGAAAGGGTGGCAGAGGCAGAAACCCTCATCGCATTTAAAAAGTACTTGGATACGCACTTGAAGTGCCATAACAGGCCAAGAGGTGGAAAGTGGGATTAGGCTGGATAGCTCTTTTTTAGCCAGCAGACACAATGGATCGAATGGCCTCCTTATGTGGCATAAATTTATATGGTTCTATGATTCTAAGTTTAGAAAACATTGGGTTATGTTGTAAATTTGTATTACCAGCAGGCAAGACTTGCAGCAGGAGCATTAGCTCCTGAAGTTACCCCCATTGTTTTCAAATTGAACAGCATTGCGCGAGTGTTAGATCTTATGACTTGCCATCCACAGCATACCTCACGGATGTCACGTAGGTTTTTGACATATTCCCGCTCTGTTGTTATGATCTCATTGATGATATTGGCCCTCCTTTGTTCCTGGCGTGTTAATACTACAGGTTGTTCAGGCGTTGGTTTAGGTTCTTCCCGAGCCTTTTCCCGTGGATCAACTGCTTCCCGTTCATCGGTACTCTCTAGCTTCAAGAACATAAGCAAAGGCTACTTTAAATGCCTTAAGTAAACATAATTCCATTATCCAGAACTCAGTTCAACATGAGGTTAAAAATGCACTTTCACTCGTTCTTTTAGTTTTGTGAAAATGTTCTCGGTAACAGCTCGGTAAGGCTTTAAGCTTTCCTTTCAATATTAGCTTTAGATTCATGACTGTCACGTGTTTGCTTTCCAATACTGTCCCTACAACATATATCAAATAAAAAAAGCAAAATACTGCGGATGCTGGAAATCTGAAATTAAAACAGAAAATGCTGGAAATACTCTGCAGGTCAGGCTGGTGAAGTTCTGGTGAACGAGTTCTGATGAAAGCTCATCGGCCTGAAATGTTAACTCTGTTTCTCTCTTCACAGATGCTGCCTGACTTGCTGAGTATTTCCAGCATGTTCTGTTTTTATGTGATATATAAAATAAATATGCGGCATTGAGAAAATATGGTGTTCAAATTAAATGGCAGTGTATGGTTATTGTTATCTTTGACTTGCCATCTGTACCTTACCTCAAAGATTTCACTTAATCCTTCGATCAGTTTGTTGCGATGCTGACGGTGGATATTATGCTTTTCGATCACAGTGGCCTCTGCCTCTTCTAATATGGACAGGGACATCAGCATTTCATTGATTATCATGTTATCTTTCGACATTGTGACAACGTTCGATGGTTCAATGACCAGAGTGTCAACTTCTGTTACTGATAGAGTCTGGGAATCCACAGTAGTATCGTTGGGGGATTTACTTGGCCTATCATTTTGCCCA
Organism: Somniosus microcephalus; assembly: GCF_052327205.1. NCBI lineage: Eukaryota > Metazoa > Chordata > Chondrichthyes > Squaliformes > Somniosidae > Somniosus > Somniosus microcephalus. Next base: position 108,918,661 of record NC_140992.1, read on the forward strand.
AGCTGTAAGAACAGAAGGAAAGACTTGCTTTAACACATACAATCAATATAATCCTCCCATCTAGAACTATGGGGTTAGTTCCATGGTCCCAAGCAACCTGTGGGGAGCTATGCCTATCATATGGAGTGCAGATTCTCGGCTGCAGTGCTGTAACCAGACTTTTCACTTGCACTGTGTCTGAGCTTCATTACTGGGAGCATGGAATTAATCTTCCTATTCATAGTGAGATCAGGGGTATATTTGTTTAGATACATTAATCAGTATGTACGAAATTCCTATTTTAACATTCAAATCATGGAAAGAAATATGCCAAGTGTGCATGCTAATGAGTTACGTACGAACATGCAAATTATGAGGAGCAGGAAAAGTCCATCCAGCCTGTCCCGCACAACTGCAATGCTTTATGCATACGCTCCCACCCCACCTGAAAGCCATGTAATCTCCTGGGAGAGGCAAAATAACAGAAAGGAACCCAGGCTAATTAAGAACAAGAAATCTGGAAAATTCCCCTTCACCAGCTAATATTGCTCAGTGCAGTTTCATCCCGTGTTTCTGAGAACCGGTTCCATCCAGTTTGTCTACCTAACTAATCGACGATATATTAAAATTGGTAGGTGGGTCACAATATTGGTAGGTGGGTGGGTCAAAATACATTGCAAACACTTGGCCCCGATATTGACTGGGGCAGGTTCCCTGAAGAGGGGACGTGGGGGAGGAGTTTTGATCAGGTCTGGGTTTCCTCGCATGCTGTTTTAACATCACAGTGGCCCAGAAGCCAGCCTGACCTGACAGGCTTAGCTCCCTGTCAGGCGGGGAATGCTTCAGAGGAGGCCACAGCCCCAAGAGCAGGTAGGGAGCCTGCAGCAGTGTTAGTGGGATCGTGGGGGTGGGGGTCCAGATCTTGGGGGTTGGACCCCGATCCCTGGGGAGGTCAGATCCCTGATCCCGGGGTGGGGGATCCTATGCGGCGGGGGGGGGGGTCTTTCGATGGCGGGGGTTCTGATGGCAGGGTGAGGAGGTCCAATGGCGGGCAGGGATGCAGGTAAGCTTGGTGGGCTGGAAGGAAGCACTCCTGCTCCTCTTGGCCCACAAGCAGTGCTAGAAAGGCACTTCCTTTTTCCAGGAAGCAGTCCTCACCTGCCTGCAGCTGCCAGGTTTCCTGAGGCCTGGGAAACCTGGCCAGCCAGGGTTAAACCTGGAAGACAGGTTAAATGTGATGCACGCAGCCTCATTATAAGATTCAAATGACCAACCTGCCTCCTGGGAGTGGGTTGGGCAGCTGCCCCCGTCCCACCGCCGTTACAACCGGAAGTGGGCAGGTTAGAGGTGCGTTGGGGACAGGCTTGAGATTTTAAAAATTTGAGCAGCCCATCCAACCACAACCCATCCATTTTATGTAGTTAAAATTACCCCCCCCCCAATTCTCCCACACACATTTCAACTGTTTTTTATGGCATTTTTAATTGTAAAATTCTCCACATTTACCTGCAATATCTGTTACACCTGTAGGTAGTGTTGTGATGGGGGTTTCCAATATAAAGTGTGCTGCTTGTGAACTAAAGTTATGTGACAATCTCCCCTTTTTATTTGAGCAGATCATGACCAGCACTGTGTTTAAAAAAAAAAAAGAAAATGGGAGCACTAAAAGCTGGAAGAATTGAAAGGCAGTAAAAGGTAAATATTCTGGACTTATTACATGCAGATAGCACCCTCTAGTGGTAGTTCGTGTATAGCAGTGTTAGTGTATGGCATTAGGTTATTTGACCTTCCTGTTTTAACCCGGAAGTAGTATTCCAGGAAGAACCTGGCAGAGTTATGGAGAATCTCACATGAGGGACTCTCAATCCGGTTCCATCTCATCTTATATGCTAGGAAAGACGCAATGTCTGTGAGTATCTTTGTTTAATAACAGGATAGCAACCTTGTCAGTGTAGCATTTGACAATACTTTGTCTATAAGAAGTTATTAGTTGTTAGTTACCGAAGTTTAGTTCCAGTGCTATTTAGTTATACAATTAGTCTATTCTATTGTTATAAATATGTTTATATCTTATGTAACATTTAATGTATAGTACTCAGTTCTATGTACAAAACATACTTTGTCTTTGTTTACAGTTTCACAAATTTGTTCAAGTAAAGCTTCAAAACAGCAAACCCGCTTCTCGAGGAATTATTTGAATGAGTGTTTAGCTGGCTGGATAACTAGATAGGAGCACATCTAGCGAGACCAGTACAGTGAATCTTTCTAGAATTTGGAGGCTGTAAATCGGAGTAGTACAATTCTATAAATATGAAGTCTGTAAATCTTTCTAAAATTAGGGCAGTAAATATTTGAAGAAACTATAGAAGGTGAGGATATCCTTATACCTAATCCTTCTTCTCATATCCCACTTCTCCCTCATCCCATAATCTCTTCTGATTTACAATCTACAGATGGTGTAAGCATGCACCTCTTGCTTTCCCATCCTCCACTCACCACAACCGTACCCTTGTGCCTTTCTCCTTTCAGATACTCAAAGATGGCCACCTGGCCAGGCATTGTTGGAAGAGCAACAAGACACTAATGATGAAGAAACACCGGCACTCGATTTCACACTCGCAGCCACCAGCTCAGATACTGACACTGCACGTAATTTAGAGGATAGCTTAAATGCAGGATCTGCAAGTGGTGAGTCATCGAGCATGAGTGGCCAGCAGCCAAGGCAAGTATTGCATAGGTGTGAGCTCGCCGGAGGGCAAGGTCGCACATGAGTTCTGTTGTAGAGGATTCAGATGAGCACGTCAATGGGGCAGGCTACATAAGAAGGCTGATGGGTATGCACAATGAAATGCTTGGTGCATTGGCAACCCTGCCAGAAAGCCTGCGTGCAATGTTAAGGAGCATGGAAGAGACCAGCACCAACTTTGCACAGGGCTTTGCGCAGAGCTTGGAGCCCACCCTTTCCAGCATAGAACTGGTGGACAACTCCATTAGTACGCTTGCAGACCCAACCATGATGCAGGTTCCGATGGCCAATGTCTCAGCTTCTATTGCAACGTCTGGGTGCTGCAGCGGAAGCTCAGACTGCTGCCAAGCAAGCACAAACTGCTGTCAGCATGGCTGCGGATACTAGTGTTCAAAGGGGCTTACAGGGTGTCACAGCAGTCCAGCATTCTGTCCTCCAACAAATTACTGGGGTTGCTGAGAAGCCACCCTGGGGTAATGGCAGTGGCTCTGTGGCGCATGAACCTGCTCTCCTCTCTCAGGATGCCAGCATTCATCATCCCACCACTGACACTCGGCCAGTGCTCTTGCTGTTGCCTGTCAGCCAGCCCAGACTGCTGCCCCCATGCTGAGATGGTGCAGTCTGAAGCCTGGCCTTCCAGGCCCAGAGCTGCTTGAGGTCATCGTGCAAGGCCATCTGCAGTCACCTCCATTGAAAGTCAGAAGCCTTCCGCCAGCCATGCTGCAGCCACTGGCGTAGCACTGCATAGCAGCACTAGAACACGCAAAGGCACACATAAGGCAGGCACTAACGGAATTCACAAGGGTGATTAGTTGACGTTTGTATGCAATATGGCATGGCTTGATTTATAAATTTGGTTTGGAATGTTTATTTTGTGTTGGCTTTTATTTTTGCACTGTGGCCAAGTGGACGCTTCCTCCTCCTCCTCCTGCCCTTCCTCCTGCTCCTTAGCTGCTCACAGTAAAGCTGGTGACAAGGGCTGTGCCCTCATGATGGTGAGGTTGTGCAGCATGCAGCAGACCACCACAAATCTTGATGCCTGCTTTGTCAAGTGCTGCAGGACTCCTCCAGAGCGGTCCAGGCAGTGGAAGCATTGTTTCAGCATGCCAATGGTCTACACTATCACATTTTGTGTGGCAGCATGGCTGCCCATGTGTACGTGGGTTGCACACCAGATTCGTGAGCCATGTCTTCAGCCCTTCTTACCCAGTAGCCAACTTTTGGTTTGTCGTGGTTGTAGTGTATGTACTTTGCAGAAGGAACTATATTCTGCAGCCCCTGTATACTGCAGTATCAGTAGTGACCACCCCTGTATATAAGCCTGTGTAGTAACATTTGCATAGTAGTTCCAGGTTGCCTCCATTCAGTAAAGACCTGTTATAACCAACTCCTGCAGTCCGTGTCTCAATTATACACGGACATAATACTGGCGACGAGCAGATACGAACTTACCTACAGTCTGCACCACCTCATGGGGATCCATCCCTGAAGCGAAGTTATCAGAGGTCGAGGCCAGAAGGAAGAAAGAAACAGAAGAAACGGGCGTCGACCGTGGGCATCCGCCTCTGAGTCAGCGGAGTTGAAGATTTGCAGGAGAGGCTGTCGAGAGCGGGGCTTGGTTATCCTGTCGATGGTGCTTCAGCTAATCGGGCTGGTGGCAGGTAGTACACTGATCCTTCCTGAGCGGGTGGCTTTGCAACAGGGCCGAGCAGCGTTGTCGGGAAGAGGAGAGAGAGAGAGAGGGTGGAGCACACAGGGCGCGGCCGGTGCTACGAAGCCGGGCAGCGTACAGACCCGAGAAGCGGGAGGCAAGAGTCCCAGAGGGTTGTTCCGACGACAGGGAAATAATAAAAATTAAACGCGCAGAAAGCCACGAGGAGCTGCAGTTTGCCACGGGAACCACGGAGAGCGGCGTTAGCAGCAGCGCGGGGGGAAGTGCGTGAAGACCATAGGGCGTCGCCATCAAGGCATAAAATGCCAGCAACAGCGCTAGCAACAGCGGAGAAGACAGAAAGCGCGGGAGGCGCCATCTTAATCCAACGGGGAAGAAGGCAAAGCGCGGGAGGCGCCATTTTGTTAAATCGGGGAAGAAGGCAAAGCGCGGGAGGCGCCATCTTAGATTTCCAAGATGCCGAAGACTGGCAATATCACTGCCTTCGATAATGCAATAGAAGACTGGACCACGTATGTGGAAAGAGTCGAGGTATATTGCGGGGCAAACGAAGTAGCCGATGAGAAAAAGGCATCGATACTGCTAAACTTAATAGGCGCAAGAACGTACGGCCTATTGCGGGACCTGATTACTCCAGCCAAACCGAAGGCGAAGAGTTTTAACGAAATTGTTGCTATCCTACAGGAACACCTAAATCCTACACCGCTGCTGATAGCAGAAAGATTTAAATTCCACAGGAGAAATCAGCATAAAGATGAGAGCAATGCTGATTACCTTACGGAACTATGCAAGCTATCAAAGCACTGCCAGTTCGGAGCAGGACTGGCAGATACCTTACGGGACAAATTTGTCTGTGGACTCCTGAGTGAAGGAACCCAGAAGAGGTTACTCTCAGAGAAAGAGCTGACGCTAGATAAGGCTTTCAGCGTGGCAGTATCGTATGAAGCAGCAGCAAGGGGAGCTGCAGAAATACAGCAAAAGCCACAGGAATACGGCACCCACGAAATGACACGGGGATTTGCAAAATGTTATCGCTGCGGCAGAACAACCCATGACCAGAAGGACTGCTGGTCCAAGGACAAAATATGCAGGCAATGCGGAAAGATGGGACACATTGCACAAGTTTGCAGGTCTGGGAAGAAGACCAACGACAACAAAAAGGCTACTAAGGAACCGTACAGGAAAGTACAAAAGATGACGGACAGTAGTTCCGAAGACCAGATGAGCGATAGTGAATCCGGGAACAAGAGGCTAAGCTGTCTCAAACTTCACAACATAATCGCAAAAGAGGATCACCGAACCATTTGGGTCACTCTCACGATAGCAGGGTCCCAAGTCAAAATGGGATTGGATACAGGATCAGCTCTAACCGTCATGAATCGACGAGACTACGAGCGGCTATTCTCACACATACCCTTGAAAGAGACATCCATTGTCTTGAAGACGTATACGGGGCAAAAAGTATACCCCAGAGGAAAAATAAGGGTGACTGTCAAATACAACGGCAAGGAAAGACAGAAATTGTATCTGTACATACTGCAAGATGGTGGACCACCGTTATTGGGACGTGAATGGATCAGAAAGATAAGTTTAGACTGGCACTCCATTCAGGCACTGACGGTGGCTGGTAAAAAAGATGACGACGTCACTCCTGGACGATTGTCAACAATCTTAGCTAACGCCAAAGAGGTATTTCAACAAGAACTGGGAACTCTTAAAGGCGTAACCGCCTCGATAAAAATAGAAGAGAATGCAATTCCCAAGTTCTTCAAAGCAAGACCGGTACCATATGCAATTTGCCCAGCCGTCGAGGCAGAGCTGGAGAATCTGGAGAATGCAGGCGTGTTATCTAAGGTAGACTGGAGCGAGTGGGCGACACCCATCGTTCCTGTCATGAAGAAAACGTTAAACAATAAGTCTGAGGAGCCAAGGAAGGTTCGCATCTGTGGGGACTTCAAGGTGACGGTGAACCCAATCCTTCACACAGTACAATATCCTCTTCCAAGGATAGAAGATATCTTCGCCTCACTATCTGGAGGGAAGCGTTTTACAAAAATTGACCTAGCACAAGCATATTTGCAGATGGAGGTTGAAGAATCCTCTAGGAAGTATCTCACGATAAACACTCACAAAGGTCTTTACCAGTATAATCGACTGGTATTCGGAGTAGCATCAGCTCCGACGATATGGCAAAGAGCGATGGAACAAGTCCTGCAAGGAATTCTGGGGACTCAGTGTTACTTGGATGACATCCTAGTGACAGGTGACGATGACAGTGAAGACCTTGCCAACCTACAGCAGGTGCTCACTAGACTACGTGAACATGGGCTACAGGCCAATCGCCCCAAGTGTGAGTTTTTTAAGAAACAGATATCGTCTTGTGGCCACGTGATTGATGAAGAGGGGTTACATAAGTCCCCTGACAAAATTGAAGCGGTAGTTAAGGCTCCAGCGCCTGAAAATGTGTCGCAACTGAGGTCATTCCTCGGATTGGTGAATTACTACCATAAGTTTTTGCCGAATTTGTCCACAATTCTGCACCCACTGAACGCCCTACTACAAACGGGAGTAGCATGGAAATGGAGCGATGAATGTAAGCAGGCCTTTCAGAAGAGTAAGGACCTAATCACTTCAAGAGAAGTATTGGCTCACTACAACCCATCACTACCGATAAGACTGGCGTGTGATGCGTCTCCCTACGGCATTGGGGCGGTACTGTCACTTAAATTCCTTGATGGTTCAGAGAGGCCGATAGCTTTTGCGTCACGCTTGTTAACTTCAGCCGAGCGTAACTACGCCCAGATTGACAGAGAGGCCCTCAGCCTGGTGTGGGGGGTGAAGAAGTTCAATCACTACCTGCACGGTCAGAAATTTACTCTACTTACTGATCATCAACCTCTTGTCTCCATTTTCAACCCTCAGAAGGGCGTACCAATAATGACAGCACAACGGCTACAGAGGTGGTTCCTTTTCCTAGGGGCACACCAATATGACATCGAGTACAAAGGAACTAAACAGCATGGGAATGCTGATGGATTGTCACGCCTACCGTTGCCGACGGTGGAAGAAGAACTTGCAGTGGATCCAGTGGAGATATTCCACTCGACCATAGTCGAATGTCTCCCTGTGACGAATGCAAACATAGAAAAGGAAACACGAAATGACCCGACACTCTCCTGGGTCTATGATTTAATGGTGAAGGGATGGCCAGCACATGGCGAACCACTGCTGCCAGCATTCTCGCCGAGAAGAGAACAGCTGTCAGTGTGCAGAGGAACCTTGATGTGTGGATCCAGAGTAGTAATTCCACCCAAATTGAAGGATAGAGTGCTCAATGAGCTTCATGAGGGTCATCTGGGAGGGGTAAAAATGAAGAACTTAGCCAGAGCGTTTGTGTGGTGGCCGGGAATCGATGGAGAAATCGAAGAGATGACCAAGAGCTGTACAGGATGCCAGAAGGTCCAAAACGCCCCACCACAAGCCCCTCTACATCCATGGGAGTGGCCCTCATCTCCATGGCAAAGGATGCACATTGATTTTGCTGGTCCATTTATGGACTCGATGTTTTTAATTGCGGTGGATGCACATTCAAAGTGGCCAGAGGTAATAAAAATGTCCTCAACCACCACAGAAAAACTATCACAGTCTTATGAACCATTTTCGCCAGGAATGGGCTGCCTGAACAGATTTGCTCCGACAATGGACCACAGTTTGTGTCTGAAGAGTTCCGGAGGTTCTTAAAGAACAATGGTGTTAAGCATTACACATCCACCCCATATCATCCAGCCACTAATGGATTGGCCGAGAGGTTCATTCAAACATTCAAGAAGGCTATCAAGGCAATGTGTAATGAAGAGATACCCCTACAGCACAAGGTGGATAACTTTTTGTTTGCCTACCGGAATGCGACACATGCGGTTACCAACCAAACTCCAGCCATGATGTTCTTCAATCGAAGACTACGATGCCGCTTGGATTTGGTTAAGCCAAACATCAGAAGAGACGTGGAGAACAGACAGTTTCAGAATATGAATGAAAGGCCGACCAGGAGTTTTAAGATTGGTCAACCAGTTTTGGCCCGGGACTACCGCACAGAGAAATGGCAGCCAGGAACGATCTGTACACGGCAAGGACCTCTAATGTATACCGTGGACGTTGGAGAGAGCATTGTAAGACGCCATGCTGACCAGATTCTAGAGTCACTGAGAAACGTCAACTCCACACCACGATCTGATACACCTGGCGATGAAACCGACGTACCAATTGCATCTACCTCAGAATCGGTGATATTGGAAGCAGATGAACCAAACAACGACATTGATCCCGACTCAACGTTGCCAGAAGAACCTGATACCCCAAAGAGGCATTATCCAGACAGAATCAGGAAGCCTCCTCAAAGACTGAACTTATAATTGCTTAACTTCAACTAATGTATCTAGCAACTGTAATTGTAAATATGTTATTTCATTGTTAATCGAATGTTATGTACTGTTTAGCTAAAAGGGGAGGAATTGTCGTGTATGTACTTTGCAGAAGGAACTATATTCTGCAGCCCCTGTATACTGCAGTACCAGTAGTGACCACCCCTGTATATAAGCCTGTGTAGTAACATTTGCATAGTAGTTCCAGGTTGCCTCCATTCAGTAAAGACCTGTTATAACCAACTCCTGCAGTCCGTGTCTCAACTATACATGGACATAATAGTGGTCGCTCAAATGCAGATGGCGTAGTGGACTGCTACAGAATGAAGGCACCATGACCGCTGCCAGGATATGAGGCATTGACCTGCTTGATTTGCTGCTATGGTCACACACCAGCTGGAAGTTGAGGGAGTGGAATCCCTTTTGGTTGCGGTACATCTCAGAGTTGACCTGTGGTGCCCGCAAAGCGGCGTACATGCAGTCAATGGCACCCTGCGCCATGGGGAAGCCTGCAATCCTCGCTACTTGGGCCGGTGTCGGGAGCAACAAGAGAGAACAGTGAGTATTTAAACTCACTTTCGCTGGCTTTTTTTTACAGAGGCCGGTGTCGGGAGCAACAGGAGAGAACAGTGAGTATTTAAACTCACTTTCGCGGGCTTTTTTACAGAGGCTTACCAATCTCACAGACCGGCGGCGGAGTTCCAGAGCCACGTCACGATTCAAAAAGTGACGCTGGCAAGAGGAAGCAGCTGATTGGGTGAGTATGGTCAGGTGAGTATTTATACTACTCTGTAGTTTGACAGTTAAGGTTAATAGTGTATAAAGTTTAGAAGGTCTTAATTTTTGTGGTTATAGTTTCTAAGGTTTCTGTTGTGCAGCGGGGAGTGCTAGTAAACAAGGGCCCTTGAGTATATCATTTAATTGTTGTGTAATTAGTGGTATTGATTTGATTTAATTTAATTTAAATTAATTAAAGGGTAAGTCATGGCAGCACAGCTCAGCCCCATGGCATGCTCCTCCTGCACTATGTGGGAAATCAGGGACACTTCCTGTGACCATGTGTGTGGGAAGTGTATCCAGCTGCAGCTACTGGCAGACCGCATTACGGCGCTGGAGCTGCAAATGGATACATACTGGAGCATTCGCGATGCTGAGGACATCGTGGATAGCGCATTTAAGGAGTTGGTCACACCGCAGGTAAAGGCTGCAATGGCAGGAAGGGAATGGGTGACCGCCAGGCAGAGTAGTAGGCGCAGGCAGGTAATGCAGGTGTCCCCTGTGGCCATCCCCCTCTCAAACAGATATACCACTTTGGATACTGTTGAGGGAGGTGGCTTATCTGGGGAAGGCAGCAGCAGCCAACTTCCTGGCACCATGGGTGGTTCTGCTGCACAGCACAGGAGGAAAAAGAGTGATAGGGGATTCTATTGTAAGGGGAATAGATAGGCATTTCTGAGGCTGCAAACGAGACTCCAGGGTAAAGGATGTCTCGGGACGGCTACAGGGCATTCTGGAGGGGGTGGGTGAACAGCCAGTTGTCGTGGTGCATATAGATACCAATGATATAGGTAAAAAAAATGGGATGTAGTCCTGAAAGCTGAATATAGGGAGTTAGGAGGTAAATTAAAAAATAGGACCTCAAAGGTAGTAATCTTAGGATTGCTACCAGTGTCACGTGCTAGTCAGAGTAGAAATAGAAGGATATTTCAGCTGAATACGTGGCTAGAGGAATGGTGCAAGGGGGGGGATTCTAATTCTTGGGACATTGGAACCGGTTCTGGGGGAGGTGGGACTAGTACAAACTGGGCTGTTTGCACCTGGGCGGGACTGGGACTGATGTCTTAGGGGGAATGTTTGCTAGTGCTGTTGGGGAGGGTTTAAACTAAAATGGCAGGGGCTTGGGGATCTGTGCAGGGAGACAGAGGAAAGGGAAGCAAGGATAGAAACAAAAGACAGGAAGGAGAAAAGCAAAAGTGGAAGGCAGAGAAATCAAGGGTGTAAATCAAACAGCGCTACAGTAAATAATAATTCTAAAAGGACTAAGATTGTTAAAATAAACAAGCCTGAAGGCTTTGTGTCTTAATGCGAGGAGCATTTGTAATAAGGTGAATGAATTAGCTGCGCAAATAGATGTAACGGATATGATATAATGGGGATTACGGAGACATGGCTCCAGGGTGACCAAGGCTGGAATTCAACATCCAAGGGTATTCAATATTCAGGAAGGACAGGCAAAAAGGAAAAGGAGGTGGGGTAGCATTGCTGGTTAAAGAAGGGATTAACACAATAGTAAGGAAGGATATTAGCTCTGATGATGTGGAATCTGTATGGGTTGAGCTAAGAAATAACAAGGGGCAGAAAGCGTTAATGGGACTTGTATAGAGACCCCCAAACAGTAATGCTGAGGTTGGGGATGGCATTTAATGGGAAATTAGAGATGCGTGCAATAAGGGCACAGCAGTTATCATGGGTGACTTTAATCTACATATAGATTGGGCTAACCAAATTAGTAACAATGCTGAGGAGGAAGAATTCCTAGAGTGTATACTGGAGGGTTTCCTGGACCAATATGTCGAGGAACCAACTAGACATCAACCAACTAGAGGGCATAGACTGGTTATTATGTAATGAGAAAGGATTAATTAGCAATCTTGTTCTGTGAGGCCCCTTGGGGAGGAGCGATCATAATATGATAGAATTCTTCATTTAGATGAAGAGTGAAGTAGTTGACTCAGAGACTAAGGTCCTGAATTTAAATAAAGGAAACTATGATGGTATGAGGCGCGAGTTGGCTAGGATGGATTGGGGAGCGTTACTTAAAGGGTTGACAGTGGATAGGTAATAGCAAACATTTAAAGATCGCATGGATGAACTACAGAATTTGTTCATCCCTGTTTGGCATAAAAATAAAACAAAAAAAGTGGATCAACCATGGCTAACAAGGGAAATTAGGCATAGCATAAGATCCAAGGAGAGGACATATAATTTGGCCAGAAAAAGCAGCAAACCTGAGGATCAGGAGTAGTTTAAGATTCAGCAAAAGAGGACAAAGGGATTAATTAAGAGGGGGACAATAGAATATGAGAGTAAGCTTTCAAGGAACATAAAAACTGACTGTAAAAGCTTCTATTGATATGTGAAGAGAAAAAGATTGGTGAAGTCAAGCGTAGGTCCCTTGCAGTCAGAATCAGGGGAATTTATAATGGGGAGCAAAGAAATGGCAGACCAATTAAATACATACTTTGGTACTGTCTTCACAAAGGAGTACCCCAAAAAGCCTCCCAGAGATGTTGGGGAACATAGGGTCTAATGAGAGGGGGGAACTGAATGAAATCAGTATTTGTAGGCAAATGGTGTTAGGGAAATTGACGGGATTGAAGGCCAATAAATCCCTAGGGCCTGATAATCTACATCCTAGGGTACTTAAGGAAGTGGCCCTAGAAATAGTAGATGCATTGCTGGTCATCTTCCAAAATTCTATAGACTCTGGAACTGTTCCCATGGATTGGAGAGTAGCTAATGTAACCCCACTATTTAAAAAAGGTGGTAGAGAGAAAATGGGGAATTATAAACCGGTAAGCCTGACATCGGTAGTGGAAAAACTGCTAGAGTCCATTATAAAAGATGTAATAGCAGAGCATTTGGGAAACAGTGACAGGATCTGACAAAGTCAACATGGATTTACAAAAGGTAAATCATGCTTGAATAATCTACTGGAATTTTTTGAGGAAGTAACTGGTAGAATAGGTGGTCACACTATGAAGTTAATTAATTGAGATGTAGCCCATGGTCAGGGACAGGATGGTATGACTACGAGTGAGGCAGGTACGGGGATCCAGGAGGTAGAGCTGGAGGAGCCGCAGCCCTTGCTCTTGTCCAACAGGTTCGAGGTTCTTACTCCCTGTGGGGACAGGAGCAGGGACTGCAGGGAGGATGAGCAACTTGACCACAGCACTGTGGAACGGGGGACCATTCAAGAGGGGGGAGTAAATAGAAATGTTGTAGTGGTAGGGGATAGTATTATTAGGGGGATAGATAGAGTTCTCTGCAGCCGAGAGTGAGAGTCCCGAAGGCTGTGTTGCCTACCCGGTGCCAGGGTTAAGGACATTTCCTCTGGGCTGGAAAGAAACTTGCAGTGGGAGGGGGTGGATCCAGTTGTCGTGGTCCATGTTGGTACAAACGACGTAGATAGGACTAGGAAGCCGGTTCTGTTAAAGGAGTATGAGCAGCTAGGGGTCAAATTAAAAAACAAAACCTCAAGGGTAATAATCTCTGGATTATTACCTGAGCCACGAGCGAATTTGGCTAGGACAAATAAAATTAGAGAGTTAAATGCGTGGCTCAAAGACTGGTGTGGGAGAAATGGGTTTTGCTTCCTGGGACACTGGCACCAGTACTGGGGCAGGAGGGATCTGTTCCGTTGGGACGCGCTTCACTTGGCCAGTGCTGGGACTAGAGTCCTGGCGGATCATATAACTAGGGCTGTAGAGAGGGCTTTAAACTAACTAGTGGGGAGGAGGTTCCTAGAGAGCAAATAATAAAAATGACAACAGAGAAGGTCATAGACTTAGGTAGCAGTGGGGAAATTAAAAACCAGAGCGTATCAGGAAGGGGCAGAAGGTATGGAGTAAAAGGTAAAGTAATAAAAAGGGCAAAAGCAGGAACTAAGTGTCACAAAACATATTTGAAAGTTCTCTATCTGAATGCACGTTGCATTCGTAACAAAATAGACGAGTTAATGGCACAAATAACTACATATGTGTGATAAAAATGATAACTTCCGGGAAGTTATGTCATCACTTCCTGTGAACTATGAACTATGAACTGTGTACATACCTCACTTCCTGTCATATGTCACTTCCTGTTGGACTGGTATAAATACTGGTCTGTTCAGTATTGTAAGAGGCTTCTACCAGAGGCATGGTAAAGACCTCTCTTGTGTATATAATGTGTTTATAAGTTACTTAAAGCTTACTTTAAAGTTACTTGATGGTAAGTCTCCTTTTTCTTACATCAATTTAAGTAACTTAATATTTACACTGACAAATACTAGACCTTCAGACAAACTCGGAAGTTAAGGATCCAGGGAACCACCCATCATGGAGAAAATCCTTAGACCTATTCGTCTGGACTTGGACCCGAATACACCAGCAGCTGGCAGGGTATGGAAGCATTGGTATCGTACTTTTGAGAATTTTCTGGATGAATGTAAAGCGGATGCTCCTGCTAAATTGAAGATACTTGTCAATTATGTGACCCCAAAAGTGTTCGAATATGTTGATGAATGGGATAATTACGAAGAGGTGATTCGGGCACTTAAGAAACTGTATGTGAAGACCCCAAATGAGGTCTATGCTAGACATCTACTGGCCACAGCCCGACAAGGGCCAGGGGAATCAATTGACGAATTCCTGCAAGACCTTCGCAGGCTCAGCGTAGACTGTAACTTTCAGGCAGCCTCAGCTGAGCTGTACCGCCAAGAAATGATTCGTGATGCTTTCATCTGCGGGATTGCCTCTCCATTTATACGCCAGCGTCTACTAGAAAGTAAAACACTTGAGCTACAAAAAGCTTTTGACCTAGCTTGTTCACTGGATTTGGCAAAGAGAAATGCAGACCTCTATCAGCTGCCCAGATCTCGATCTGCTGCTGTAGCTGCAACCAGACAATTCAAGCGGTCTCAGGTGAACCCTATCATGGGGGAATCTAATTCTGATAATTCTGATGAAGAAGAGGAGGATGACCCCACTTTAGCAGCCTCTTGGCAATCTAGGAAGGAATGCTTCTTTTGTGGAGATGCTTTTCACCCTAGGAAAACCTGCCCTGCTCGCAATGCAATCTGCAGTTATTGCAGGAAAAAAGGACACTTTGCTAAAGTTTGCCTATCAAGGGCCTCTACGAGGGCCAATCCAGCTAAGGCCTACCGAACTGCCCCAATTAGGGCCTATCAAGATGCTCCAGCTAGGACCTATCAAGCTTCTTCTCGAGCTCTCTCCCGAAGAAGCACACTGAGAGTTTTAGCCACTCTCTGTGCAATGACACCAATTACAGCTGCTTGCCCACAGAACCTGTCTCATGCAGCCACAAAAATTTCAATTAAAGGGCATACCTTAGATGCCTTAATTGACTCAGGAAGTACTGATAGTTTCATTAAGGAACAGATTGTTGCGAAATTGAAACTACATGTCTTCCCATCGGACCAGGCAATTGCGATGGCCCAGTCATCACTTAATACCAGAATCTCCGGCTTTTGTGTTGTTGATATGACACTTCATGGTCGTATGTATCCCTCCACCCGACTTTCGGTACTCAAGGACTACCTCTCAGAACGGGGAATTGCTACAAGCAAAACAACACCATACCATCCCATCGGAAATGGGCAGGTAGAGAGGTATAACGGTATCATCTGGAATTCCGTACGTCTCGCTTTAAGATCTCGGGGCCTACCAGACCAGCAATGGGAAACAGTGCTTCCGGATGCATTGCACTCTATACGGTCCCTGCTTTCTACAGCCACAAATACTACACCTCATGAGCGGTTCTTTGGATTCCAGCGTCGCTCATCTCATGGGACATCACTCCCGTCATGGCTAACTACTCCTGGACCTGTATTACTCCGAAGATACGTTCGGACGTCTAAAAATGACCCTCTTGTAGACGAGGTCGAACTAACCGATGCCAACCCCACCTATGCAAACATACGATATTCCGACGGCCGAGAATCTACCGTATCATTACGGGATCTGGCTCCCTGCCCACCAGGACCTAGTGGGACATCGGGTGATGGCATTTCACCAGGAAACTCTTGGGACCTATCGGGTACCCCTCTCCAGGATCCTGATCGGACACCAACTAGCTTGGTGCCGGTAGAACCCCGTGCTCAAGGTTGCGACCCTCCCAGTACCGCGCATGAAAGTACTGATCCGCCACAGACCAGCTCTGCACCTCCCTCTGAACAGAGGCAGTCCGACTTTGAACCTATTGGGGCTCGTACTCGAAGCCATGATCTCCCCGACCCTTCACAGGGCAATCCAGGCCACACAGACTCTGACCAATGGCCAACCGCATGTAAGCGGACCAGCGACCCTCTACGACGGGAATCCAAACGGGTGCGACTCTTCCTTGTTCGGCGGCTGCGGACCAAAAGGTAGACCACAGCCTCCTAATCCTGCAGGAGGGAAGAATGTGATAAAAATGATAACTTCCGGGAAGTTATGTCATCACTTCCTGTGAACTGTGAACTATGAACTATGAACTGTGTACATACCTCACTTCCTGTCATATGTCACTTCCTGTTGGACTGGTATAAATACTGGTCTGTTCAGTATTGTAAGAGGCTTCTACCAGAGGCATGGTAAAGACCTCTCTTGTGTATATAGTGTGTTTATAAGTTACTTAAAGCTTACTTTAAAGTTACTTGATGGTAAGTCTCCTTTTTCTTACATCAATATGGGTATGATCTTGTGGCCATTACAGAAACATGGCTGCAGGGTGACAATGCCTGGGAATTAAACATACCAGGTTATTTAACAATCAGGAAGCACAGGCAGGAAGGAAGGGGAGGTGGGGTGGCTATGTTAATAAAGGAAGGAATCACTGTAATACAGAGAAATGATATTGGGTCAAAAGATCAGGATAATGAAACAGTTTGGGTGCAGGTAAGGAATAATAAGGGGAAAAAAACACTAGTGGGCGTAGTCTATAGGCCTCCGAACAGTTGCAACTCTGTTGGACGGAGTATTAATCAGGAAATAGTTGAGGCTTGTAATAAGGGAACATCTATAATTATGGGGGATTTTAACTATCATATAAATTGGACAAATCAAATTGGGCAGGGCTGCCTTGAGGATGAGTTCATTGAGTGTATTAGGGATGGGTTTCTTGAGCAGCATGTAACTGAACCGACCAGGGGGCAAGCAACCTTAGATTTGGTCCTGTGTAATGAGACAGGATTAATTAAAAATGTCCTAGTAAAGGATCCCCTTGGAATGGGTGACCATAACATGGTTGAATTCCATATTCAATTAGAGGGTGAGAAGGTTGGATCTCAAACAAGCGTGCTAAGCTTGAATAAAGGATGCTATAAAGGTATGAGAGCGGAATTGAGTAGAGTGGATTGGGAAAATAGATTAAAGGGTAAGACGATACATGATCAGTGGTGTACATTTAAGGAGTTATTTTACAACTTCCAAAAAATATATATTCCACTGAGAAGAAAAGGGTGTAAAAGAAAAGACAGCCATCCATGGCTAAGTAAAGAAATTAAGGATCATATTCGACTAAAAACAAGGGCATATAAGGTAGCCAAATCTAGTGGGAGGATAGAGGATTGGGAAAACTTTAAAAGACAGCAAAAAATAACAAAAAGATTGATTAAGAAAGGGAAGATAGATTATGAAAGTAAATTAGCAAAAAATATAAAAACAGATAGTAAGAGTTTTTATAGTTATATAAAAAGAAAAAGGGTGGCTAAAGTAAATGTTGGTCCCTTAGAGGATGAGACCGGGAAATTAATGGTGGGAAATATGGAGATGGCAAAAACACTGAATGAATATTTTACATCAGTCTTTACAGTAGAAGACACTAAGAATATCCCAGCACTGGACAAACAGGGGGCTAAAGGGGGGGAGGAGCTAAACACGATCAAAATCACTAAGGAAGTGGTACTCCGTAAAATAATGGGACTCAAGGCAGATAAATCACCTGGACCTGATGGCTACATCCTAGGGTCTTGAGGGAAGTGCCGGTAGGGATTGTGGATGCATTGGTAATAATTTTCCAAAACTCCCTGGACTCAGCAAAGGTCCCGGCAGACTGGAAAACTGCTAATGTAACACCCTTATTTAAAAAGCACAGTAGACAGAAGGCTGGAAACTATAGACCGGTTAGCCTAACATCTGTGGTAGGTAAAATTTTGGAGTCCATTATTAAGGAGACAGTAACAGGACATTTGGATAATCATAATTTAATAGGACAAAGTCAGCATGGTTTTATGAAGGGGAAGTCATGTTTGACAAATTTGCTGGAGTTCTTTGAGGAAGTAACATACAGGGTGGATAAAGGGGAACCAGTGGACGTAGTGTATTTAGACTTCCAAAAGGCATTTGACAAGGTGCCACACAAAAGATTATTGCTTAAGATAAAAAATCACGGGATTGGGGGTAATATTCTGGCATGGATAGAGGATTGGCTATCTAACAGAAGGCAGAGAGTTGGGATAAATGGTTCATTCTCAGACTGGCAATCAGTAACTAGTGGTGTTCCGCAGGGGTCAGTCCTGGGTCCCCAACTCTTTACAATCTATATTAACAATTTGGAGGAGGGGACCGAGTGTAACATATCAAAGTTTGCAGATGATACTAAGATGGGAGGGAAAGTAGTGAGTGAGGAGGACATAAAAAACCTGCAAGGGGACATAGACAGGCTAAGTAAGTGGGCAGAGATTTGGCAGATGGAATACAATACTGGAAAGTGTGAGGTTATGCACTTTGGCAGGAAAAATCGCAGAGCAAGTTATTATCTTAATGGCAAGAAACTGGAAAGTACTGAAGTACAAAGGGATCTGGGGGTCCTGGTGCACGAAACTCAAAAGGTTAGTATGCAGGTGCAGCAAGTGATTAAGAAGGCCAATGGAATGTTGGCTTTCATTGCTAGGGGGATAGAATATAAAACTCGGGAGGTATTGCTTCAGTTGTACAAGGTATTGGTGAGACCGCACCTGGAATACTGCATACAGTTTTGTGTCCATACTTAAGAAAAGACATACTTGCTCTCGAGTCAGTAAAAGAAGGTTCACTCGGTTAATCCCGGGGATGAGGGGATGGACATATGAGGAGAGGTTGAGTAGATTGGGAATCTACTCATTGGAGTTCAGAAGAATGAGAGGCGATCTTATTGAAACATATAAGATTGTGAAGGGGTTGGATCGGGTGGATGCGGGGAGGATGTTCCCGATGATGGGTGAAACTAGAACTAGGGGGCATAGTCTTAGAATAAGGGGCTGCTCTTTCAAAACTGAGATGAGGAGGAACTACTTCACTCAGAGGGTGGTAGGTCCATGGAATATGCTGCCCCAAAAAGCTGTAGAAGCTACATCATTACATAAATTTAAAACAGAAATAGACAGTTTCCTAGAAGTAAAGGGAATTAAGGGTTACGGGGAGCAGGCAGGAATTTGGACATGAGTCTAGGTTCAGATCGGACATGGCCCTGTGGGTAGCGGAGTGGGCCCAGGGGCCGTGTAGCCTGATCCTGCTCCTATTTTGTGTGTCTAATTCTGTTAGATTCAGGAGATGGTTCTGTGATAGTAGATTGGCGGTTAGGATCAGATCAGCCATGATCTTATTGAATGGTGGAGCAGGCTCGAGGGGCCGATTGGCCTACTCCTGCTCCTATTTCTTATGTTCTTATAAGGGAGAACCAGTGGATGTGGTGTATTTGGACTTTCAGTAGGCTTTCGATAAGGTCCCGCATAAGAGATTAGCGTGCAAAGTTAAAGCACATGGGATTGGGGGTAAGGTATTGACTTGGATAGAGAACTGGTTGGCAGACAGGAAGCAAAGAGTTGGAATAAATGGATCTTTTTCGGAGTGGCAGGCAGTGACTAGTGGGGTACCGCAGGGATCGATGCTAGGACCCCAGCTATTCACAATATATACTAATGATCTAGGGAACTAGATGTAATATCTCCAAGTTTGCAGACGACACAAAGCTGGGTGGGAGTGTATGCTGTGAGGAGGATGCAGAGAAACTCCAGTATGATTTGGACAGTTTGGGTGATTGGGCAGATGCATGGCAGATGCAGTATAATGTGAATAAATGTGAGGTTATCCACTTTGGTAGCAAAAACAGGAAGACAGATTATTATCTGAACGGCAATAGATTGGGAAAAGGGGAAGTGCAACGAGACCTGGGTGTCCTTGTGCACCAGTCACTGAAGGTAAGCATGCAGGTGCAGCAGGCGGTTAAGAAGGCAAATGGTATGTTGGCCTTCGTAGCGAGAGGATTCAAGTCCAGGAGCAAGGATGTCTTGCTGCAGTTGTGCAGGGCCTTGGTGGGACCACACCTTGAGTATTGTGTGCAGTTTTGGTCTCCTTATCTGAGGAAGGATGTTCTTGCCATGGAGTGAGTGCAGCGAAGATTCACCAGACTGATACCTGGGATGGCAGTAATGACGTATGAAGAGAGATTGGGTCGATTAGGCTTATATTTGCTAGAGTTTAAAAGAATGAGATAGTATCTCATTGAAACTTATAACATTCTAACAGGACTAGACAGACTAGAAGCAAGAAGGATGTTCCCAATGGCGGTGGAGTCCAGAACCAGGGGTCACAGTCTAAGGATAAGGGGTAAGCCATTTAGGACTGAGATGAGGAAGAATTTCTTCACCCGGAGAGTGGTGAACCTGTGGAATTCTCTACCACAGAAGGCAGTTGAGGCCAATTCATTAAATGTATTCAAGGAGGAGTTAGATATATTTCTTAAGGCTAAAGGGATCAAGGGATATGGGGAGAAAGCAGGGACAGGGTACTGAATTTGGATGATCAGCCATGATCTCATTAAATGGCAGAACAGGCTCGAGGGGCCGAATGGCCTACTCCTGCACCTATCTTCTATGTTTCTATGTTTCTGTGTTTCTAAGCCACATGCTCACTCCACCTGTTGTTCTTTGGCAAGAGAGAATGAAATGTGTTCAGCTCTCTTTGAATACAGAGCCTGAGTGACCTCCCCTTAAGCAACAGTGGATGGCAAACTGCGAGATGTTGCAAATATCTCCAGAACCAGCCTGGAACAAGCCTGACGCATAAAAATTCATGGTCATGGTCACCTTCACAGCCACTGACAATGCGGTCATTGCCATGCTCTAAGGTTGCAGATATGGCTGCAGTAGGTGGTAGTTTTCAGTGAGGACATCCTTACTGAAGCGCAGACGTCTCACACTTTGTTCTTCACTGAGCTTTAGGTAGGAGAATTGCTCCCTTAACACCCTGGGCAGACATGGCCTCTTGCTGAGAGCCCTTCTCCTCCTCCTCCTCCTCCATCTTCCAGCATCTTGCCCTGCTCTGTGTTGCCTCTGCTCATTCTCCCAGTCATGCTGTATTCCTAGGGGCTTACTACTGCACCCATGTCTGGGAGAAACTGGTTTGTGCAGAAGCCTTGAAGTCCTTCAGCACCTGCACACCACTCCCTGTAGACTTTAGCAACTTTAAAGAACTCTAGAAAGCATCAAACACTCATACAATTGTAGCAACAGCCAGTAGAAATCAATCGGCAAATAACCTGAAAGTGGTTGATAATCCCTTTAAATAGCGCTTCCTTCTGCTGAATGAGTGTTCAACTGTGCCAGCTTAAGAGGTGTTAGTTGACGTGTTGAGCTCCAAAATGGCAGTGCTGGCATCGAATCAGTGTTACATGCTGATTGAGGTCATGATCTGCCTATGCTGCATACTTCCGACGGATGCTCACTGCGTGCTCTAACGCTCTTGCCAATATGGCGTCTGGCGCTACTTGCACCAGAAGTGTGTGCATGCACCACGGATGCCATTTTGGAACTCTAAGGCCACCAGTAATGTCTAAAAAATGCGTGCTATGGATCCGTATTTTGCGGCAAAAGATTTTATGATTAAACCGCTTTACAGCTAATTAAGTACTTTTTGAATTGTATTCACTAGGAAATACAGCAGCTAATTTGCTCACAGCAGGGACTCACAAATGAGAAGGGGTTAATTAATAATCTTGTTGTGTGGGTCCTTTAGGGAAGAGTGATGATAACATGATAGAATTCTTCATTAAGATGGAAAGTGAAGAAGTCCAATCCGAAACTAGGGTCTTAAATCTAAACAAAGGAAATGATGAGAATAGATAAGGGAGAACCAGCGGATGTGGTGTATTTGGATTTTCAGAAGGCCTTTGATAAAGACCCACAAAGGTATGAGGAGTGAGTTGGCGATGATAGATTGGGGAGCTTCATTAAAAGGCATGACGGTGGATAGGCAATGGCTAACATTTATGGAATGAATGGATGAATTGCAACAGTTATACATTCTTTCCTGGCGCAAAAACACAAAAGGAAAAGCGGCCCAACCATGGCTAACTAAAGAAATTAAGGATAGTATTAGATCCAAAGAGGAGTCATATAAAGTTGCCAGAAAAAGTAGCAAGCCTGAGGATTGGGAGCTGTTTAGAGTTCAGCAAAAAAGGCCCAAGAGATTGATTAAGAGGGAGAAAATAGAGTATGAGAATAAACTTGCAAGGAACATAAAAGTGGATTGTAAAAGCTTCTACAAGTATGTAAAAAGAAAAAGATTAGTGAAGACAATTGTAGGTCCCTTACAGTCAGAAACGGGAGAATTTATAATGGGGAACAAGGAAATGGCAGAACAATTAAACAAATACTTTGGTTCTGTCTTCACGGAAGAGGACATAAATAACTTCCCAGAAATGCTAGGGAACCAAGGGTCTAGTGAGAAGGAGGAATTAAAGGAAATTAGTATTAGTAAAAAAATAGTGCTGGAGAAATTAATGGGACTGAAAGCTGATAAATCCCCAGGGCCTGATGATCTGCATCCCAGAGTAATAAAAGAGGTAGCCATGGAAGTACTGGATGCATTGGTTGTCATCTTCCAAAATTCTATAGATTATGGAACAGTTCCTGCAGATTAGAGGGTGGCAAATGTAACCCCACTATTTAAAAAAGGAAGGAGAGTGAAAACAGGGAACTACAGACTGGTTAGCCTAACATTAGTAGGGAAAATGCTAGAGTCTACTATAAAGGATGTGATAACAGGACACTTAGAAAATATCAACGGGATTAGACAAAGTCAACATGGATTTATGAAAGGGAAATCATGTTTGACAAACCTACTGGAGTTTTTTGAGGATGTAACTGGTAGAATAGATAAGGGAGAACCAGTGGATGTGTTGTATTTGGATTTTCAGAAAGCCTTTGCTAAAGTCCCACATAAGAGTGTGTGCAAAATTAAAGCACATGGGATTGGGGGTAATATACTGGCATGGATTGAAAATTGGTTAACAGGCAGGAAACAGAGAGTAGAATAAAATGGGTCTTTTTCGGGGTGGCAGGCGGTGACTAGTTGGGTACCACAAGGATCAGTGCTTGGGCCCCAGCTATTCACAATATATATCAATGATTTGGATGAGGGAACCAAATGTAATATTTCCAAGTTTGCTGACGACACGAAACTAGGTGGGATTGTGAGTTGTGAGGAGGATGTAAAAAGGATTCAAGATGATTTAGACAAGTCGAGTGAGTGGGCAAATACATGGCAGATGTAGTATAACGTGGATAAATATGAAGTTATCCACTTTGGTAGGAAAAACAGAAAGGTAGAGTGTTATTTAAATGGTGATAGATTTGGAAATGCTGATGTACAAAGGGACCTGGGTGTCCTTGTTCACCAGGCACTGAAAGCAAACATGCAGGTGCAACAAGCAGTTAGGTAGGCAAATGGTATGTTGACCTTCATTGCAAGAGGATTTGAGTACAGGAGCAAGGATGCCTTACTACAGTTGTACAGGGCCTTGTTGAGACTAAACCTGGAGTACTGTGTGCAGTTTTGGTGAGAGGGAATCTCATTGAAACGTATAAAATTCTGACAGGGCTAGATGGACTGGATGCAGGGAGGATGTTTCCCCTGTCTGGGGGGTCTAGAACGAGGGGTCACAGTCTCAGGATACAGGGTAGGACATTGAGGAGTGAGATGAGGAGAAATTTCTTCACTCAGAGGGTGGTGAACCTATGGAATTCTCTACCACAGAAGGCTGTGGAGGCCAAGTCACTGAATATATTTAAGAAGGAGATAGATAGATATCTGGACACAAAGGGCATCAAGGGGTATGGGGAGAGAGCAGGAATACGGTATTGAGATAGAGGATCAGCCATGATCATATTGAATGGCGGAGCAGGCTCGGAGGGCCGAATGGCCTACTCCTGCTCCTATTTGTCTATGTTTCTATGTTTCTAACAACAATGAAATAATAAACAGATAATCTATTTTAATGATAATGATAATTCTAATGATAGTTGAGGGATCAATATTAGCTAGGAAATGGGAAAGAAATCCTCTGCTCTTCTTCAAAATAGTGCCATGGGATGTTTTACGTCTACCTGAGAGTGTAGACAAGGCCTCGGTTTAACATTTCATCTGAAAGACGACACCTCCGACAGTTCAGCACTCCCTCAGTACTGTACTGGAGTGTCAACCTAGATTTTGTGCTCTAGTCTTTTGAGCGGGACTTGAACTCACAATTTTCTGACTCAGAAACGAGAGTGCCACCAACTGAGCCACAGCTGACGAGTGGACAACGCTTGGTCTCGACTCCTCACATGTGACAGTACAGATCAACTTGCTATAGGGTACGTTTTCTACTTCAACACTGCAGGGGTGGAGCAGCACCCTCCTCTCCCCTCCCGCCACCTCCAGGAGGGCAAATTGGGCCACTGGACCCCTGCAGTCTGTGATCGTCGGTCCATCCACTTAAATGGGTGGAACAATCATTAGCTGCAGCTGCAGTTTCCCAATGTTTGCTCCCAGCAGCAGAGCAGAAACATTTACCTGGTATGGCTTCTTAAACTCTAGCAGCAAAAAGAACATATCAGGTGTTTGTGTGATGTGAATATCATTCCATCTCCCATTGGGGGGAAAAAAAGCACGTTTGTTTACGGGCGACACCTGGCCTCGCCTGTAGCTGGAGCTTATCAGGAAATGGCTGACATGCTGTGATTTCCAATATACATTGACTGGGTGGAGCGCCATAAAATTGATACCCCATACTGTCTTTAAAACTACCCGGGTTCTAACTTGCAAACGTTCTTTCAGTTGGGCCTTTTAAAGCACCCCCCCCCCGCCGGTAGGAAAAGGAGTAGGCCAATCAGATCATGGCTGGTCTGTACCTCAATTCCATTTACTCACTTTTGCTCCATGTCCCTTGATACCTTTACCCCCCAAAAATCTATCGATCTCAGTCTTGAAAATTTTAATTGACCCAGCACCCACAGCCTTTTGGGAGTGCGACTTCCAGATTTCCGCTACTGTTTGTGTGGAAAATGTGCTTCCTGATTTCACCTCTAAATGGCCTAGCTCTAATTTGAAGATTGTGCCCTCTTGTTCTGGATTCCCCCACCAGATGAAATTGTTTCTCTGTATCCACCCTAATACTTTTCATCATTTTAAACACCTCAATTGGATCACCTCTGACCTTCTAAACTCAAGAGAATTTGATCATTCGTTTTCTGGTAAATTACATTTTGCAATGCCTTTTTGTTAAAACTTTAGTTGATGTTAATTAAACGGGCATATTTAAATGTGAGAAGGGAAAGTTTCTGTCACCAACAGTCCCATTGCCAGTTCAGTGTCCCCATGTTCCAAAAGTCAATGTACGCAAAATATTTCCGTGTATCAATTATACTCCTCTGTTCTCCTTGCTGGTTTGCTGCTTGGTGGTTGTGTTGTGCATTGATAAGCCAAAGCTCTGGGTCTTCCAGCAGTAATCTGTTATCTACTTTGCATAACCTGTACATTTATGCAGATATTTTAGTGCCGAGCATTTGGGTACCATTTTAAGCTGATGGTAACTCCATGGATAAGTACAGTTAATAACAGACCAAAATTAATATTTTAAAAAGGAAGGCAAATAAATACCATTAGTAATACTTACCATTACATTTATTATCGTCTTGATGCAGTTAAAAAGGGAGGTCATTCTCGGTGGTAGTCAGAATGGATGTTAAAAAGGCTCCAAATTTCCATATTAGGCTCCCAACTGTACATTTAGATAGCCAATTTGCTGGGATGAGGAAATCAGTCTTAGTCAACATTGGTATTAAACAAACTTGAACCATCATTGAGGGCTATATCAGTAAGCCATTGTCTTGGGTTGCAGGTGTGCAAAAGATGTGTCATAATACATCACATAGAGGCTGATGTGGAGGTCACTTCTGTAACCTGCAGTACAATAGTTTACCAATCGCAACCTGAAAACATCAGCAATAGTTATTTTCTTTCTCGCTTGGACTGCATTGATTTTTCGAAGCAGTAATTATTTTCACTTGTCTTGGGACATTCCTTTTTGGATTCCCATCCAAGTGGGAGAGATATGCTGCTCTTCTGCCAGCTGGGAAACCAAGAGAAGTTTTTGCTCGACGATTTCAGACATCAAAGCGTGCTCCTCAAAACTGTATTCATGTTTAGTCGGAATGTGTACCAAGTAGCAAATACTAGACTGGCGAGAGTAGAACACCACTGCTAGATGTCCTATCGTGGGGCTCCAGTGATGTCACAAAACTTGTGAGTGATGGTTCCGATCCTTTGCCAATTGTCCAGTGTTTTCTATATTCAAAGCATTTTTTTATTTGTTTTGAACCATTATCTTTAATATTGTTTCTTTGCTAATGACATCGTTGGGGTGAAGAATTCTGGATTGATGACACAAAATAGCTCAGAGTCTTGCAGATAGTTGGCTGGTGATTGTAAACCACAAGGTCTTTTCGAAGAATATTCAGCCTTGTTACATGACCTCACAGAGCTTTCAGTTAACAGTGAATGCAAGAAAACTGTGCAGTGTATTTCTTGGTACAGTAAATACTACTCGGGTGATGTCGTCAACCTTCTGGCCCTATATTATTAATATACTATCCCCTGAACTCCTGTTCAAGACCCACCTATCTGCCTTTCCCCACAGTCTTGTTGCAGCATATGTACTGCTGCCACAGCTAGATGATTCACTGCAAAGCTGGGGTGGGATTTCCAGAACTGCTGAGATGATCTAAATGAGATGGAATTCTGATGTTGGAAGTGGGCAGTGTGGAGAATTTGTACCGAAGGAATGGGTAGGAAGAAGGCGATTAAATCAGGGAGATAAGTACCTCCCCTTATAACAGAACCTTTTAACATATTTTTGGTAATATCATACAAATCTATATTTTCTTGTTGTCTAATGCTAAGCTCCTTGTTCTTGAGAGCCAGATGTATGTAACCCTCTACCGTTTTGGTGAAAGAATCGTGCATTCTTTTGTTGCACATGCACAAAAGGGGTGCTGCAAAGCATTTCAGATTGAATTTGAGATTTGACTGCAGCTGGTTTTATTTAGATGCATAATACAGGTAATTTTACGAGACGTTAATCTCAGAGTGGAGCCTCGCCCGGTGGGTGAACATATTAGAAATTCAGGAGCATGCTGCCCATGATTTTCTGACCAATGGGGAAGTTAGAATTTCCAGTATGTGCTGCACGTGGGCATGTTTCTGCCTCGGGAGCATGGACGAATAAGATTACCCCCGCCCCCACACTGTACTTCAGTTATATCAGTTACATAATGCCTTATTGTTCTATCTTTTGCAGGTGTTCCAGCGTCAACATGAAGTGGGTTGGTAGGTACATTGCAATTTCTTACAATGGAGGTGAATAGAAAATAGTTTGCCGCAATGGAATTGCCTATATGGGGCTGAACATTGTCTCAAGGTCCTAGTATTTTCAAGGGATTATGCCGCCGAGGTGTGTTTTTTCCCCCACTACAGCCTTCCTCAGAACTTGAAGATCCATTTCATTGCATTAACACTTTTGGAGCTGTGGTGTGCTACATGGATACAATGAACATTTTAAATAATTGGTCATTGTATCATTTCTTTGTGAAAATTTAGGTCAGTAGTTTGTTGAATGTACAATTACTTGTTATAAATGGATAATCAACAATCGGCAAACATGTTAAAAGCTCATTCAACACAAGCATTGGTCACCCCATGGGCACCCTTAAGGGAATCGTTATGTACAGAATTTAAGTTAAATTTCAATGCTTAGTGATGATTGTGATCCGGTCTCAAGGAAAGTGCGGTCTCTCCAAATGTGTCACGTGCTACCTGCTGGCCATGGCAGAGGTGGGATCTACTGATCGTTATCATCAATCTAATTGAGGCAGATTCCTATTGTTTATCGGGAACAGTTCTGTTAGATCCGTGTATTTTTGATGTTATGTGTCCTTCAATAACTAGACATGAGACTGCAGGAACAATCAACAGGTATTTACTGGATGAGGGTTACTCTAAAACTAAACGTACAGATCCATACTCAGGGTTTATATACAGGTGTGGTCACTGCCGGTACTACAGTATACAGGAGCTCTAAAAAGTAGTTCTCCCCTTAAAGGTACATACACTACAATTCCTCCCCTTTTAGATTGACAGTTCCATAACATTCATTTAACAATTAACACTTTTAACATGCACATTAACTGAAAATAGTCCATTTATAAATTCAGTCTTTGGGGCGGCTTCCTGATCCTTTCTGGATAGCGCCTTTCCTGAATGTCTTGTTCTTGGTGCGGAGGCCCCTTGTCAGTTGGTTCATCAGCTTCCAATGCTACTGTTTCTGGGGTAAATGCGACCTGTATGTCGGGTTCATCACCAGGTGCGCGAGACATGGGGTTGACTCGTTCCTGTGACTCTAGGATCTGGTCGACATGACGTCGCACAATGTTCTCCCCAACATCCACTGTGTACATTAGTGGCCCCTGCCGCGTGCATATCGTTCCTGGTTGCCATTTCTCTGTTCGGTAGTCGCGGGCCAAGACTGGTTGCCCTACATTGAAGCTCCTTGTCGGCTTCTCATTGATGTGCTGGAATTGCTTATTCTCAACATCTCTTCGTACATTTGGTCTGAGCAAATCCAGACGAGATCTCAACCTTCGGTTAAAGAAGATCATGGCCGGGGTCTGGTTGGTGACTGCATGTGTCGCATTTCTGTAGGCTAACAGGAAATTGTCCACCTTATGCTGCAGTGGAATGTCATCATCGCACATGGCCGTTACTGCTTTCTTAAAGGTTTGTATGAACCTCTCAGCCAATCCATTTGTGGCTGGATGATACGGGGCGGATGTGTAATGCCTTACCCCATTCCTTTTCATGAATCTTCTAAACTCTTCGGACACAAACTGTGGTCCGTTATCAGAGCAAATCTGCTCTGGCAAGCCGTTCCTGGCAAATATGGTCCGTAGGACTGCAATAGTTTTCTCCGTGGTGGTGGACGACATTTTGATCACCTCCGGCCATTTCGAGTGCGCATCCATGGCTATTAGAAACATTGAGTCCATGAATGGACTAGCAAAATCAATATGCACCCATTGCCATGGCGATGAGGGCCACTCCTGTTATGTTTTGTGTGTTCTATTGTGTGTTCTCCTCCCACCTGTGTTGGCGCTGTCACAGGAGATAAATGGTTGGGTATTCTCTCGGTTAAGTTTAGCTCTCTTTGTTCGGAACTTGCCAGAACTTCCTTTCCTTCCAATAAAGCACTTCATGTTTGAATCTCTGAGTTCTGAGCACTAAATTGTGTCTAGGTAGAAAGGTACCGACACAACAAGTGGCAACAAGGAGCGGATGAATCTGCGTACGTTACGGGTGCAGTGAGTAAACAGAATATTTAATTTGAAACGTGAGATGGCTACTATATTAGGAAACATCAGTGATTTTGATGAAAATGTGGAGCAATGGAGCGCATATACGGAACGTTTTGACTATATTGTATTGGTGAATGCGGTGGCAAATGAAAAGGTCGTGCCTACCTTTTTGAGTGTAATCGGGCCGAAGACTTTCAATTTACTTCGCAGCCTCGTGCAGCCAGATAAGCCAGGAACTAAAACATATAAGCAACTAGTGGAAATTCTTGGAGCACATTTTTCACCAAAACCTCTGGTTATTGCTGAGAGATTTAGATTTCACAAATGGAATCAAGAGGAGGGGGAATCAGTGACGATGTTTATTGCTGCTTTAAAAAGGTTGTCGGAACACTGCCAGTTCAAGGAGGTGCTGAATGACACCATTAGAGACAGACTTGTGTGTGGTCTGCAAAATGCAGCCACACTGAAGCGCCTTCTTACTGAGGACAACCTTACTCTTGAAAAGACCATTGAAGTTAGTGTCTCCATGGAGATGGCGGAAAAGGAGGCTCACCAGTTGAGTTCAACAGGGAGAGTTCACAAGGTGTCGTCTGAGCCTAAAGGTGCACGGAACGGCACATGTTACCGTTGTGGGAAAACGGGCCATCACGCTAATGACTGCTGGTGTACGGAGCTGGAATGCTGAAATTGTGGCAAAAAGGGTCACATTGAACGTGCCTGTAGAGGTAAAAAAAGAACAGACAGAGCTGGGAAGCATGGAAGCAAAATGTCTGTATTTGGACAAGAGGAAAAAGAGTGTTCATTCAGTGCAGTATGATGGAACAAGCAAAACAGAGGGGAGCGACACCTCTGAGGAGGAAGAGGTGCATATACTGACGGTTGCAGGTGGTTCAAATGGCTACTGGGTGTCACCACTGGTGGAGGGACAATCAGTGCGGATGGAGGTGGACACAGGCGCCCTTGTTTCAGACACTGTCTACAACAAAATGCTAAAGCATCTTACCCTTCAGCCAACAAACATTGTGCTAAAGACGTATACCGGCGAATCTGTGGCCATGAGAGGCGTCATTGAGGTGACAGTTAAATTGAACGGACAGACTGCAAAACTGCCACTATATGTGGTAAAGGGAAATTACCCATCGCTACTGGGACGTGCGTGACTAGAGAAAATCACGCTGGACTGGCCTGCAGTCCGCATGATGTCAAAAGGGGAGTCAGGTCTGACTGCAGTGTTAAACAAACATGCAGAACTCTTCAATGGGGAGCTTAGGAGTATGAAAAAGATCAGCGTGAGACTGGACATTAAACCTGACAGCAAGCCGAAGTTTCACAAAGCCCGACCTGTACCCTATGCAATTAGGCCAAAAGTTGAGGCTAACTTGGAGGCCTTAGTCGAGAATGGAGTCCTGGAGCCTGTGAGCGTGAGCAAATGGGCCACACCCATTGTTCCTGTCCTGAAAAAGGATGGATCTGTTCGAATCTGCGGGGATTTTAAAGTGACTATTAACCCGGTGCTGCCTGTGGAACAGTACCCTCTTCCCCTCATTGATGATCTTTTTACGGGCCTGGCCGGAGGGCAAAAGTTCAGCAAAATAGACTTATGCCAGGCTTATCTACAAATGCATGTCGATGACAAATCAAAGGAGCTGCTGACAATTGTGACACACAAGGGGCTATACAGGTACTGCCGCCTTCCGTTTGGAATTACGTCGGCCCCTGCTCTATTCCAAAGGGCAATGGATCAGATTTTGAGTGGACTGCCAGGAGTCCAGTGCTACCTGGACGACATCCTTGTCACCGGGACAAATGAGGAGGATTATCTTCTGAGCTTGGATGCGGCACTACAACGACTGAAAGAGTACGGACTCAGAGTTCGTAAAGACAAATGTGAATTCTTTCAGTCTTCAGTTGAGTACCTGGGGCATGTGATTGACGCTACTGGCCTGCATAAGGCGCCGCCAAAGGTCAAGGCGATCGTGGAGGCCCCAGCACCCCAGAATGTGAGCCAGTTACGTTCATTTCTGGGGCTACTTAACTACTATGGGAAGTTTATTCCAGACTTAGCAACATTGCTGAAGCCGTTACATCAGTTGCTATGTCAAGGCAAAACATGGAAATGGACTGAACTGTGCAACGAAGCTTTCGCCCAAGCAAAGAAAGCATTGCTGAATTCGGAGGTCCTGACACACTTCGACCCAAAGCTACCCATGCAGCTAGCATGTGATGCATCACCATATGGTGTGGGAGCAGTCATATCCCACATCATGCCTTCGGGTGAAGAGAAATCTATCGCCTTCACATCACGCACCTTGAACAAGGCCGAGAGTAACTATGCGCAGATCGAGCGCGAGGCCTTGGGAATCGTTTTTGGAATTCGAAAATTTCATCAGTACCTGTTTGGGAGAAGGTTCACACTCCTGACAGACCACCATCCATTGACTTCAATCTTCGGGCCCCACACCAGAATTCCATCTCTCGCTGCAAGCAGGATGCAAAGGTAGGGTTTACTGTTGTCAGGACACACATACGACATCAAATATCGCAAATCAGACTTGCACGGCAACGCAGACGGTCTCTCGAGGCTACCCTTGCCTGTTACTCCCCCAGAGCCTCGTCAGATAGACATCTTCTACTTTAGACATGTAGAGGGAGCACCTGTCACTGCAGTTCAGGTGTGAAGGTACACCCGCAACGATCCAGTCCTGTCTGAGGTAATGGACGATGTCATTCGAGGGAGAGCGATAGGAGATTCTCCTAGTTTGAAACCTTACGTTTCAAAAAGAAATGAGCTCTCCGTCCAGGCAGGTTGTCTTCTTTGGGGATGCCATGTCATCATTCCGTCACCTCTGAGGGAACCTATACTGCAACAACTTCATACAGGCCACAGTGGGATGGTTCGGATGAAGGAAATGGCAAGAAGCTACTTCTGGTGGCCAGGTCTCGATGGGAATATTGAGGAGAAAGCCAAAACATGTTCCCCATGTCAAAGGGTCCGGAATGTTCCACAGCTGGCAACCCTACACCCCTGGGATTGGCCTGCAGAAGTGTGGCAGCGAGTACATGTGGACTTCGCCGGTCCTTTCGAAGGGAAGATGTTTATGGTGGTTGTGGACGCTCATAGCAAGTGGCTGGAGGTCGCTGTGATGAGGTCTACCACGGCAGAGAAAACAATTGAGAAACTTGGTGAGATGTTCAGCCGTTATGGCTCGCCGGAACAACTCGTAAGTGACAATGGTCCACAATTTGTATCACAGGAGTTTGCAACCTTCCTGCATGTGAATGGTTTCCAACACATCAGGTCTGCGCCCTATCATCCCTCTACTAATGGCCAGGCAGAAAGGTTCGTGCAAACTTTGAAGCACGCCTTGAAGGCATCGCAAGGTCAGGGCTCAATCCACCAACGTCTGAACAGCTTCCTGTTGTCCTACAGGAACGAGCCGCATGCCACAGCCAAAACTTCCCCCGCTTCGCTCATGATGAAGAGGCAGTTGCGGACAAGTTTTGACTTACTCAAACCTCCAAGGGCAGAGCAGGTTCTCCATCATCAACAACAAGCTCAAGTTGAAAAGAGAGAGAAAAGAACCAAGGAGAGAGGGTTTCATCCGGGAGAGCACGTCCTAGCTCGAAACTACAACACTGGACCGAAATGGGTTCCTGCTACGGTGATCACGCAGACGGGCCCTGTGTCTTACACGGTTGAGACTGCTGAGGACATCGTCTGGAGAAGACACACAGATCAACTGTTGCTAGGAGCAGAGACAGCCACAGAGGCTCCAATGGCTGGTTGGCCTGAACTGTTTCCGAATGATACCGCAAACCAGCATCCTTTGCCACAGTGCTCTTCTCCAACACAGGAAGTCAAAGAGACTGTTCCACCTGTGCAAACTCCTGACTTTCAACTGACACAGGCACCTTCTCCATCCAGGCCTGTGTCAATACCTACTGCTGTGGAAGACAGCGATGACCGCCGGTATCCTGTCAGAGAGCGGCGGCCTCCAAGACGCTTGGATCTGTAGGCTTAGTGACTTACCCACAAGACTGGGGCAGAATAAACCCCAGGGTAAAGTCAGGGTTTGAGGCAGTCTACCTCTACCCTAGGTTATTTGAGTGTATTGAAAGTAACTTACCTATTGAGGAATAATGTGGACCTTCCATTTAAGAGGGGAGGAAATGTTATGCATTGTGTGTTCTATTGTGTGTTCTCCTCCCACCTGTGGTGGCGCTGTCACAGGAGATAAATGGTTGGGTATTCTCTCGGTTAAGTTTAGCTCTCATTGTTCGGAACTTGCCAGAACTTACTTTCCTTCCAATAAAGCACTTCATGCTTGAATCTCTGAGTTCTGAGTCCTAAATTGTGTCTAGGTAGAAAGGTACCGACACAACAACTCCCATGGGTGTAGAGGGGCATGTGGTGGTGCATTTTGGACCTTCTGGCATCCTGAGCAGCTCTTTGTCAGGTCCTCGATTTGCTGATCGATCCCTGGCCACCACACATAAGCCCTAGCAAGGCTTTTCATTTTTACCCCTCCCAGATGGCCTTCGTGAAGCTCATTGAGCACGCTCTCCCTTAACTTGGGTGGAATTACCACTCGGGATCCACACATCAAGGTCCCCTGGCATACTGACAGCTGTTCTCTTCTGGAGCAGAATGCTGGCAACAGTGAGTCGCCATGTATTGGCCATCCCTTCACTGTCAAGTCATATACCCGAGACAGTGTCGGGTCATTTCAGGTCTCCTTCTCTATATCAGCGTTAGTTACTGGCAAGCGTTCAATTATAGTCGAATGAAATATTTTGACAGGTTCCACTGCTGGTGCTTCCTCCGCAGTAGGCAGTGGCAGGCGTGATAGCCCATCAGCTTTTCCATGCTGTTTCGTGCCCTTATACTCGATTTCATATTGGTTCACCCCTAGAAAAAGCGACCATCTTTGTAGCCGTTGCGCAGTCATCACCGGCACGCCCTTCTTTGGATTAAAGATGGAGACAAGTGGTTGGTGGTCCGTCAGCAAGGTGAACTTCTGCCCGTGCAGATAGTGGTTGAACTTTTTCACTCCCCACACTAGGCTGAGGGCCTCCCTGTCAATCTGGGCATAGTTACGCTCGGCTGAGGTTAGTGACCGAGACGCAAAGGCTCCCGGCCTCTCCGAGCCGTCCGGGAACTTGTGCGACAGCACTGCTCCAATGCCATGGGTGATGCATCACATGCCAACCGAATGGGTAGTGCTGGGTTGAAATGAGCCAACACCTCTTTTGATGTGATCAATTCTTTGCACTTCTGGAAAGCTCGTTTACATTCGTCATTCCACTTCCATGGTACCCCCGTTTGCAATAGGGTGTTCAGTGGGTGTAGTATTGTAGACAAATTCGGCAAGAACTTATGCTAGTAGTTCACCAGCCCGAGGAACGACCTCAGTTGTGACACATTTTCCGGTGCTGGAGCCTTGACTACTGCCTCAATCTTTTCAGGGGACTTATGTAACCCCTCTTCATCAATAACGTGGCCACAATACGAGGTCTGCTTCTGGAAAAACTCGCATTTGTGGCGATTTGCTCGGAGCCCATATTCCTTCAATCTAGTGAGCACCTGCTCCAGGTTGGCGAGGTGATCACTGTCATTTTCGCCCATGACCAGGATGTCATCCAAATAACACTGGGTCCCTGGAATCCCTTGCAGGACTTGATCCATTGCCCTTTGCCAAATAGCCGGAGCTGATGCTACCCCGAACACCAGCCGGTTGTATTGGTAGAGACCTTTATGAGTGTTGATTGTGAGGTACTGTTTCGAGGCTTCTTCTACCTCCATTTGCAGGTACGCCTGGGCCAGATCAATCTTAGTGAAGTGTTTCCCTCCAGATAGCGAGGCGAAAATATCTTCAATCCGCGGAAGCGGATATTGTACCGTGTGAAGGACTGGGTTCACTGTCACCTTAAAGTCCCTACAGATGCGAACTTTCTTTGGTTCCCCAGGCGTATTACTCAACGACCTCTTCATTACAGGAATGATGGGTGTGGCCCACTCGCTCCAGTCCACTTTGGACAGTACTCCTGAACGTTACAAACCTTCCAGCTCTGCTTCGACGGCTGGGAAGATCGCATAAGGCCTTAAAAAACTTTGGGCTTGCATTTTCCTCTATTTTGATCGTTGCTGTTATGCCTTTTAGTGTTCCAAGTCCCTCCTGGAACACTTCTTGTGCTTCAGTTAGCATTTTTGACAGTCGTCCAGGTGTGGCGTCGTCATCCTTTTTGGCATCTACAGTCAGTGCTTGTATGGAATGCCAATCTAGCTGTATCTTCCGGATCCATTCACATCCTAGTAGTGGTGGTCCTCCATCTGGCAATACATATAGGTCCATTTTTGGTGTTTCCTTACCGTTATATACAACGTTCACCCTTATTTTTCCTTTGGGGTAGACTTTTTGCCCCGTGTACGTCTTCAAGACAATCTCTGTATCTCTCAAGGGTATATGTGAGAATAGCCGCTTGTAGTCCCTTCGGTTTATGACTGTTAGGGCTGATCCTGTGTCCAATTCCATTTTCACTTGGACTCCGGCTATCTTGAGCATGACCCAGATAGTTTGATGATCCTCCGTTTGGATCACCTTATGTAGTTTCAGACAACCCAGCTCCTTGCTTCTGGAGTCTGTATCACTTTTCTGTTCGTCTGAACTACTCTCCGTCACCTTATGTACCTTCTTGTACTTCTCCTGTGGAGATTTCTTGCTGCTGGTTTTCTTTCCCGACCTGCAGACTCTTGCTATGTGTCCTACTTTTCCACACTGTCTGCACACTTTGTCCTTAAACCAGCAATCGTTATGGTCGTGTGTTGTTCTGCCGCAGCGATAACACTTCACTGTTCCGTATGACATTTCATTTGTGCCATATTCTTGCGGTCTCCATTGTATCTCTGCAGCGCCCCGTGCGGCTGCTTCGTGTGATACTGCCATGCTGAAAGCCTTTTCCAGCGTAAGGTCCTTTTCAGATAAAAGCCGTTTCTGGGTTCCTTCACTTTGAAGCCCACACACAAACTTGTCCCTTAAGGTATCTGCCAGTCCCGCTCCAAACTGGCAGTGTTTCGATAGCTTACGCAGTTCCATTAAATACTCAGCATTACTTTCAGCTTTATGCTGGTTCCTTTTGTGAAACTTAAATCTTTCTGCTATCAGCAGCGGTGTGGGGTTTAAGTGGTTCTGTAGGGTTGACACTATGTTTCCAAAATCCTTGTCCACTGGCTTCTCTGGGGTTACTGGGTTTCGCAGTAAGCCATACGTTTTTGCACCCATGGAATTCAACAATACCAGCGCTTTCCTCTCATCTGGCACTTCATTCGCCTTGCAGTACACTTCTATACGTTCAACATATGTCATCTAATCTTCGACTTCATTGTCGAACGCTGTGATACTGCCACTCTTCGGCATCCCTGGGTGTGGTTAGACTGGCTCAAAATGGCATTTTTCCGCACTTCCCTTCTTCTCTGCTGTGGCTCAAAATGACGTTTTCCCGCTCTCTCCCTTCTTCTCCGCTGCAGCTCAAAATGGCGTTTCCCGCGCTCTCCCTTCTTCTCCGCTGCGGCTGCTCGGCCCTTGAACACCGGCTGCGCTCTGCGCATTTCCCTTTCTTCCCCGCTGATGCTGCTCGTCCCTTGAACACCGTCTGCGCTCTGCGCGTTTTCTTTCACGCCTCTCTCTCTTCTCCCATCGACGCCGTTCGGTCCTGAACACTGGCTGCGCCCTGTGCGCTCTACCCTCTCTCTTCTCCCATCGACGCCGCTCGGTCCTGAACACCGGCTGTGCCCTGTGCGCTCTACCCTCTCTCTTCTCCCGTCGACGCCGCTCGGTCCTGAACACCGGCTGTGCCCTGTGCGCTCTACCCTCTATCTCTTCTCCCATCGACGCTGCTCGGCCTTTTCTGTGCCGTCGGTCGGCTCTAGCCGCCGCTGTCCGGGAAGGGTCTGCGCCGTACCTGTTGCCAGCCCGTTTCGCTGGACCACCGTGACTGGAGAACCAAGCCCAGCTCTCAACAGCCTCCCCTGCGATGCTCAATCTCTGCTGGATGACTGGGCGGTTGCTCGTGGTTGACGCCCGTGCTTCTGGCCTCAACTTTCTTCCACTGTTCTCCAGGAGCAAATCCCTGGGAGGTAATGCAGAGTTGCAGGTAGGTTCGAATCTGCCTTGTCGCCACTGTTAGATCCGTGTATTTTTGATGTTATGCGTCCTTCAATAACTAGACACGAGACTGCAGGAACAATCAACAGGTATTTACTGGATGAGGGTTACTCTAAAACTAAACGTACAGATCCCTACTCAGGGTTTATATACAGGTGTGGTCACTGCCGGTACTACAGTATACAGGAGCTGTAAAAAGTAGTTCTCCCCTTAAAGGTACATACACTACAAGTTCCTTTATATGAAGTACA
This sequence comes from Somniosus microcephalus, assembly GCF_052327205.1. Lineage (NCBI taxonomy): Eukaryota > Metazoa > Chordata > Chondrichthyes > Squaliformes > Somniosidae > Somniosus > Somniosus microcephalus. The sequence goes on from NC_140992.1 coordinate 108,956,302, forward strand.
TTCCTGTGTGTATTATCCATGCCATCCTGCTTCATGCAACCACAGACTGTTCCGTCTGGTTCACAGTCACTTTCACTTTTGATTGATTTGTGGCTATTTGTTGCCAGAAGCTGAAAACTAAATATTGAACTGAGCAAACGGCAGCTGTGGTTCTAGGAACAGTGACTGTGCTGAGCTATCTGAACACTTGCTGGTATTTTATGTTAATGGGTTGGTATATCCTGAGTAATGTTCCCTGGTTTTGCAATATAACAGTCAAGAGTTCTGGAATCACCGGTCTGAGCAGCAATTGGATTCCATCATTCTATTCTAACCCCAGGGGCCCCATTTGTTCTGATTCTGCGGCTCATGCGATAACCGTCAGATACATTTTAGTGGCCATCAGAGCCCGCAGGAGTGGGGAAAGTCCCAGTGACCCAGAGATGGAGAGCCAAAGGAAATCCATCATTTTACTGTTTATTATATCGAGGTGTTTCATACTGTTATTGTCGCTGTTTATGGTGGATTTTATATGTACATGGATGCTGCATTTGGGATATTGGTCTGTATATTTATCTCACTTTGCAATGGAATTAGGATTCATGCTTCAGCTCCTGGGATGCTGCATAAACACTTGTTTTTATGCCGTGACTCAGACTAAATTCAGAGAGTAGTTGAAGAATGTGGTGAAACATCCCTTTTCCGTTTGTTAAATTCATTAAATGATGTGAAGAACCGAAGGTTTTCCAGCATCAGAACTCAATTCCGTTTCACATTCACAGGTAATCGCAGTGAAAAGGCAGAAATATTGAATAATTACTTTGCCTCAGTATTTACTAGAGAGGCAAACAGGGTGGCCATGACATTAGGAGAAATAATCAAAAAAGATATCAAGGTATTTAAGAAAGGGGGAGAGAATTGTTAAACTTAGTCAAACTTAGAGAGGATAAAATGCCTGGTCTGGAAGGATTTCATCTGTGCATATTAAAAGAAGCAAGGGAAGGCACAGCAGAGACACTCATTAGAAAAAGGGAATAGTGCCAGAGGACTGGCGGACAGCTTTTGTTATTCCGATATTTAAAAAGGGAGATAGAACAAGTCCAGGGAACTATAGACCAATTAGCATAACGTCGGTGGTAGGAAAGATAATTAAACATTTACTCAAAGATAGAATCATAGAAATTTACAGCACAGAAACAGGCCATTCGGCCCATCGTGCCTGTGCCAGCCAAAGAAGAGCTGTCCAGCCTGATCTCACTTTCCAGCTCTTGGTCTGTAGTCCCATAGGTTAAGGCACTTCAAGTGCATATCTAAGTACTTCTTAAATGCGAGGAAAGTTTTTGCCTTTACCACTCTTTCAGGCAGTGAGTTCGAGACTCGTACCACCTTCTGGGAGAATAAAGTTCTCCTCAACTCCCCTCCAATCCTTCCACCAATCCCTTTAAATCTATGCTCCCCTGGTGATTGATCTCTCTGCTAAAGGAAATAGGTCCTTTCTATCCACTCTATCTAGACCCTCATAATTTTATACACCTCAATCAAGTCTCCCCTCAGCCTCCTCTGTTCCAAAGAAAACAATCCCAGCCTATCCAATCTTTCCTCATAGCTAAAATTCTCCAGTCCTGGCAACATCCTCATAAATCTCCCCTGCACCATCTTTCCCGTAATGTGGTGACCAGAACTATATGCAGTATCCTAGCTGTAGTCTAACTAGTGTTTTATACAGTTCAAGCATAACCTCCCTGCTCTCACATTCTATGCCTCGGCTAATAGAGAAAAGTATCCCGTATGCCTTCTTAACCACCTTATCTACCTGTCCTGCTACTTTCAGGGATCTGTGGACATGCACTCCAAGGTCCCTCTATTCCTCTACACTTCTCAATATCCTACCATTCATTGTGTATTCCTTTGCCTTGTTGGCCCTCCCCAAATGCATTACCTCACACTTCTCCAGATTGAATTCCATTTGCCACTTTTCTGCCCACCTGACCAGTCCATTGAAATCTTCCTGCAGCCTACAGCTTTCTTCCTCACTATCAACCACACGGGCAATTTTTGTATCATCTGCAAACTTCTTAATCATAGATTGAAGTCTAAATCATTGATATATACTGTTGTGTCTGTGTATAATAAGACACAGACTGCAGGAGAACGGTACAACAGGTGTTTACTCAACATGGCTCACACTGGAACTGATCTGTACAGATTACTACTCAGTGCTATATACAGGTGTGGTCACTGCCAGTACTGCAGTATACATGAGCTGTAAAAGATAGTTCCCCCCTTAAAGGTATATACATTACAATTCCTCCCCTTTTAGATTAACAGTACCATAACACTCATTTAACAATTAAATATCAAACTAATTACAATTAACACTTTTAACATGCAGCATTAGCTGAAAATAGTCTATTTATATATTCAGTCTTTGGGGAGGCTTCCTGATCCTTTCTGGATAGCGCCTTTCCCGAGTGTCTTGCTCTTGGTGCGGAGGCGATTCTGGCCCCCTGTTGTCGGTTGGTTCATCAGCTTCCGATGCTACTGTTTCTGGGGTAGATGCGACCTGTACGTCGGGTTCATCACCAGGTACGTATGGGCGAGGCATGGGGTTGACTTGTTCCTGTGACTCTAGGATCTGGTCAGCATGGCGTCTCACGATGCTCTCCCCAACGTCCACTGTGTACATTAGTGGGCCCTGCCATGTGCATATCGTTCCTGGCTGCCATTTTTCTGTTCGGTAGTCGCAAGCCAAGACTGGTCGCCCTACATTGAAGCTCCTTGTTGGCTTCTCATGGATGTGCTGGAATTGCTTACTCTCAACATCTCTTCATACGTTTGGTCTGAGCAAATCCAGGCGAGATCTTAACCTTCAGTTAAAGAACATCATGGCTGGGGCCTGGTTGGTGACTGCATGTGTCGCATTCCGGTAGGCGAACAGGAAATTGTCCACCTTGTGCTGCAGCGGAATGTTGTCATTGTACATAGCCTTTATTGCCTTCTTAAAGGTTTGTACGAACCTCTCAGCCAATCCATTTGTGGCTGGATGATACGGGGCGGATGTGTAATGCCTTACCCCATTCTTTTTCAAGAACCTCCGGAACTCTTTGGACACAAACTGTGGTCCGTTGTCGGAGCAAATCTGTTCTGGCAAGCCATTCCTGGCAAAAATGGTCCGTAGGACTGCAATAGTTTTCTCCGTGGTGGTGGAGGACATTTTGATGACCTCAGGCCATTTCAAGTGCGCATCCACGGCTATTAAAAACATTGAGTCCATGAATGGACCAGCAAAATCAATATGCACCCGTTGCCATGGAGATGAGTGCCACTCCCATGGGTGTAGAGGGGCCTGTGGTGGTGCATTTTGGACTTTCTGGCATCCTGAGGAACTCTTGGTCAGGTCCTCGATTTGTTTATCGATTCCCGGCCACCACACATAAGCCCTGGCTAGGCTTTTCATTTTTACCCCTCCCAGATGACCCTCATGAAGCTCATTGAGCACTCTATCCCTTAACTTGGGTGGAATTACCACTCGGGATCAACACATCAAGGTCCCCCGGCACACTGACAGCTGTTCTCTCCTTGTCGAGAATGCTGGCAACAGTGAGTCCCCATGTGCTGGCCATCCCTTCACCGTCAAATCATATACCCGAGACAGTGTCGGGTCATTTCGGGTTTCCTTTTCAATACAAGCGTTAGTTACCGGTAGGTATTCAACTATAGTCGAATGGAATATTTCGACAGGATCCACTGCTGGTGCTTCCTCCGCAGTAGGCAGTGGCAGGCGTGATAGCCCATCAGCATTTCCATGCTGTTTCGTGCCCTTATATTCAATCTCATAGTGGTGCGCCCCTAGAAAAAGTGACCATCTTTGTAGTCGTTGCGCAGTCAACACCGGAACGCCCTTCTTCGGATTAAAGCTGGAGACAAGAGGCTGGTGATCAGTCAGCAAGGTGAATTTCTGTCCGTGCAGATAGTCATAGAGTCATAGAGTTATACAGCACGGATAGAGGCCCTTCGGCCCATCGTGTCCGCGCCGGCCATCAAGCCCTGTCTAATCTAATCCTATATTCCAGCATTTGGTCCGTAGCCTTGTATGCTATGGCATTTCAAGTGCTCATCCAAATGCTTCTTGAATGTTGTGAGGGTTCCAGCCTCCACAACCCTTTCAGGCAGTGAGTTCCAGACTCCAACCACCCTCTGGGTGAAAAAGTTCTTTCTCAAATCCCCTCTAAACCTCCCGCCCTTTACCTTGAATCTATGCCCCCTAGTTATTGACCCTTCTACTAAGGGAAAAAGCTCCTTAGTATCCATCCTATCTATGCCCCTCATAATTTTGTACACCTCAATCATGTCCCCCCTCAGCCTCCTCTGCTCCAAGGAAAACAAACCCAATCTGCCCAGTCTCTCTTCATAGCTGAAGCGCTCCAGCCCTGGTAACATCCTGGTGAATCTCCTCTGCACCCTCTCTAAAGCTATCACATCCTTCCTGTAGTGTGGCGACCAGAACTGCACACAGTATTCCAGCTGTGGCCTAACCAGTGTTTTATACAGCTCCATCATAACCTCCTTGCTCTTATATTCTATGCCTCGGCTAATGAAGGCAAGTATCCCATATGCCTTTTTTACCACCTTATCCACCTGTTCCGCCGCCTTCAGGGATCTGTGTACTTGCACACCCAGATCCCTCTGACCCTTCGTCTTGCCTAGGGTCTTACCATTCATTGTGTATTCCCTTGCCTTGTTAGTCCCCCCAAAGTGCATCACCTCACACTTTTCCGGGTTAAATTCCATTTGCCACTGTTCCGCCCATCTGACCAACCCATCCATATCGTCCTGCAGACTGAGACTACCCTCCTCGCTATTTACCACCCTACCAATTTTTGTATCATCCGCGAACTTACTGATCATACCTTTTACATTCATATCCAAGTCATTAATGTAGACCACAAACAACAAGGGACCCAGCACCGATCCCTGTGGTACCCCACTGGCCACAGGCTTCCAGTCACAAAAACAACCTTCGACCATCACCCTCTGCCTTCTGCCACTAAGCCAGTTTTGTAACCAATGTGCCAAGGCACCCTGGATTCCATGGGCTCTTACCTTCTTGACCAGTCTCCTGTGCGGGACTTTATCGAAGGCCTTACTGAAATCCATGTATACCACATCCACTGCGTTACCCTCATCCACACACCTAGTCACCCCCTCAAAAAATTCAATCAAATTAGTCAGACATGATCTTCCCTTGACAAAGCCATGTTGACTATCCCTGATTAATCCTTGCCTCTCCAAGTGGAGACTAATTTTGTCCCTCAGAATTTTTTCCAATAATTTTCCTACCACTGATGTTAGGCTCACTGGCCTGTAGTTCCCCGGTTTTTCCCTACTCCCCTTCTTGAATAATGGTACTACATTAGCGGTTCTCCAGTGCTCTGGCACATCCCCTGTGGCCAGAGAGGTTCTGAATATATGTGTTAGAGCCCCCGCAATCTCTTCCTTTGCCTCACACAGCAGCCTGGGATACATTTCGTCCAGGCCTGGGGATTTATCCATTTTTAGGCCTGCTAAAACCACCAATACCTCCTCCCTCTCGATGTTAATATGTTCGAGCATGTCACAGTCCCCCTGCCCTATTTCTATGTCTACATCGTCCCTCTCCATAGTGAAAACAGATGCAAAAAATTCATTTAGAACCCCTCCTACATCTTCCGGCTCCACACACAGGTTGCCACTTTTGTCCATAATGGGCCCTATTTTTTCCCTAGTTATCCTCTTACCCTTAATATACTTATAAAACATCTTAGGATTTTCCTTTATTTTGCTCGCCAGTGTTATTTCATGGCCCCTCCTTGATCTCCTAATTTCTTTTTTAAGTATCCCCCTGCACTTTTTGTACTCCTCTAGGGCTTCCTCTGTCTTTAGCTTTTTGTATCTGCCAAAAGCCCTCCTTTTTTTGATTGAACTTTTTCACTCTCCACACGAGGCTGAGGGCCTCCCTGTCAATCTGGGCGTAGTTACGCTCGGCTGAGGTTAGTGATCGTGACGCAAAGGCTATTGGCCTCTCTGAGCCGTCCGAGAATTTGTGCGACAGCACCGCTCCAATGCCATAGGGTGACGCACCACATGCCAACCGAATTGATAATGCTGGGTTGTAATGGGCTAATACCTCTTTCGATGTGATTAGTGTTTTGCTCTTCTGGAAAGCTCGTCTACATTCGTCACTCCACTTCCATGGCACCCCAGTTTGCAGTAGGGTGTTCAGTGGGTGTAGTATTGTAGACAAATTTGGCAAGAACTTATGGTAGTAGTTTACCAGCCCGAGGAACGACCTCAGTTGTGACACATTTTCCGGTGCTGGAGCCTTGACTACTGCCTCAATCTTCTCTGGGGACTTATGTAACCCCTCTTTATCGATAACGTGGCCACAATACGAGATCTGTTTTCTAAAAAACTCACATTTGGGGCGGTTAGCTCGGAGCCCATATTCCTGCAATCTAGTGAGCACCTGCTCCAGGTTGGCAAGGTGATCACTGTCATTTTCGCCCGTGACCAGGATGTCGTCCAAATAACATTGGGTCCCTGGGATCCCTTGCAGGACTTGTTCCATTGCCCTCTGCCAAATAGCCGGAGCTGATGCTACCCCGAATACCAGCCGGTTGTATTGGTAGAGACCTTTATGGGTGTTGATTGTGAGGTATTTTTTTGATGCTTCTTCTACCTCCATTTGCAGATACGCCTGGGCCAGATCAATCTTAGTGAAGCGTTTCCCTCCAGATAGCGAGGCGAAAATATCTTCAATCTGCGGAAGTGGATATTGTACGGTGTGAAGGACCGGGTTCACTGTTACCTTAAAGTCCCCACAGAGGCGAACCTTCCTTGGTTCCCCAGGCGTGCTGCTCAACGACTTTTTCATCACAGGGACGATGGGTGTAGCCCACTCACTCCAGTCTACCTTGGACAGTACACCTGAACGTTCCAGACTCTCCAGCTCTGCTTTGACGGCTGGGCGGATCGCATAAAGTAGCGGTCTGGCCTTATAAAATTTTGGGCTTGCGTTTTCTTCAATTTTAATCATCGCTGTCATGCCTTTTAGTGTTCCGAGTCCTTGCTGGAACACTTCTTTCGCGTCAGTTAGGATCTTTGACAGTCGCCCAGGTGTGACGTCGTCATCCTTTTTGTCAGCCACAGTCAGTGCCTGTATGGAATGCCAATCCAGTTGTATTTTCCGGATCCATTCACGTCCCAGTAATGGTGGTCCTCCATCTTGCAATACATACAGGTCTAGTTTTGGTGTTTCCTTACCGTTATATATAACGGTCACCCTTATTTTTCCTTTGGGGTAGACTTTTTGCCCCGTGTACGTCTTCAAAATAATTTTTGTGTCTCTCAAGGGTATGTGTGAGAATAGCCGCTCGTAGTCCCATCGGTTTTTGACTGTTAGGGCTGATCCTGTGTCCAATTCCATCTTTACCTGGACTCCTGCTATCTTGAGAGTGACCCAAATGGTTCGGTGATCCTCCGTTGTGATCACATTATGTAGTTTCAGACAACTCAGTTCCCTGCTTTCGGAGTCGTTATCACTCTTTTGTTCATCTGAACTATTCTCCGTCATCTTATGTACCTTCTTGTACTTTTCTTTGGTAGGTTTCTTATTGCTGGTTTTCTTTCCCGACCTGCAGACTCGTGCTATGTGTCCTACTTTTCCACACTGTCTGCACACTTTGTCTTTGAACCAGCAATCATTCTGGTTCTGTGTTGTTCTGCCGCAGCGATAGCAGTTCTCTGTTCCATATGACATTTCATTTGTGCCATATTCTTGCGGTCTCTGTTGTATCTCTGCAGTGCCCCGTGCTGCTGCTTCATATGATACCGCAATGCTGAAAGCCTTTTCCAGCGTAAGGTCCTTTTCAGATAAAAGCCGTTTCTGGGTTCCTTCGCTTTGAAGCCCACACACAAACTTGTCCCTTAAGGTATCTGCCAGTCCCGCTCCAAACTGGCAGTGTTTCGATAGTTTGCGCAGTTCTGTTAAATAATCAGCATTGCTTTCATCCTTATGCTGGTTCCGTTTGTGAAACTTGAATCTTTCTGCTATCAGCAGCGGTGTGGGGTTTAAATGTTCCTGTAGTATCGCTACTATGTCTTCAAAACTCTTTTCCATTGGCTTCGTTGGGGTTACTAGATTTCATAATAAACCATACGTCTTTGCACCCATTAAATTTAACAATACCGACGCTTTCTTGTCATCTGACACCTCATTTGCCTTGCAGTATAACTCTATTCGTTCGACATATGTAGTCCAATCTTTGACTTCATTGTCAAATGCGGTGATACTGCCACTCTTCGGCATTTTGGGTGTGGTTTAAAATGGCGTCTCCCAATGGCTTAAAATGGCATCTCCCGTGCTTTCCTTCCTCCCCCGCTGCTGCCAACATCGCTCCCGGTGGTTCTCATGGCAATGGCGGCGCCCTGTAGGTTTTGCGCGCTTCTCCTGCGCTGCTGCCAACGCCGCTCTCGGCGGTCCTCGTGGCAATGGCGGTGCCTCGTGGGTTTCTGCGCGTCTCTCTCTCCCTCTCTTCAACGCTGCTCGGCCCCTGAACACCGGCTGCGCCCCGTGCGCTCTGCCCTCTCTCTCTCTCCCCCGTCGACGCTGCTCGGCCCTTTGCTGTGCCGCTCGGTCGGGCTCTAGCCCGCCGCTGTCCGGGAAGGGTCTGCGCACTACCTGTTGCCAGCCCGTTTCGCTGGACCACCTCGACTGTAAAGCCAAGCCTGGCTCTCGACAGCCTCCCCCGCAATTCTCGAGTCTCTGCTGGATGACTGGGCGGTTGCCCGTGGTCGACGCCCGAGTCTCTGGCCTTGACCTCCAATCCACTGATCTCCAGGAACGAATCCCCGGGAGGTGATGCAGAGTTGCAGGTAGGTTCGAACTTGCCTTGTCGCCAATGTTGTGTCTGTGTATAATAAAACACAGACTGCAGGAGAACGGTACAACAGGTGTTTACTCAACGTGGCTCACACTGGGACTGATCTGTACAGATTACTACTCAGTGCTATATACAGGTGTGGTCACTGCCGGTACTGCAGTATACATGAGCTGTAAAAGATAGTTCCCCCCTTAAAGGTATATACATTACATATACCACAAAAAGCAAGGGACCTAGTACTGAGCCCTGTGAAACTCCACTGGAAACAGACTTCCAGTCACAAAAACACCCATCGACCATTTCCCTTTGTTTCCTGACACTGAGCCAATTTTGGATCCCAACTTGCCACTTTCCCTTGGACCCCATGGGCTTTTACTTTTCTGACCAGTCTGCCATGTGGGACCTTGTCAAAATCCTTACTAAGACCCATGTAGACTACATCAAACATGCTACCCTCATCGACCCTCCTTGTTACTGCCTCAAAAAATTCAATCAAGTTAGTCAGACATGACCTTCCCTTTACAAATCCATGCTGACTGTCCTTGATTAATCCATGCCTTTCTAAATGATGATTAATACTGTCCCTCAGAATTTTTTCTAATAATTAACCCACCACTAAGGTTAGGCTGACTGGCCTGTAATTATTCAGCCTATCCTTTTTTCCCCTTTTAAACAAAGGTACAACTTTAGCAGTCCTCCGGCACCACACCTGTAGCCAGAGAGGATTGGAAAATGATGGTCTGAGCCTTCGCTGTTTCCTCCCTTGCTTCTCGTAACAGCCTGGGATACATTTAATTCGGGCCTGGCAATTTATCTGTTTTCAAAGATGCTAAACCCCTTAATATTTCCTCTCTCAGTATGCTAATCTCATCTAATATTTCACACTCCTCCTCCTTAACTACAATGACTTCATTGCCCATTTCTTTTGTGAAGGTAGACACAAAGGGTTCATTTTCCAAGCCCCGAGGAGGCGGGTTTGGAGGCGGGAGTGGTGGGAAAATTGCAGAATCGGGGGGCAGGAACCCATCCTGCCCCCAACCCGCCTCCGTGCCAATGTCCCAGGAGGCAGGTATCCGACCTGTGCTGGGAGCCGCCTCCCCGAGGCGGGAAGGGGATTAGTGCCAATTAACTGCCTGTTAACAGGTAGTTAACAGGCAGTTTTTTGCCTAATCCCTATTTTTAGCCCTGAAGTGTGGGCTTCCCGACGGCTCCAAACCACGCCAAGTTAACGAGGCGGACCGCTGGTCTGCAGGGATTGGAGGGGTCGAGATGTCCATTGTGCAGGTGAGTGATGGGTGCATGTGTGCAGAGGTAAGTGTGTGAAGTAAGTGTAAAGTGTTTTAATAAGTTTTACTTACCTTTACTTTCTCCTGCAGGCTTCCTCCCTTCAGTTCTCTGGAGTCCCTCAGCTCACCGGCACAGAAAGCAGAATGGCCGCTGAACTGTCAAAAGCTGCAGCCTCTGCTTTCTGGTCTGGAGAATTCTCTAACTGAGTCTGAGTAGAAGGACTCAAGTTAGAAGACAGATTGCCAGTGTTTGACAGCTTCACAGAGCTGTCAAACGCTGATTTTTCATCTGTCAAAAGCTCTTGACAGATGAAATGTCAATTGCTGATGTCACCAATAACCAGGTGTCCCTTAATTGGCCTGCTGAGCCCGCTGAGTGGGCTTAACAAGGTCAATCAAGGGAAAATAGCATGGGTTGGCCACAAGTCGATGGAGGCAGGACTACAACCCAAAAAGTGGGAGTCCCGCCTCCAAAAGCTCCCCATTGACAAAATCCAGCTCAAAGTATTCATTAAAAACCATTCCCACATCTTTCACCTCCACACACAGGTTACCTTTTTGGTCTTTAGTAGGCCCTACTCTTCCCTTAGTTATCCTCTTGCTCTTTATGTATTTATAAAACATCTTTGGGTTTTCCTTGATTTTACTTGCGAATATTTTTTCATGCTCTCTCTTTGCTTTCCTAATTTCCTTTTTAATTTCATCCCTGCACTTTCTATACTCCTCTGGACTTTCTGCAGTATTTAGCTCTCGGTGCCTGACATAAGCTTTCCTTTTTTGCCTTATCCTACCCTATATGCCCCTTGACATCCAGGGGGCTCTAGATTTGGGAGTCCCACTCATTTTCTTTGTGGGAACATACTTGCTCTGAACCCTGACTATCTCCTCCTTGAATGTTCTAACAATGATTTACCTTGAAGTAGCTGTTTCCAGTCCACTTTTGTTCAATCACATCTCATATACTGTAATAGAAAACACCTGGAAAACTAAATTATAATAAACAGTAGTCAGCACAGACTTCAAAAGGGAAGGTCATGCTTGACCAACCTTAATAAATTCTTTGAAGAAATAGCAGAAAGAGTAGACAAGGATAATGTCTTGGAGATAATATATTTGGATTTTCAAAAGACCTTCGATAAGGTACTGCATAGTAGACTCATGAATATGGTCAGAGCATGTCGAGTCAGGGGACAAGTAGCAGAATAGATAGTGAGCTGGCTATAAAATAGAAGACAGAGTAGGGATTAAAGGTACTTAATCAAACTGGCGGAAGGTGTGACATGGCGTTCCACAAGGATCGGTGCTGTGAATACTGTTATTCACCATTTACATAAAAAATTTGGACTCTGGAAACAGAGGTACAATTTCAAAATTTGCAGATGACACCAACTTGGAGGGTATAGTTAATACAAAGAAGGACTGCGACAAAATATAAAAGTGGACGTGTAAATGGCAAATTAATTTCAATATAGCTAAGTGTGATACAAAAGCAAAATACTGCGGATGCTGGAAATCTGAAATAAAAACAGAAAATGCTGGAAATAGCAGGTCAGGCAGCATCTGTGGAGAGAGAAACAGAGTAAAGGTTTCAGGTCGATGACCCTTCATCAGAACTGGAAAAAGCTGGAGCTGGAACAGGTTTTTAAGCAAGTGCAGGGACAGGGAAAGGGAGGAGGGGAGGAAAGAACAAAAGGGAAGGTCTGTGATTGAATGGAAGGCAGGAGAGATTTAGAGACATTGGCCTAGAAATTTGGTGGGCTGCGCCACCAGTTAGCGCCTAAAGAGGGCACTCAGTGGCTTTAGCGCCACTGGCCACGCCTCCAGTGAAATTTAGCGGGGTGCTAATGGCGGCGTTAGCCTGTAGCGCTGCGCCGCTACCGATGATGTCATCGGTGTGCGCAGCGCCCCGCTACCGCCCCGAACGCGATATTGGGTCGCGCCCCCCCCTGTAGCGCCAGTCGCAAATCGTGACTGGTTCAGGGGGCCTACCTGTGGCGGTAGTGGCGCAAATTAAAGGGGAGGTGCGGAGCGGCCATTTTTTTCGGTGGCCGCCTGCCAGCACCTCCTCGCGCCGCCCTCCCCGGCCTCCTGATCCCCACCCCCCGGGCAGTGCCGGCTGTGTCCCGAGAGCCCGGCACCTCTCCTCGATGCCGGGCTCTTTTGCCGGCACTCATGATAGGTGATCGCGTTGGTGCAGGCCCCTCCCCTTTAAGAAGGGGAGGAAGGCCTGCAGTACCGCAGTGCACTGTGCTGCAGCGTGTGGCGCTGCGGCACGTTGCGCTGCGATATTCAGTTTCAGCGCCCTAAGAGGGACGCAGGGCGCCTCGAGCAGCGCCCCGCGTCCCTCTTGGGGCGCTCAAACTGAATATCGGGCTGGCGTTCCCGGCTCATTCCGGGGTGGGACTTCCGGCGCCCAGGCGAGCTTGGCGCCCCAAACGCAGCGCCACCGAATTTTTAGCCCATTAAGAGAGATTAAGAGATGGTGCAAGGCAAAAGGAGATGTTAATGGGACAAGTTAAAAAACAAAAGATGGCAATAGATGAAGTGTAAATGGCACTGGCAGAATGAAAGACAGCTGCCATGTGGGAGAGAGAATTTTTTTTTGAAATAAATGGAAAAAAAAGGATAGGGGCAGAGGTTATTGTCTGAAATTGTTGAACTCTATGTTGAGATAAGTGTGATGTGGTGCATTATGGTAAGAGGAATAAGGATACCGCATACTCGTTGGGAATTAGGGGATAAAAATTGGGCAGCGCCCCCTTTGGGATGCTACCTTCGCTGGGACGCTAATTTTAGTGCCCTGAAAAAGTTCGCGCCGCCGCGGCCGATTTTCACAGTTAGTGCCCCGAGAGGGAGGAGGGGCCCTACTGGAAGCGCCCTGCATCCCTCTTGGGGTGTTGCGAGCCAATATCACAGTGCTACGTGCAGTGGCACTGCAGGCTTTGCTCCCATTATTAAAGGGGAGGGGCCTGGCGCAGTGCGTCCCGGCGCCCAGCTGGGCCACCAGGGATCGGGAGTGCCAGGCTCACGGAGAGCAGCCGGCCCCCCACGGGGGGACTTCATGGGGGCCGGGGACAGCAACGGGGGCAGGTGCTGGCAGGCAGCCAGCAACAAAAATGGCCGCTCGCCACCTCCCCTTTAACTAGCGCCGCCCCGGCCGCAGGTAGGCCCCCCTGATCCCGGCGGACATAGTGTCTGGTGGTAAATCGAGGGGGGGGGCACCACCCAATGTTACAGCCGGGGCGCGAGCAGGGCACTGCACATGGTGATGGCGTCATCGCCGGTGGCGCTGCTTCACCACTAACCTCCCGCTGAATTTCGCGGGAGGCGTTAGCGGCGCCTTGCCCAGGCGCTAGTTGATGTGCGCCCTGTTAGCACCCTCTTAGGGCGCTAACGGGAGGCGCAAATCAACTGAATTTAGCCCCCTAAGAGTCTAAATGGGGTAGAGGCGCAAAGGGATGTAGGGATACAGATTCACAAATGATTAAAAGTAGCAATGCAGGTTAAAAATGCAAACATATTTCTAGAGGAATAGAATTGAAAAGCAGCGAGGTTATGTTAAACTTGTATAGAACCTTGGTTAGACTACACTCACGGTACCGTGCACAGTTCTATTCTCCATATTAACAAAAGGATTATCGAGGCACTGGAAAAGGTGAAAAATAAATTTACAAGAAAGATACCAGAACAGAGAGGTTATAATTATCAGGAAAGATTGAACAGGCTGGGGCTCTTTTGTCTCTAGAAAAGAGAAGGCTGAGGGGTGACCTGATAGAGACCTTTAAAATTATGAAGAGATTTGATAAGGTAGACGTAGAGAAGATGTTTCCACTTGTGGGGAGTCAAAAAATAGGGGACATTAATATAAGATAGTCACAAATAAATCCAACAAGGAATTGAGGAGGAACTTCTTTACCCAAAGAGTGGTTAGAACATAGAACTTGTCACCACATGGAGTAGGTGAGACAAGCAGCATAGATGCATTTAAGGGGAAACTAGATAAGCACATGAGAGAGAAAGGAATAGGTGGATATGCTGATAGGGTGAGATGAAGTAGGGTGGGAGGAGGCTGGTGTGGAGCAATAGACCAATTGGGCTGAATAGTCTGTTAATGTGTAAATATGTAATATTGAATGGTATGAATAAGATGAGCCCAGAGTATTGCCTTGGGGTGGGCCAGGGAGGTAGGACCAGAGCACATGGGTTTAGATGGGTGAGATACTAAGAAGGACTTCTTTATTCGAAGAATGACAATTGCTTGGAGTGATGCACCAGGAAGGGTAATAAAGGGAAATAAAACACTTTGGGGGGGGGGGGGGGGGTTCAAAATGCTGAAATAGAAGACGTAAGACACTGAGGGGATGTACTTCAGTGAGCTGAGGACCTTTTCCTATCCTCAACTTGTCATGTTCTTATAAGGGTACCAGATTTCACTCAATATGGCAGGGCTGAATTTCACCAGTATACCTGTGAGTAATATTAGCAGCCTTTACTAATTTAAATATCAGAATTCATTGTCAGCGAGAGAGATAAAACTGAAATTTTCAGTGTTAATAAAGTCACTCCTGAAACATGAACCTTCACTTCTCATTTGGGTGCTGATGACCCATTGTGCAATTCCAGCATTTGCTGTTGTTCATCTAAATTTCAGCAATATGGTTCTCACAAGAATGTGTGGTGATGGTAAGCACTTTGGTGTAAATTCCAGGGACATTTTTGAGACAACTTTGGAATACGCCGACATTCGGTAAAACGCAGTATTGTGTAATGATTCAGGCTTTAAATAACAAGCAATATTTTTTTGACACAATAAAAACATTTTATTCCCCATATCGTGCTTGAAGTGCTTATGTAAACAACCATCCACGTACAAAGAGAATTTATACAAACACTGTCATGTATTTTTCAGCAACTGTTACTTGCATATCACAAGTGTCTAGCACACATAAAAGAAATAAAAATTGAATCCGCAGACTCAATTTCTCCTGGAACTTAAGAGCTACAAAACTGGTTGACAAATCATAGAGAGTTGTATGTACAAAAAATTATAACTGATCTTGGCGACAGAGAATGGGCAGAACATATTAGTATTGTAGTAATTTGAAAGCTACACCATAGATCTCAAAAATACTGTTAAAGCATTATAGTGCTGATAGTTATTCCAGAGCCACAGACAAAAGAATAGGAGGTTCCCCCATGTGTATGAACACAAAATGGTATCTTCTGACCGCCACATGTCATCACCAACTCCTGCTGCTTACAACTAAAGGGCCTTTAGGAAGTTTGGCACTCTTGATTTTTCATTGGCTCACAATAGGTATGAACAGGATACCACGTATAAAACAACACACTGCTACGTGATTGGTGCAATGACATGGTAGATCTCGTGTAACACCTGAGCTGCCACAGGTTGTACTTCAGAAGCAGTCTCTTAACAACAGTGGGCTTATGTTGCATGCAGTGTATAAATTGTAGAAAGTGAATTCATTGTAAGTCCTAAAATGATCTGAACCAGATCATTTTTAAATCAGCTCAACTTAAACTGCTTTACCTTTTTTGCACATTGAGATAAAATTGGTTCAAACAAAAACCTTTTTTATTGAAGCAAGTTCAGTTGTTTAATCTGGTATTTAAATAGAGGAAACAAAATCAGTCACTGTCATAAATCACGAGCGGAGACTCATTTTCACAAAGAAAAGTTTAACAAGGCAATGGGATAACATCTTGTTTTCCCGAAAGCCCTTGATCAGCAACATTTGGGACACCAGTAAAGGACTGTACATGTTGAGGAGCTCAGTGCCCGGTTGCCAGGAACATTATGCTAAGTATTGATAGCCTTGGTTAGGGATTCCACAGCTTTGTTTGCAACAGTAGGCAGTGAGATCCCACTGCAAGAGTCAGGGTGCAAAAACCCACATTGCATTCAATGGTACACCACGATTTGCAGTGCCATGATCTGTATATCTGAACTTTGATTTAAATTCAGTTCGCCCACC
Source organism: Somniosus microcephalus (assembly GCF_052327205.1). Lineage (NCBI taxonomy): Eukaryota > Metazoa > Chordata > Chondrichthyes > Squaliformes > Somniosidae > Somniosus > Somniosus microcephalus. Next base: position 108,972,484 of record NC_140992.1, read on the forward strand.
CTTCTGAATTGCTATCATCTGGATTTTTTGCATTAAGAACACAGCATCGAAAAGTCAAGCGTCATTCCACACCTCACACCCCACCACAGAAATACTGGCCTTGACTCTTGTCCAATTGAGAAGTTGTGGTAAACCACTGTTTGTATTCCACTGTGTACATGCCTGTACATGCCTCGGCTGACTCCTCCCACGAGTCCAGGTATAAAGGTGACTGCTCCACAGTCCCTCTGTATTCTGGACCGGTCGACCACTTGAGGCACACCTTCATTCTCTTGTTAATAAAAGCCTGTTAGTTACTCGCTTAATCTCAGTCTTTTGAGTTATTGATAGCGCATCAGAAGTGCTCCTTTTTTTTTGCCCGTGTTTGGGTAGTGCCTTCTCAATACTGTGCAGTGTTAATTTGGAAAATAGTCCGGCCGTCACTTTATAGGCTGCAAACAGGTACGCCAGCCATCTCAACTTTTGGTGGAAAAGGCAATAAATGTTAAATTCTGTCTGTAACCTTTCATGAGATAAACACAAACACTTGGCAGTACTTGTACCCACAGAGTACGATGCGCCGTACACTGTGGTACCAAAAACGCATGGCACTGTAGGTTTAATCAGTTATAAGGTACTTTTTTTTTTTAATTGTTTATTTGTGAAGGAGGACTTTGGATTAAATGAGATGGAAGGTTTCTCTGTGTTTCTGTCCAGTTTCCTGGTCAGTAGTGATGAGATACTAACTGGTTCACATCACCTGCCACATTGGAGTGTCCTGTGAATATGGGCTCGAATCAAAGTTCAAAGCACATACTTCAATCAATCAGATTGTTGTCTTCAAATGTTGTGATGGAGATTGTTAACAAGGTCAGGCGCCAGTGAGTTGGTTTTTCATGGAATTCATCTGTTCAAAAGCAGTTCTACTCTGTAGTTGCAACATTAAAATAAAACTACCTACCATCAGACTGTCCCAGAACAATACTCGTTTCCACACCATATTAAATCAATTTTCTTTTCCAAGGCACATTCCTGTAATATTCAGAATTTGGGTAATATTATTAAAAAGGGTGCATTTAAAAAGCTGCCATGAATTTGCCGATGCAAGTTAAATAAATGCAGAGGGATCACTCAGTGCCCTTAATTTAAATCATGTTTGCCCTGCCAAACAAAACAGTCATGGGACAAACAAGCGTAATGCCTCAATGTGTCGCAGTGTGTTTCATTTTGCTAACCGCTATGGCATTCTTGCACTTCTCAACAGGGCAAAGTTCAGCATGTAATGACTTGACAAGACACCAGTAGCCGAAAGCTTTACATATCTAACAGTCTGAGGAAATCACTTTAAATTATTCACAACCTCAGTTTATTCTGCAAAATGCTTCAGTGAAACACAGGTGGGCTCAAGGTTTTTTTTGTATTGTAAATCTTCTAAAGGTTTTCAGTTAGTGATATTCATTCCTGAGTAAGAAGGAAGCTATTTACAGTTCAGCAGATGACAACAAACTTGAATGACAATTTTTAATTGTGGCAAGTATAGGGAATGTAAAGCAGCTCTTTGGAAGGAAGGAGCATGCATTTATATAGTGGTGAGAATTTGCAGATTCCCATTATCATTCAGTGCCGCTATTTAAAATAAACAAAACCAATCCAGGGCCTACACATCCAAGGTGGGTGCACAAATGCTCCCATGGAATATGGTAGCCAGACGTTGGCCTTGGCCAAATATGCAGTAGTTTGCATGAAATCTTGTCATGTCTCGGGCTTGTGGTGTGGGCGTGGTATGTCCTCCAGTGAGATCTGACGGTGTTAGGTGGCAATGTTGTTTAAATAATCGATTTATTTAAACGGCACCACAGATTCTCACCTTGGGACCAGGCAGGAGGTTGGCTGGCTGGCTACCTTTCGCCCCGTCCTAAGGTAGACAGCAGATAGGGTGTTCATTTGGAGGAGGGGAGCAGTAGAGGATTCACGCTGAACATGGACAGCCTTCTGAACAACAGTATGAAAATGCTTAAATCAATTGGTTTCCTACCAGAGACGAATAGTACAAATGGACAAGTTTTTCTATTTACTTTGTTCATGTGAGAAAGTCTTACCAGGCTTCCAAGGATTGGACTTTTTCCAGCTGTTTTAAAAAAAATATTTTCAACCAGCCGCCTTGGGTGTAAAACTGTGTCACTGTGGGCCGGCCACCCACTATCAAAATGCCCAATTTTCATTCCCATTCAAGTCGATGGAAATTAAAGTGGGACGGCTCCTATAACGGGCAGCCAATCGGCAACGCCTGGTTTACGCCCGGACAGCAATTTAAAAATCTACCCGTTGGTCTTTCATCGGGTAGCTTGACCCGAGACTAGACTATCTGGGCAAAAGCTGGACGGGTGACCATCCAAACTAGAAGCGGGTGGGGGACTCATCCACTCGGAACATGAGGTATGGAAGGAGCTGAGTGGAAAGCAAACTGAGTGAACAAAACAGGACGCTGCTGAATTGTGAGTTTACAGGTGATGGAACAGTACTGAATGATTGTAGCCGATATCCAAGAATAAATTAAACAGGAAGGAAAGTTTGAGGGGTATACAGTGCTTCCCCCTTCCACAGTGTGGACATTGTAAAATTCTCTTTTTATTTAATATGGAGTCCAATATTTTGCATCTCTACTTCCCCCTCAGTCACTCAAGTAACATTGGTATTGTCTACAACCCCTCCTAGAATCATCGAATTTTACAGCCCAGTGTCTGTTCTGGTTCCCTGATAAAGCTCTTCACTTAGTCCCTATCCCCTGCACTTTCCCGATATCCTTTTTTTCTTCTTTCTCAAATATTTATCCACTTCCCTTTTAAAAATTATGATTATTTCTGCTTTCGCTGCTGTTTCTGGTAGGGCATCCCATGTCCAAACAAGCCAGCTGGGTAAAAGCATTCCTCATAACCTCTTCCTTCCTTTTTGGTGATAACAAATTTATGCCATTAATGCTCACTGACCAGTGGAAATTGTTTTTCTTTTATTTACCTTACTAAAACTCCTCATTATTTTGAATACCTCGATCAGATCTCCTCTGTCACAAATAGACACCATTGACTTGAGTGGCAACCAGGGCCTTGGATGTTCCTGGGACCCAACCCAAATGGATAGGACCTGAGGGGAAATAAAACACTCATGGCTGGGTGCTGCTGCAGTCAGAGTTGAGCAGTTCCAGACTACCCACCCCAGCGATCACTCTGAAAAGCCAGCTCCCATTCCAGTTAGTGGGGCCCCTTACTGGAGTAGCTTCGGAGGGAAACAGAGATGCCAAGGGTCAGTCTCTAAGAGGATTTAAAACAAAAAGCTAGAAAAACAAAGATATTGTTATGCCTACATTTAATTTTTTTTAAAGACCGAGGTGTTAGAATAGAAAGATCTCCCACCAAACTTTCCTTCTCCTTTTAGTGTTTATTGAAATAGTTCAGTAATTGTACCTCATTGGTACTATGTCACTCGTCGGACGTAGATCCAGTCTCCACAGAAGTTTGGATTATTGTAAAATGTAACTGGGAGTATTTTAGCTACTAGTATGGGGTGGGGGGGGGGGAGATTGATTAGAAAATAATCTTTAAGGGAGAAGCATAGAAAAATAACACTGGCATTTTATTTGATGTTTTTGTAGCACCATCAATGTAACTGGGCATGTGGAGACCCTGGAGCTGGTCTCTCTCGTTGCTCGGCTACTCTAGTTATGTGACTGGTCATTGAGCGGCTCCATTGCAAACGATCGGGACTGTAAGTCACGGGGTCGGTGGAAACCCACCACCAGCGGTAGGGAGGTAGAACACTCCGCTCATACTTTGATTTTTCAGGGTTCCGTCCATTTTAAAATTGCAGTCCCCACTGCTGGCAAAGGAGCCAATCCAGGATACATGGGGGCAGCTCCTTTGGGCCACGTCAGCAAAGCAGCCTTGCAGAGAATAAGACTGATGTTACTACAAAAATGGCAAACAAGGTTAATTGGGGGGGGAATATATTATTTTTGTAATCTACAATGGGGAAGAGTTTGGGGTGGGGGAAATTATTTCACTTGACTTTTAACTAGAACCTGTTTGGATATCAAGCAATACTTTATTTACAGCAATGCATTTATGCTACAGATTACTGGCTGCCATGTGCTCTTTTTATTAAAGTGGCTGAACAATTGTTCTGTTGGCCTTGTAAAGATTAATAGAAAATATTGCTAGAACCTGTAGTTTGTTGTGTCATTCCTGGACTTGTGTGTGTCGGGTTTCACAGCTTGTGGGGGTGGGGTTCACTGAAAGCATTGTGATCAATTGCTGCTCAACAGCTTCACTGCGTTCATTGGCTATTCATATTTACAGTATTTGAGTTGATAATTTGTCCAATAAACCAACAGTTTCTTTACAGGAAGTTGTCCCCTGAACCCTCAAATTTAGCTAGAGGGCTGGACAGTAAATCTGGAACTGGACCATCCAATCCAATGCCCGCAAAAACAAACGACTAAAATCATTACTTTTCTCAAAACGACCCTTTGAATTTTTTTCTTGGAAAAAGAAATTCATTATTCTGAAGTAAAATTGCTTCCACACTGGGGGAACAAAAACAAGCAATTGGGTAAGTGCATTCCTTAATAAGGCATTTGTACTGGAAAGAATGTGGAGAAGCCTAACAGCAAGTACAAGTACAATAAATTCAATATACATAAATAAATCATTTTGTTAATATTTACACAACTCATTTATAAACATTAGCACATAACAATTTGGCGTGTCACTCTCTCCTGTACACTGATTGAATTCAACCTTATTTTTTATCTTGTGATCAAGATAATACTGTAAATATTTGAGGGGGTGACAACACGCTATCATTATTTCAGTGCCAACTGTGAGTGCAGTGTCGACCTCACTGCGCGACTTAGTTTTGCTCAGGAACCCGTAGATGCGAGAGAGGAGAAAGCTTCATCCACCCGCCCCCCCCCCCCCCCCCCCCCCCGTCTACATTGGGTTAAAGCCTGGGTACCAGAGATGAAAGGAACGATTGTAGTCCCACAGTTTAATTGTAGCTGCTGCTTCTATTTCTGCATTCCTGGCGCAAACTCCGACTACTGTAGCCCAGCAATGTTTGTAATTTGGGAACCCTAAATAATTCAGTCTTGCGCAATTAACTTGCCGTTTTCCTCACTGAAAGATTGGCAAAAGGGTTTTGAAATAGCACGATTCAAATTCACCAACTGTTTTAAATAATAATTTGCACCCCTTGCACGTAGGCACACAGTGTTTCATTCCAGTGAAAGCACAGAGGAAGGCTAAACTGCAACAATAGAGAAGTCTCTGGAAATTTGCTTGTTTACAGTAGAGTTTTGCTGTGTCATGATGCTGGCACACCTTTACAAATACAGCGAACTGTTCAATAAAAATCTATAGTCTCTGGAAAGATACAAGGATGCACCTTCCCCTTTAAAAACGCACGATGTTTCCCACTTGAAATAGAAAGGGAAAAGCTTGTTTTTGTGGCATTCAGTGAGAACATTGAGCTTGACTGTAGTTACCGATGTGAATATATATTTAGGTAACTCTTTTTCTGGCACTGTTGACGGTCAGATTGGAGTGGAGTGCTCTGACCAGAAAATTCACTGGACGCAGGGTATGCCATCTCCCAGTGAGGAGATCGCTGTCATGTAGGAATACAGCCTGTGTTGGTGTGTGTACACACACACACACAGAGCAGACGTTCATTCTGATTGCAACTGGTCGCTAAAGTGCTCCCTTGGAAAGGCAATAAGTCGTGTTCACAAAGCTGTCCCTTCACTTCTTGAACGGTGTCAGCCTCCCGATGTTGTGCCAGAAGTTGGACGGTTTGCGTTTGGGCTCAGCCAGCATGTACACCTGCTGTTGGGGGATGGTCGAGGGCAGCATTGGATGTTTCTGCCGCAATGTCAGAAAGTCATAGTAAGGCCTGGTGACAGCTGAGACAAGGAAAAAAGAGTCAGCAGTTAGAATTTATGCAGAGGAGGGTGTACACACCATTGGCTTCTGAGCATCAATTCAATGCCAACGGTTTCTTTCTTACATTTCTATTTTTCTTTAGTCCAAGGTTGAAAAGGGTTCATGACTACAGTGCCCTGTCTACCTGTTTCTGTATTATCTGTAGCCCGAGCTTGCTTAGTCGTCATTCCCCTAAATGGATGAATTAACATAGGGTCTAACATTTCTTTGACATGGGGAATTCAATGGATGTTGTCTCCATGACAATTACATAATTGAGATGTGTTACCATACTTGTATAGATTGTATAGAATTAGAATTTGTTTTTACATAGAATTTACAGCACAGAAACAGGCCATTCAGCCCAACTAGTCTATGCTGGTGTTTATGTTCCACAAGAGCCTCCTCCCACCTTCATCTAACCCTATCAACATATCCTTCTATTCCTTTCTCCCTCATGTGTTGCTCTAGACTCCACTTAAATGCATCTATGCTAGTCACCTCAACTACTCCTTGTGGTAGCGAGTTCCACATTCTAACCACTCTCCGGGTAAAGAAGTTTCTCCTGAATTCCTTCTTGAACTTATTTGTCTTATATTTATGAGCCCTAGTTTTAGATTCCTCCACAAATGGAAACATCTTCCCTGCATCTACCTTATCAAACCCGTTCATAACTTTAAAGACCTCGATCAGGTCACCCCTCAGCCTCCTCTTTTCTAGGGTAAAGAGCCCCAGTGGTTCAGCCTTTCCTGGAGAATGCAATGGCATGATTCCAGATTCATCCTTGAACTCAACCTGCACTGGGGCTTTCCAAATCAAAAATGTCCCTTTTACATACATTTGCTGCATAGCTACAATGGCAGTGCACTGGATACCCACAGTGAGTACCTGTATTTAAATTCCAAGTATAAATGTCATTTGAACTCATATTGCTTTTGATTGAATTTCAGCAATCTCATCTGACTGTCAACAATAACGGGTCACTTTGCATCATCAAAGAAAACTCAGTTGAGGTAATTTTCTTGCACACATACACACACAAGGGGAGGTGCTCCATGCCAACTGGACCAGACCGTCCCGCCCTCCCGCACGTGGAGACATAGCAGAGGTTGGGACTATCAATGGTGAGAATATTTCAAAATGATGAAGGCTGGCAGGCATTTACCTTTAGTGCTGTGAATACAGACTGTAACCCTTTGACATTAAGGCAACAACAGATGAGTGTACGGCCAACATTTATCCAGTGCGTACAACACATTTACTGCAACTATTGTATATTGCTAAAATTAATCGACTGACCTAAAATGAAAATAATTAAACATAGGTTTTACAATGCCTATTACTTTTTAAAATAGTGGAGTGCACATGAATGACAGCTGTTCCTATCTAAAAATTTAACTTTTATATAGTGGTGTTTTTATACTTCTAATAAAATATTGAATTACTCAGTTAAGATTTAGATCACAACAATAGGCAAAGTAGACTGCAAAGTCACACTTGAAGTAGTTCCATATGGTTCAATGTACACCTTCAACTCTGTTCTACATTACTGTACTATAGGGCAATGATGCCTTCTGGCGTTAAGGCAACTTGTGCAGTTTGAAAGCTGAAGAAGTATTTTGGTACTCGAAATGTAAAGGAGATACATGATCTGAATGTAGATGAGTGAAGCTTGTAAACGAAAGGAATCACTGAATCACTTTCCTGAAGGAGAATACAGTGTAACAGTAACCTATCGAGTTCAGGCTGGGTTAGCCTAGCTGCTTGTAATCCTGACACTTAAAATATGAGTCCTGGTAATCTTGGGGAGATAACCTGTTTTCTTTTAAAGGAGCAGTGTAAGTGTTGCCAAAAAAAATTGCTCAAGCTCAGATTTTTCAGGCAGTTCAAACATCAAGTGCGGATTGTCTGCACGGTCACTGTGGCTGTTTCAGTGGTAAATGTAATCGCTGTTCAAATATGTGATTTACTGCATCTTTATTTAAAATTTTAGATGAATTAAACCATTTGATGCGATCATGGAAATTCAACAGTTTAAAGAGGTCTGGAAGTGGAGAAAGCTTTGTGTTTAGAGTTTTACAGAAAATAATACATATGCTCGAAATTTATTTTATGTCGAAGGAAAACGTCAGTTTATTGAGAGCATAGAGACCCTGGAGGGAGGGGGCGCGACCTCCATCTCTACGAGGCCACGCCAGTGATGTCCCAGGCAAGGGGCATCACCATACATTCTGCAGCGGCTAGACAGAAATTATTGGGGGGGTCACAACATCAGACCAGGCTAAAACCACTCCCGATCTGACTGACTGGTGAAAAGGCATGAAAATAACAAATATATTTCTGGTACTTATAGTGTGCAATGTCACAGGAGATATTAAATGGATCTCCTGTCGTGTTTTCACAGTGAATTGGAGGATACGCTGTTTTTCTGTCGCTGTAACTATATGAATAGTTTCCTCATAATAGATTTTGTGCTGCCGCTCACATAGATGTGAACGGTAAGTTGGAAAAATTTTTAAAGCCTATTTAAGATGACGGAGGTGAAAAAATAACAAGCGCTTAGTTTGCTAAGGTGCTTAAAGAGTTCATATAGTATTTTTGAATAATATAATAACTTCTGGTGCTTGTAAAGGATTCATCTTGTTAAGAGTTCTGTGCTGGTTTAGCCATATGAAGAGTGGTCACTCCAAGGATAGCTCCAATCAGTAAAGTCAGGTGCGGGTAAGTGTGGAGGTGGAGGCCCGGGTGAGGAGGGATCATGAGGTTGGAGGTTGCAATGTGGGGAAGAGGGTGGTGGGCAAGAGATGGCCCCAACACCAAGCCACCAGCCAGAAGCTGGTTGTATAGGTAGGCCAGACCAGCCCACTGCTACTGAGGAAAGGAAACTGGGCAGGTGGGGACTGGGTAGGCCATGGCCTGAAATCAGAATTGTGTAGTCATAAACATGTTGGGTGAGTAAGGGGATCTGGCTGTTCCAAAAATCAGGTAACCTCCCAAATTTGGATTGAAGACATACAGAAATCAGGGGGAAAAAAGGTCAGGTCGATCATGGTGACTTGCACCACAGCACCACCTATTGGCTGTAGGTCTGCAATTACAGCATGAGAGGCAAATGTTAATGTAAGCTTTTTCCCCATTTAAAATGTTTGGTAAATGACGAGATAGGATTTTCCCATTATAGATTGGTGTACAAAAGTTTTTCTGTGTACAGGAAGTTCATGTCATATGAAGACTATAATTTTTTTTGCATCTAGCACACATTCTTCACACATTGTTAAGAGAATGCCAGTCATTGACCTGAAGCCTGAAATTTACAAGCAGCTAATTGCTCTCTGGTAGTTGCCTGGAACTTATAAACAGCTACCATGGCTTGATTTGATCATTTACACCACTTTCCCGTTAGTGAGCATTTGAGCAGTGGCCTTAAAGGGGAAGCTGGGCTAGTAGTTTATCATCAGTAGCGTGCTTCAGATCCTAGACTTCTCATGAGCATTGCCAAAGGAGATTGGCTAGCTGTCTTGTCAATTAATACACCCGAACCAGTACAAGAAGGTGATGCATACTGCAGCAAAATCACCGAAGGCAAATCACCCTGTCACATTGCATTCTCTTCTTGTACCTTTGGCCTCCACCACCTTTAAATACAACCACGTGTACAGTGCCTTTAACTTAGCAAATGTGCCAAGGTGCTGCACAATTGGGGCCAGGCTTCAGCAGAGAGGTCAACGGAAGTGGAAAATGCTCTGTTGAAGAAATAAATTTTAAGGAGGCTTTTGACGGTGGGGAGAGATGCAGCAAGGCAGAGAGGTTATGGGAGGGTGTTGAAGAATATGGAGGTAAGATGACTGAAGGCTCTGTCACTTGATGTTGGAGTAGCAAGAGGGAGAATATACCTTATAGCAGAGTTTAAGAGTGGAGGATGAGGTCAGGAGAAAGCTGTAAGAGAGAGGATGCAGTAAAGTCCTCGAAAGATTTGAAGGTGAGTATGAGGATTTTGAAGTTGATTCACTGAAGGACCAAAAGTCAATTAAGGTTGGACAGCATAGAGGAAATAGGTGAAGGATTTTGTGTGGGATAAGATACAGGTGACCAAGCGCTGGATGCATATGAGTTTATGGAGGGTAGAAATGTCATTCTGGAGATGGCAAAGGCATGGAGGAGTGTATCAGTGGGGTGAAGTATGGATGAGATATTTCAGAGGTGGAAATCAGTGATCTCAATGGTGGACTGAATGAAGGGTTTGAAACTCAGTTGAGGATCAAGTAGGATGCCAAGGCTGTAGGGTTGAACTTGGTGTCATCCAGCAAGGAAGATGGGATCAGGAGCTATGATGTGGACTGCTGAATGCAGTCTCTTTTCCACATTGACTTTTATGTTCCTCTGAGAGACTGTATTCAACCATGTAGGGTTTGGGGATGCATGATGGCATAATCTGTTCAGGACCTCCTCTTGACCTCTTGTTTGTAAAACCTGGGCTTTCTTAATCTCTCTGTCAACACCTTCCATCACTTTGCTGAGGTCATCAACCTGAAACGTTAACTCTATTTCTCCAGCATTTTCTGTTTTATTTCAGATTTCCAGCATCTGCAGTATTTTTCTTTTTGTAGTCTGTGCTGGTGTTTATACTCCACACGAGTCTCCTCCCATTCCATCTACCTCATCTCAGCCTGTCAGCATATCTATTTCTTTTTCTCTCGTACTCGTATAGTTTCCTTTTGAGAGCATTTAAGCTATTTACCCCCGCCACTTCTTGTGGTAGCGAGTTCCACATTCTGAGCCAAGTAACAAAAAGGGAAGATGAGGGTAATGCAGTAGATGTAACATATTTGGATTTCCAAAAAGCCTTTGGTAAGGTACCGCATAGTAGACTCATGACTAAGGTCAGAACATGTGGAGTTGGGACAAGTAGCAGAATGGAGAACAAGCTGGCTACACAACAAAACAAAAAAGTAGTGGTTAAAGGAAGTTACTTGGATTGGCAAATGGTGGGAAGTGGTGTTCCGGAAGGATCGATGCTGGGACCACACTTGTTCACAATTTACATATACGATTTGGACTCTGGAATCGGAAATGCAATTTCAAAATTTGCAGGTGACCCCAAATTGGGGGTGCTTGACTAATCTACTGGAATTTTTTGAGGATGTAACTGGTAAAATAGATAAGGGAGAACCAGTGGATGTGGTGTATTTGGACTTTCAGAAGGCTTTTGATAAGGTCCCGCATAAGAGATTAGCGTGTAAAGTTAAGGCACATGGGATTGGGGGCAAGGTATTGACTTGGATAGAGAACTGGTTGGCAGACAGAAAGCAAAGAGTTGGAATAAACGGGTCTTTTTCCGAGTGGCAGGCAGTGACTAGTGGGGTACCGCAGGGATCGGTCCTTGGACCCCAGCTATTCACAATATATATTAATGATCTAGACAAGGGAACTAGATGTAATATCTCCAAATTTGCAGATGACACAAAGCTGGGTGGGCGTGTGTGCTGTGAGGAGGATGCCGAGAAACTCCAGGATGATTTGGACAGGTTGGGTGATTGGGCAGAAGCATGGCAGATGCAATATAACGTGGATAAATGTGAGGTTATCCACTTTGGTGGCAAAAACAGGAAGGCAGATTATTATCTGAATGGCAATAGATTGGGAGAAGGGGAAGTGCAACAAGACCTGGGTGTCCTTGTGCACCAGTCGCTGAAGGTAAGCATGCAGGTGCAGCAAGCGGTTAAGAAGGCAAATGGTATGTTGGCCTTCGTAGCGAGAGGGTTTGAGTACAGGAACAAGGATGTCTTGCTGCAGTTGTACAGTGCCTTGGTGAGACCACATCTTGAGTATTGTGTGCAGTTTTGGTCGCCTTATCTGAGGAAGGATGTTCTTGCCATGGAAGGAGTTCAACGAAGATTCACCAGGCTGATACCTGGGCTGGCAGCAATGATGTACGTGGAGAGATTGGGACGATTGGGCTTGTACTCGCTGGAGTTTAGAAGAATGAGAGGGGATCTCATTGAAACTTATAAAATTCTGACAGGACTGGACAGACTAGATGCAGGAAGGATGTTCCCGATGGTCGGGAAGTCCAGAACCAGGGTTCACAGTCTAAGGATAAGAGGTAGGCCATTTAGGACAGAAATGAGGAGGAATTTCTTCACCCAGAGAGTGGTGAACCTGTGGAATTCTCTACCACAGAAGGCAGTAGAAGCCAATTTATTAAATATATTCAAGAAGGAGTTGGATATATTTCTTAAGGCTAAAGGGATCAAGGCGTATGGGGAGAAAGCAGGGACCGGGTACTGAATTTGGATGATCAGCCATGATCGCATTGAATGGCGGAGCAGGCTCGAGGGGCCAAATGGCCTACTCCTGCTCCTACCTTCTATGTTTCAAGGTACCATTTTCCTCAATTATGAGCTGCAATCATTACTCTGTTACAACTTATTCAAGCAAATAATAAAAATGTGTTTCGATCTGATGGCATAGCTTACTGTTGATAATAAATTACAATGCGAGAGTGCAGAAAATACCAATTTATAAACTGCATATTTTAATTATGGCATATCAGCTCAATTAATGGGAGATCGAGAAATGTAATTTTGCACCTGAAAAATACTGAGCATCCCATAGGAAGACTGGATGTGTTAGCCTTTTTTGGAAATGCCAACATCTCTTCATCGATTCGAACCCTGATGGCTAACCTGATGCTACTTGAAGCCATTTTGAATCCTGCCACAACTCCACACCAGTTTCAACTGCTGAGACTCAAAAACATGCAGAACCCATAGGAACAACATTTGCAGTCACTTTCCTTGGCTTGTTTCAACAGTGAAACCTGTGATATATGGTCACTTTCAGAAGTACAGAATCCAAGCTGGATAATATGTGGAGATGGTGGTTACACAGGTGATTACTACAGTTTTGCTGCATTGGGAGGGTTATTTGTTTATTATAGGGAGATGCAGCTAAAAGGATTTAGGCCTTAATGGATTCATTGTTCTAAGGTCCTTTTTAGTGCATTGACTTTTTATTTGTGTGGTCCATGCAAATTTTATCTTCAATATATTAACATAATCCAACATTGCCCTTTCATTTACAGATTAATGAATTATTAGGTGCAGATAATGAATATTATGTCATAAATAGCTATTAGAAAATACCCATAGCTGGGTGCATGTGGTCGGATGAGTATGCTAGCATAGTGGTTATTTTATTGGATTAGTAATCCATGAGTTCATAAGCCCACCATGGCAGTTTGAAAATGTAATTCAATTTATCAGTAAAAGTGACTATGAAAGTGTTGGATTGTTGTAAAAACCCAACTGGTTCACTAATGTCCTTCAGGGAAGGAAAGCTGCTATCCTTACCCAGTCTGACTTTGTGTGACTCCAGTCTCATAACAACTTAACTGCCTTCTGAAGTGACCTTGCAGCCGACGCAATTGTATCACCCCCTTCTCAGGGATGGGAAATAAATGCCAGCCTTGGCAGCAATATCAATGTCCCACGAATGAATATGTATATTTTTTAAATGCACTGCTTTATTTACTTTATAAAACAGACCCCAGTGAGAAACAGCTTTTTTGAGAAATGAACAAATGAAGAGCTGTTCTGATAACATGCAACTGGTGTGCTTTGCTGTGGGTCATGCCAATAAGATACAAACAGTGAATAGTGCTATAGGTGTTGACAAGTGTCTGGGGGTCCATAAGTGAGTGAGATATGAGCTGTGTGAGAAGACGGAGCGGGTGGTGAAAAGGGAGTGATGGGAAAGCACTGTGATCTTCACTCAGGCAGGGTAATTGGACCCGGGATTCATAACAAACATGGTGGAAAATTTTCTCTGCGCACTATATGTAATAAAATCATAAAGCCTTTCATAAAGAACAAATTTATGATTTTATTACACATACCACACAGAAAAGCTGCCCCCGTGGTTATTAAACAAACTGAAAATGATTTTCCTGTAAAGCTGCAGTAAAGCCGACTTCTCCATTACTGCAGTGACAGCCTGGGCCAGTCAGGGACTCCAATCTAATTGATAGGTTCCGGCCACGTGACAAGTTGTCTCACAGTGGGTGAAATTCAACTTTAGCGGGGGGCACGAAACAGGCAGTCGTGGATTGGTCGTCGGTTACACACCTCGTAAGATTTTCCTACCCACTGGCTTCAGTAGAAAGGAATTTGGTCTGGATGTACAACAACCGACCGATCCATCACCGCATGCTTTGCACTCCCACTGAAGTTGCATTTGACCCCATTATTTTTAATTCAAATAGTGGATTTATTGTGCATTGCTATTGGGAATTCTAAGATTTGGAGAATGAATGTCATGCTAACCTGCTCAGTTACTCCCTGTAAGTTCTGAGGCCATTTTAAGGCTAATTATTATTGTTGTTGGAAGTTCCTCTAGATTGGAAGCTGCTTGACTTCTCATTTCAGGGAGAAGGTAATAAATCTCTAGCTCAGAAAAGACTAAGAAAGGGCTGTCTTTGTTTCTCATTTTCTACATTTTAAAAAATTGTGCTCAGTTATGATTTTTTAAAATATTCTGTACAATGTGATCTGGAATGCATTCCCTGAAAGGATGGTGGAAGCTGATTTAATAGTAACTTTCAAAAGGGGATTGGATATACACTTCATAGAATCAAAGACATTTACAGCACAGAAGGAGGCCATTCGGCCCATCTTGTCCGTGCTGACCGACAAAGAGCTATCCACCCTAATCCCACTTTCCAGTACTTGGTCCGTAACACTGTAGGTTACGGCACTTCAAGTGCATATCCAAGTACTTTTTAAATGTGATGAGGGTTTCTGCCACTACCACCCTTTCAGGCAGTGAGGTCCAGCCCCCCACCACCCTCTGGGTGAAAACATTTCTCCTCAAATCCCCTCTAAACCTCATACCAATTACTTTAAATCTATGCCCCCTGGTTATTGACCCTTCTGCTAAGGGAAATAGGTCCTTCCTATCGATTCTATCTAGACCCTCATAATTTTATACACCTCAATTAGGTCACTCCTCAGCCTCCTCTGTTCCAAAGAAAACAACCCCAGCCTATCCAGTCTTTCCTCATAGCTAAAATTCCCTGGCCCAGGCAACATCCTCGTAAATCTCCTCTGCACCCTCTCTAGTGCAATCACATCCTTCCTGTAATGTGGTGACCAGAACTGCATGCAGTATTCTAGCTGCAGCCTAACTAGTGTTTTATACAGTTCAAGCAGAACCTCCCTGCTCTTATATTCTATGCCTCGGCTAATAAAGGCAAGTATCCGTATGCCTTCTTAACCACCTTATCTACCTGGCCTGCTACCTTCAGGGATCTGTGGACATGCACTCCAAGGTCCCTCTGATCCTCTGCACTTCTCAGTGTCCTACCATTTATTGTGTATTCCCTTGCCTTTTTAGCCCCCCCCGCCAAATGCATTACCTCACACTTCTCCAGATTGAATTCCTTTTGCCACTGTTCTGTCCACCTGACCAGTTCATTGATATCTTCCTGCAGTCTACAGCTTTCTTCTTCATTATCAACCACACGGCCAATTTTTGTATCATCTGCAAACTTCTTAATCATACTTCCTACATTCAAGTCCAAATCATTGATATATACCACAAAAAGCAAAGGACCCAATACTGAGCCCTGTGGAACCCCACTGGAAACAGCCTTCCAGTCACAAAAACACCTTTCGACCATTACCCTTTTTTCCTGCCTCTGAGCCAATTTTGGAACCAACTTGCCACTTTGCCTTGGATCCCACGGGCTTTTACTTTCATGACCAGTCTGCCATGCGGGGCCTTATCAAAAGCCTTGCTAAAATCCATATCGACTACATCAAATGCACTACCCTCATCGAGCCTCCTTGTTACCTCCTCAAAAAATTCAATCAAGTTAGTCAGACACGACCTTCTCTTAACAAATCCATGCTGAGTGTCCCTCATTAATGTCTTCCTAAATGAAGATTTATCCTGTCCCTTAGAATTTTTTCTAGTAATTTTCCCACTTGAAAAGGATAAATTTGCTGGACTATGGGGAAAGAGCAGGGGAGAGGGACTAATTGGATAGTTCTTTCAAAGAGCTGATACAGGCATGATGGGCCCCAATGGCCTTCTGCTGTGCTGTATGCTTCTATGATTATGATGTGTAATGTCTGGAGTGTGATGGAGACCCTGAAACCTCTATATAGATAGATTATAGGTATGGTTAGCTATTGGGCCTCAGTTGCAAATGTTGGACAGAGGATTTGATTGGTGAATAAACTATTCAAATTGTTTAAGAAATCTGTTTGGTTTTGAATAAAGCTGGATGTGTATGACCAATGAAATAAAAATTCAAGTTGACCAGAAGGCCAGGTTTCACTGCCTTAACAGTTCTTAAGTAGCTACAAGCTGGTATTGGTTAGGTTGGTTAAAGTCAAAGGGCAATATGCTGATCACCTTATCTGGCATTATTGAAACAGGTCTCGGCTGTGAGTGGACATCCAGGACATAGCCCTACGCAAAATGCTGGGAGTCACATCCCCCCCTTTCTGCAGCAGAAGACGAGCCTGCGACATCCGCGGGGTCTCGAGGAGTTTGGTAGCTGGTGAGGGTTTTGGATGCTGGGGAGGAGGCTCGTGCAGACATGTGGTGGACTGAGAGAGAGATGAGGTCACATTCAGCAGCTGGTGGAGATCTTGTTCAAGAAACGGGGATAGAAAAGAGTGAGTGGAAGAAAGGAAGAAAAAAAAAGAGACACAGCACACAAATAAAATTACAGTCATGCGTAGCAACATTCTTTTTTTGAAAAGTGCATGAATTCAGAAAGGATGAAAGAATGGTAAAGGCGAATCCACTAGCATTTAACAAAGCATGCACTGTGTAAAAGCTAACATATTAATCATACATCACATACATATTGAATGAAAACAGTACCCCTTTCTACAGAGAAAGTAATACACCACCTGTAATGCAAATGTAGGTCATTTGTGCATCTGATGCACTTACCTGAAATTTGAGGCATGAATACAGAGTACACCATCTACAACTGAACTGCTACAGTGGAGTGTACACCCTGCCCAATTAGAAAGGTGCACAGCAGCCATAAATCCCCAGAAGCAATTAAATTACCAGTGTTTACTCGGAGTGCAGTGCAACTGAACTGAATTAAACCCATCTGAAGAGTGCTTCATGAGGTTCAATTTTCAGTTTCATTGCTTAGTTAGCACAAGAGTTGTCGATACACTTACATTAATGAAAGTTGAGACAAAATAAAGAAAAATGCTGTTTTAAAGTGTGTTTCAAAACGTGGATTCAATAAGAACATAAGAAATAGGAGCAGGAGTAGGCCATTCGGCCCCTCAAGCCTGCTCCGCCATTCAATAAGATCATGGTTGATCTAATCTTGGCCTCAACTCCACTTTCCTGCCTGTTCCCCATAACCCTTGACTCGCCTGCAACTCAAATATCTGTCTATCTCCGCCTTGAATATATTCACTGACTCAGCCTCCACAGCTCTCTGAGGAAGAGAATTCCACAGATTCACGACCCTCTGAGAGAAAAGATTCCTCCTCATCTCCATCTTAAATGGGCGACCCTTTATCCTGAAACTATGCCCCCTAGTTCTAGATTCCCCCACGAGGGAAACATCCTCTCAGCATCTACCCTGTCAAGCCCCCCTCAGAATCCTTTGCGGGAAAAATTCAGTATCGCCCCATTTGGGGCGCCATTATTGGCTGTGTGCAAAGTTTAGCGCCTGGCGCTAATGATCGCCTCCGATGGCAAACTTGGCTTTTATCGCCTCTGGAGGTGATTGGAGCGCTAAATCAGGCGCTTCACACCTGTCTTAAGGCGCAAAGGCCAAGGAGCGAGGCACTACCTCAGAGCGCTGGCGAAGCTCATGTGATGTCAGCCAGCAATGGAACACAGACACACTGGCGCCGGCCAGTTCTTAAAGGGGAGTTCTGATGAAAGGTCATCGACCTGAAACGTTAACTCTGTTTCTCTCTTCACAGATGCTGCTTGACCTGCTGAGTTTCTCCAGCATTTTGTTTTTAATCTTAAAGAGGAGGGTTGATTCTGCTCTCCATCCACATCCTGCTCATTGCAGCCTTGAATCTTGGCCTGGCGAGACCTGTACATCAAATCTGCTGGAAAGAACAATGGAGAGACCCAGGGAAAGAGCTCAGAGTGCAGCCCCCATAGTCTCTTTTAAATCGATACAAGGAAGGGCAAATCAAAATGAACCTGCAAAGTGCTGCTCAGTACACAAAACTCCTTCACACAGCGTTGAATCTCTCCAGAAGTCTCTCTCTTTCTCTCAGAATATGTGGTACAAAAATGTCACCAACAAAAAAAGGCAGGAAGCGGTCGCCTTTAAATAGCGCTCCCCCAGTCCCTTTCTGACTGCAAAACGCTCCCCTCAACCTGTCGTTGCTAGCGGCAGGTGGTGCCACTCAATATCCGGTCCGGGGCGCTACCGGGGCATTGCGCACTCGACTGATGTCACGATCTGCCGGCGCAGGAGATCGTGGTGGTAGTGTTTAGCGCCGCCGCAAAATATCTAGTTAATTTCATGAGCGGCGCAAAGATCGCCGCGCCCGGGCGCTCGTTGCTTTGTGCCCCATTAGCGCCCTCTTAAGGCGCTAACGGGAGGCACAAACCAACTGAATTTTTCCCCCTATATCTTTCAATAAGATCACCTCTCATTCTTCTAAACTCCAATGAATATAGACCCAACCTGCTCAACCTTTCCTCATAAGACAACCCTTTCATCTCAGGAATCAACCTAGTGAACCTTCTCTGAACTGCCTCCAATGCAAGTTTATCCCTCCTTAAATAAGGAGACCAAAACTGTACGCAGTAACAGTACTCCAGGTGTGGTCTCACCAACGCCCTGTACAGTTGTAGCAAGACTTCCCTACTTTTATACTCATCCACCTTGCAATAAAGGCCAACATTCCATTTGCCTTTGATATAATTAAGGGCAAGTAAATGCATACATTTTTTAACCTCTGCAGTTTATTAAATATTATTTAATTTGTTTAAATTGACCACGCGCTGCTGGATCTTTCCCCTGGCAGGAAGTGAAGTCCTCTTTGAATTAGTTACATCCAAACAAATGATCAGAAGCAAAAGTCTAACTGCATGACTGATCATATGTTCTGTAGGTTGCCACTGCTTGATTAATATGCTGCAGGTTACAGAGGTTTATGTATTTGAAAAGCGAGATGGAATGGGTTATACCATTAGTAAATTCAACAAGCTCATGTGAAATGGAAAATTATGACGGGATTCCTCCTTCAATGAGGTCTAGAAAATGAGGGAACCATAAAGTCTGAGATGTTCCAAGTTTGGATGTGCTCAGTAGCAAAATAGAGACTTAGGTTTGTGACATTCACACATGAGTAATAGAAAAAACATATGTGGCTGAGAAGACTACCCCAGCCATCGTTCCACAGCTGGAATAGTACCATAGCTGCCACTAATTTTCTGCCACCAACAATCTCATTCAGCACACTTGCAACACACACAATGGTAGAAAATGGGTTGCACAACTAACTGGTTTATGGCTCATTTTTAGTTCTATTAAGGAGTTTGCTGGTTTGGGAAGTTCAAAATGTCTTTTTGACACTAACCACATGAAATGTTTCTCTTAAAGATGCTTATTTTTAAAATTTATAGCTGGGATTTTGCTGTCATTCGGTGCTGTCAAGTAGGAAAGACCTTGCATTTATATAGCACCTTTCACAACCTCAGGATGTCACAAAGTGCTTTACAATCAATGAAGTATGTTTTGAATTGTTATTACTGTTGTAATGTAGGAAACATGGCAGCCAATTTGTGCACAGCAAGGTCCCACAAACAGCAGTGAGATAATGACCAGATAATCTGTTTTAATGATGCTGGTTGAGGGATAAATATCGGGTAAGACACCAGGAGAACTCCTCTTCTGTTAACCCGCCACAAGGAAGGACAAATAGTCCCTAAATCGATTTCCTTCCTTTCTCATCGGGATGTATCAAGTCACCAAGTGACATCACTTGTAGAGCTCCTCTGACTGACAAACAATTTTTTGGATCACCCCTAACTATAAAATAAATTTATCTGTACCTCAAATTACTCTTAGCAAAACGTATTGGGTCAATTTGTGCTTCTAATATATCTAGAAAAGTTTTTTATTGAAATATATAAACAGCACCATAAATGGCATTTATAATGAATTCCTACATCGAGCAACTGAAATTGCAATGTCTGTTTCATACTTTAATGCTCAGTGATTTTTTTTTAATTAGAAAAATCACCTTTAGGCTTCCCAGTTGGATGCGATTTCTTTGCATTCATCATGGCCTGCTTCTTTTGAACTTCTGTGATGGCAAAGCCTTGAGAAAGAACACAATATTATATATGAGCACAATTTTAAGATCAAACATGTCTTCCATCCGAGAATGACAGAGCAAGTTATATTTGAGAATGGTGTGCAAACAATTTGAAATACCCATCCGAATATTAGATCTGGAAAAACAATTGACCAATCATGACTGGAGCAGAAAACCTTGTTAATAACAATATACTGACATTAACTAGGGAGACTGGATTGGTTGTGTTTCTCTCCTAGCAGGTGAGTATCAGTTTGGAGAAAGATTAATTTGTGGTGGAGTGTGACATCTCGACAAGGGAAGTTGACTGGATAACTGGAGACAATCATAATGGCTCATGGTCGATCTCAGTAGTGGAAATATTTACATTGTGGTATTTTTAGACGTTAAGTACTGGTTTAAGACTTGTACCCACTTTAGGATGGTGCAAGCCATTAGTACCAAGTTATACGGCAGTTTCCCTATGACTCTTTTCAATGGAAAACTGGAGGTCTGTGCATGCTTAAATTCACGTGTGCAGAGCAGACCGTTCTGCCAGCTCTTCAATAACATACAAACTTAAGGACAGTTTAGTGGGCTCTCTGGGATCTTTTTTGTAAAGTGGTTTCACATGGGTTGCAGTTACATTCAGCCAGTATGAAGCCTAAGTCGGTGTGATTATCCCCTTTGAGGTGGTCTACAACCACTTGTTGCATTTATGTAATATAAAAATCGCTTTGCACTTTGAGCCAAAGTCTAACAAAAGGTAAGGTTTTGGAGCCTGATGGGAGGGAGAGGTGCCCACTACAGGGCACGCTCCCTCCAAAAGGGGCATCAGATGGTCTTCCACTGCCACCCAGGACTACTGCCAACCCTCCTGGCAATCCCTAGGATCGGTAAAATCAGCAGCAGTATACTTAGTATATCTGGATCAATATTCAATGCAGATTAATACACATCCAATCTATTAACTCATATGCTTTTAATAGTATTTGTTCCTCAAGAAAATTAGTTTGATATTGCTCTGCAATGTATTTTTTGTCCTAGGTATCCTGGTGCACATTGTCAGATTGGCCCTGATATCAGCTGTAATTCAGCATCTGATGTATAATATAACCTATTGAATGGGAGTGTCAATTCGGTGCTGGTATAAATCAAAACTATTTTGGGGTTAGGTTCATGCCAGGATTGAAGAAGTAATCTAGCATGGGAATTAATGGTCAATTATCCCAGTTCTGACCACCAAAATGTTTGTTGCCGCCTCTCCTTGTGTTGCAGACTCTCCGCCCCCTTTGTCCATTAAACCCTTGCTGCTACTGCAATCTGACTGAATAGTGAGAGAGGGCTGAGCTGACACAGTTGTTACTTTGAGCTGCTCTGTGTCAGTTCAACGTTTTATCACTGACGGGTGCAATAGCTGTCAATCATTGCCATGATGTCATCTGACCTTAAAGATGAATTTTTAAAAATCCATTTTTTTTTCTTAAATCTCAAATAATGTCAAAGTTAATTCTACTTGATCATAGTGGTTTGACTTTTAAAAGACGAAGAATGCTGAGACTCTGGGCTGAATTGTCCCAAATCTGTCCCAAGAGGCTCAGGGTAGGATTCAAATCCATCGCCTCGACCGCTGCCATCATCCAGGCCTAGTTTCCTCCCCTGGGCCTCATTAACTAGACAGGGCGAATTCCTGGTGAGATATTTGCCACCAAGAGGGAGCTCGCCACTGACGGCGGAGAGGAGGGTGTGGTGTTGCTGTAGTCGGAGAGCCTGAATTTAAAGGGGCAGCAGAGCGCCAAAGATGCAGGAGCAGCTTTAATGAGCCGAGGCCTAGTTTTTGTAGCTGGGGGCAGGGAGAGGTGCCCACTAGAGGGCCCTCTCACTCCATTAGGGGCATCAGCAGGCCTTCCACTGCCACCCACTTTTCCCACGATTTCCACTGCTGTACCAAACCAGCTGGAACATATTGGCCGGGAATTTGTGGTGGGTAATAACAGCGAGCGAACAGCATTCGCTGTTATTACCCCTTTGAAACTGACCACAATTTGCGAATGTAGCGCATGCGCATCCTAACGCAGAAATCCTGAAGTTGCGGTCAGTCATTCACTGCTCCGACACTAGCTACAACATTTAAATGTATATGTATTTGTGCCCTGAAATCAGCTTCTGATGAAGCTTATGTCTAGCATCTGGTCCAATAGTATATTCCCAATAGCAAGGATGGATGAGGTTGAATCTGCTCAGTCGAGAACTGCCTATTTCTCAAACAACCTTAAGCAATTAAATACTTTGAAAAAGTTCACAGCAATGCTGAGGGCCGTTTCATGTTGCAATTTAAACAACAGCAACTGAAAGGGAAGGAAGGCGTGAGTCGGTGGTGAAAACTCTGTCTCAGCCCCTGATATTTACGAAACACAATACTGGGTGCCAAGCAGGATCTGACGTCCTGGATGGAGGCAGGGTACTTCCAGGCACAATTAGGGTGACAAGCTTGAACCCCACATAAAGCTGACCCTGTAGAATTTATATTCAAGGCGATTGAATGCTAAATTTATTTGCCACCAGCAGCCACGTTGACGCTGCTTCACCCTGCCTCAATTGCTCACAATCCAGACATTTACCCGTCTCTTTGTCGAGTTGAACCTGTTTTCTTTCATTTTCAAAGGCTTGAAGCCAGCGTTGTTTCACTGAAGACTTCTTTGCACAGAACAGGTGGACCTCATTTGTGAACTTGTTTTGAAGTTTGAAAGCATTCTTGACACTGATGTTGAAGTCCTTGTCCTTCCCATCTTCTACGTCCACCACTTCCATGCTGTCCGTGTCTATCCTGCTTTTGTAGTACAGAATGTCACGACGCAGAAGGTCCTGTGAAATGTGCCACACATCAGATTATACAATCCACCAGATTTTGATCCATTGGGCTCCGACAGTATTAGAATAATCTTCCCACTCTTTTGACCAACACAACATTAGTTTACTTTTTTGTACTACAATAACCGCAGCAACTTTCATTTTATATTAACATGGAAAAATGTCCCAAGGAGCTTCACAGAGGCATAAACAAAAAAATGGATGTTGAGCTAAAGAAGCAGATAGTAGGAGCAGTGACTAAAAGCTTGGCCAAAGAGGTGGATTTTAAGGAGGGTCTTGGAGGAGGAGAGGGAGGTTTCAGGAGGGAATTCCAGAGCATGGAGCCTAGACAGCTAAAGGCAGGATTAAAAGGTCCCACACAACTAACTAAATTAAATACAACCAACCCTGGGTGAACGAATCATGTCTTGACCATGGAAATCCCAAGGCACTTCAGAGATGTAATCAAACAAAAATAAGTAAAATAACATCTTGAATACCACGGGCTACATTATCTTCTCAATAACTACAATATAGGGAGAACATCTATTTTATACTGTGTGCTATTGTGACACTTTTCATATGTAAATATGTCATTAACTTCAGCTTTGATCCATAGTAAGCAGTGCTAAAATAGAGTAAAAGATGAAATGTTGCTCCAAGCAGGAATCCAACTGTGATTTTTAAGAGTTAGTTGTCCATGTTTCTTGTTCATATGATGCCTCGGGTCCTTTGCCAGACAGGCAAGGAGACCTGGATTAAATAGCAGCCTTGACTGCCATTATACTCCAGATGCTCCCAGGTTATGAATTGGTGTAAAATCAAAATACTGCGGATGCTGGAAATCTGAAATAGAAACAGAAAATGCTGGCAATACTCAGCAGGTCAGGCAGCATCTGTGGAGAGAGAAACAGAGTTAACGTTTCAGGTCGATGATCAGTTCCGACGAAAGGTCATCAACGTTAACTCTGTTTCTTTCTCCACAGATGCTGCCTGATCTGCTGAGTATTTCCAGCATTTTCTGTTTCTATTTATGAATTGGTGTAATGGCTGCCTGATGGAGAGTGGAGAAAATTGGGATTGAATCATGTATTAATACTGTCACCAAATTGGCAGAGGCTATGGAAACACTTGCGATTCTTTGTAGTCGTCTTACCAGCATTTGGAGGTTGGCTCAGGAGCTAACTATACTTACGAAATATAATATTAAATAACTTAACAGGCTCTTTGGGTGTGAAGAGGGAATCTTGCCGCTATTTAAAAATCAGACTTAGAAAGAATTCTGACTACCAGTAACATTTCTGTTTCTGCAAATTTTAAAATTCTGTTCAACTTTAAAAATAATTTTGTTCAAAGGATAAGTGCTAAGATTTTTACTCGGGGACCTGGCCTACAGGACCCACTGAGGACTGATGGCACAAAGAAGATGAATTGGCACTTTTTTTATATGTGTATGTTAATTTATTTCTTTGTCACCTTCAGGCAGAAACTCCTTTCAGTCAATGGTTATTAGTACTCTGTTCTCTGTTTAAATACAACTATCCAAACAAACCCTGATGGTTGTAATAGTGCAGCTGTACGGTGTTGGCCATGGCTCAGTGAGTAGCACCCTCGCCTCTGAGTCAGTAGGTCATGGATTCAAGTCCCAGACAAGAGATTTATGCACAAAAATCTAGGTGGAAGCTTCAGTGCAGAACTGAGGGAGTGCTACACTGTCGGAGGTGCCGTCTTTCGGATCAGACGTTAAACCGAGGCCCATCTGCTCTCTCAGGTGGTCATAAAAGATCCCACAACACTATTTTGAAGAAGAGCAGGGGAGTTATCCCCGGTGTCCTGACCAATATCACTGAAACAGATTTCTGGTCATTATCACATTGCTGTTTGTGGGACCTTGCTGTGCGCAAATTGGCTGCCGCGTTTCCTACATTATAACAGTGAATACACTTCAAAAGTATTTAGTTGGCTGTGAAGCGCTTTGGGACATCTTAAGGTCATGAAAGGCACTATATCAATGAAAGTTCTTTCTTCTTTACAAGTGAACATGGTTGGGAGGAACAGGTGACTTTGGACCTATGGTTCCTAAAGCTCACTGGAGTTTTCCTCACATCATGTCTGGGTCTGTTGTAGATTAATCAATATAGATTGATTGCCATGATTAGCTAATAACTCCGTTATCACTGTATGATGTTACTACCAGGATGGTAGGAGGTGAACTAGATTGAGTACGGGCATATTTCAACTAGCAATTCCTATGTTCCTCTGTTGTTGAGATGTTCTCTGTAACTAAACAGTTCAAAGTGTGAAGTCTTAGGTAGTTTCTGACGGTGCTGTTACCTTCTTGCAAAAGACCACCTGATGGTCAAAGAGGAAAAAGATTCGTTGTTTGCTCTTGGCCTGTGGCTGGGAGACCTTTGTTAATTCACCAGAGTGGATAAGCTCTGAGCTTCGGGCCAAAACATCTTCACCCTGAGGAAAGAAAGGAAGATCTTGTAGGAAGCAGCTTTACATGTTTAGTCTACCAAAGGGTTGCAAGTCAGAAACTCTTGAGAGAGCCCCTCTAGATAGGAAGCAAAGTCTCCTGTATATAAGATAACATAATGGAATGTATATCAGATGAGAGCTGAATGGTGGTTGTATTGAGAACTGTGTAGTGTCAGAAATGATACACAAATGTCCCCTGTCCCAGGGAAAGGAAGTACAGTACCTTTCTTGCGGTACTATGCCTTAAAACTGACTTGGGGGGCACATTAGCTGCCCATATTCATCCTAGAGTATTGTGCCATTGATCACATCACAGTTAATGCTGCGAGTACAATTTTAACAAGTGCAAACTTGGTTTGTAAGAGGGCAGGGTTTGCTTTGAAATTTGATGGCTTCCGTAGTAACTGTCGTCTGGTGCTGGTCGTGTCAGCTGCCCTAATGTCTGGCTTTAGACAGTCACTGTCACAATTGTTGAATGACTGACTATTGTTTCAGTTGCTAGTTAAAATAAGCATTTTGCTTACAAACTAGCACCTTACTGATGCTGTCCCATTAGGCCGAGATGTAAAACTGAAATCACATGCACCTTATTAAAAATGCTAGAAAAATATACCGACTCCTCTGATCAAAGCCACTTCTCTGCTGGCGCGCATGTAATTTACCATTTTACAACACAGAGCAATTATTTTTTGTGATCGATTTTCCGCACCCTGAAATTAAATTACTGGCTTGAACACGTTCTCTAGATTGTTTACCTGGGGAGGATTTTTTTCTATTATTGGGTGGTGTTAGTTGCACCGCATTCCTGCTGCTAAGTGGCATTTACATAACTGTTACTGATGAGTTATGAAATTGACAAAAATATTTTATTTCACTGTAACTTACAAGCATTTAGCACTTACGAGACCACATCAAGCAACAGAAAGGTGCATTTGTCACGGTTTTAAAAAAGGAGATTTCAAGACGCCCCCAAGGACTCCCCTTAAAATAATATACCATATAAATGATATGGCACGACATATGTTGAATTACATCAAGTGCTGGCTATTTTCAGCGATGAATTTCTTAACACTCATGACATCACGGAGCTGCACTCACATCTTGGCAGAGGGTTTGCCAAAATATACAGGAAGAAGATTTCAAAGACAAGGCAAGCCTAATGTGAACTATAGTCAGCTTGATTATACAAGGAGCTTTGGGAAGCCCCTTGTTTCCTGGATTGCAGTATTACCAGGTGTTGTAGCTGGGCCACTGTCACAAGCCAGGCAAACTGGAGAAACAAGCTTTTTCTATTATTTAATCATCTAAACCTACAGGTGAGTGTAGGGGGAGCATGTGGTCCCATCAAAACAATCTGAGGAATTTTATTGCTTTGAATGTGTTGGCAGATGGAAGAAAATGAAAAGGGTGTTGACTGCAAGAAATTGGATGCCCAGTTCTTGGAGAGTGCCAAGTAGGTTTCCACCTCTTGCCAAGTCCCAAGACTCTACAGCGGTCAGGGCAGGTGGGCTGTGGCTGGAGTTCTTGATGGAAATTCACTGAAAGACTTGAGTAAGTAATGTCTCCATGACATAAGATGTATTAAATAAGTGGAGGAAAGATGGGCTCCTATCTTGACAACCAGACTTCAGGCATCCAGTTTGCATGGTGAAAATTTCCAGGCAGCCCACTGGAAAAACTGGACTGTCAAATTCTAAAACCAGAGAGTGGCCAATTTTATTTGTAAGCATAGCATTACAAAGGGACTGTTCACTCCGTATCAGGCAAACAGAATCTCTATTTATGTGGATTACTCAGAAGTTTAGTTCATAGTTATGAGGAAAGATTTGAAATTTTGTTTTTTTCTAATCACTGGAACAGAGGTAGTTAAATTATGAAATGTTTTGAGATGGCAATTATAAGAAATTGTTTCCACTAGTACATGAATCAGTAATAAGGAGGCATGGGGTGGGATTTTCCTCCTTCGGCAGAGTAGCAGACTTCTTCACAGACCCTCCAAATACAACACAACCTTGACTCATTTCCCTGGGCCGAGGTTCACTGACAGGCTCCTGACAGGATTCCCCCTGTTAAGAGGGAATCTAGCCATGCCAACCAAAAAATCCTGCCAGGGCTGTAACGGGACTGCTGCTGCAGCACCAGAAGAGGCGGCCAGGCATTTGCAAGGGCAGAAGATCCCTGAAGATCAACAGAGCCTCAGCGTTGTAGGTCTCAGCAAAGACCAAGGCCTACACAGGTTAGTGAGTGGGAGCCTATATGGAGATAGAGCCAGGGACCTGGGCCCTGTCCTGTTCTCCCTCTCCACACCCCTCCCCCCTCCACCTCTGCTTCCCCACTGCCATTTGCATGTGGCGGGTGGAGGAAGGAAAATTGAGGTTGGGTTGATGCTGGGCCTCACCGCCAGAATTTGGCAAATTTTCCATTGCTATTCTGCCCCATTTCAGGCGGGACTGCTGAGGAGAATCTAGCCCATAGACTCATGATTATTACAAGCGACAAGTTACAAGCATTTTTTCCCACAGAGGGTTAGCAGAACATGGAGTGCTTTACCACAAGGGGCGATTGAGGCAGGAATGACATCATTTAAAAGTAAATTGGATAAGTGTTTGAAAATGGATCATATAAAAGGACACAGGGAAAGCTAGAACCGGCACAGATGGGATGGACCAAATACCTGCCTGCTGTGCTGTAAATTCAGTGATTCTAAGCACGGTGATGGGCTTTTGTATGCCTCAGCTACCTGGCTGGCCAAAACAGCAGGGTGCATACATGAAAGGAAACAATATAGGTTTTGAAGAAAAGGAAATTCAGATAAGTCTACAGATCACTCATACAGCAAAGTCTGCGATGGAAGACGACGGTTCACAGTGTCCTGTCTCCTACCTCCCAATTCTCGATTGAACTCTGCCACTGAGCAATTCTGTCGAGGTTCTCCAGCCGCCTCTTGCGCTCGTTAATTAGCTTGGCGACGTTCTTCATGGCATTCAACGCAGCCTCAACATCATTGTAATCCCTGAGCGAAAGAAGTCAATGATGATATACTCTAGGTGGGCACAGGTGCACAATAAAACAAGCAAACACTCTGTAAATACAATCTGAATGATTTTCAATGGAAAAACTGCTACCGAGGTGACCTGTTGTAGCTGCACTTTATCTGTACACAGCAAATCATGCCTGTGTTTTATTCTTAGTCGTATTTTTTCTTCCACCTGTCCCAGCTTTGTTTGCAATCTACAAATCGTACCTATCATCAAGGTAATATAACCACCTAAACCGCTTCTAACCTAAACTAATTGGTATTGCCTTGACAAGTACGCAAGTATGGTATGCAACCATTTTCAGCTTTTAAGTTGAGGAACTAAGGCTAACCATCCTATAAACCCTCTGGCCACGATTTATGATGCTCCCCTTAGCTTTTCTTCTGTTCAAGTTTAGTACTTGTCAAGGTGAGGGTGTCCGTGCTGAGGAATGGAACATTTCCTCCACCTATTATCAGCTACAAGCACTCTTAGTTTAGGTATCGCATGAGCTGCAAGTGGATACAGAGAAAAGACTGAATTAACTGTGCTCTATTTACACAGGCCTCCCCCACTCTGTAGTTAAATCCAGTGTGCAATCACACTGCTATTGCCTGGGTATCTTTGACTCATCAGGCAGTCTGCATCAGCAGCCAACATTTAGTATTCATAATAACAGCAGAGAACACTGGAAAAGCTCAGCAGGCCAGGCAACATCCGTGGAGAGAAACAGAGTTAACGTTTCAGGTCGAAGACCCTTCATCAGAACTGAGAAAAAAGCAGGAAATGAAACGGATTAAAAAGCAAGTTTGGGGGCTGGGAAATGGGGGAGGGGGATGAAAGAACAAAAGGGAAGTTCTGTGAGAGGTGAAGAGACATTAAGAGATATTCAAGGCGAGACGAGATGGTAATAGGACAGGTAAAGAAACAAAGGATGGCTCCAGATGAAGTGTGAAATGTGCTGGCAGAATGAAAGACAGCTGCCATGTGGTAAAAAAAAAGGGAAAAGGCACAAACCAAAAGTGTGGATAAAAAATATATAAAAATATGATAGGGGCCGAGGTTATGATCTGAAATTGTTGAACTCGATATTGAGTCCGGAAGGCTGTAAAGTGCCTAATCGGAAGATGAGGTGCTGTTCCTCGAGCTTACGCTGAGCTTCCGTGGAACAGTAAGAGGCCGAAGACGGTGAGGTCCGAGTGGGAATGGAGCGGTGAATTGAAATGACAGGCGACCAGAAGCTCGGGGTCACCCTTACGGACTGAACGGAGGTGTTCCGCAAAGCGGTCACCCAATCTGCGTTTGGTCTCCCCAATGTAGAGGAGACCACATCATGAGCAGCGAATACAGTATACTAGGTTGCAAGAAGTACAAGTAAATCGCTGTTTCACCTGGAAGGGGTGTTTGGGGCCCTGGACAGTGGGAAGGGGGGAGGTATAAGGGCAGGTGTTGCATCTTCTGCGCTTGCACGGGAAGGTGCCGGGCGAAGGGGAAGGGGTGCTGGGGGTTGATAGAGGAGTGGACTAGGGTGTCTCAGAGGGAGTGGTCCCTATGGAATGCTGAAAGGGGAGGGGAGGGGAAGATGCGTTTGGTGGTGGGATCACGTTGGAGGTGGCGGAAATGGCGGAGGATGATCCGTTGAATGTGGAGGCTGGTGGGGTGAAAGGTGAGGGCAAGGGGAACCCTATCATGGTTCCAGGAGGGAGGGGCAGGGGTGAGGGCAGAAGTGCAGGAGATAGAACGGACACGGTCGAGGGCTATGTCAACCACGGTAGAGGGGAATCCTCGGTTGAGGAAAAAGGAAGACATGTCAGAAGCACTGGTGTGGAAGGTGGCATCGTCGGAGCAGATGCGGTGGAGATGGAGAAACTGGGAGAATGGAATAGAGTCCTTACAAGAGGCGGGTGGGAGGAAGTGTAGTCCAGGTAGCTGTGGGAGTCAGTGGGCTTGTAGTGAATGTTGGTCAATAACCTATCCCCAGAGATGGAGATGGAGAAGTCAAGGAAGGGAAGGGAAGAGTCAGAGATGGACCATGTGAAGGTGAGGGAACGGTGGAAATTGGAGGCAAAGTAAATGAAATTGTCTAGTTCAGGGCGAGAGCAGGAAACAGCACCGATACAGTCATCAGTGCACTGAAAAAAGAGGTGAGGGAGGGGACCTGAGTAAGACTGGAACAGAGAGTGTTCCACATATCCCACGAAAAGGCAGGCATAGCTAGGACCCATGCGAGTACACATAGCAGCACCTTTAATTTGGAGGAAATGAGTGGAGTCAAAGGAGAAGTTGTTCAATGTGAGAACAAGTTCAGCCAGGCGGAGGAGGGTGGTGGTGGATGGGGACTGGTTGGGCCTCTGTTCAAGGAAGAAGTGGAGTGCCCTCAGGCCATCCTGGTGGGGGATGGAGGTGTAGAGGGATTGTACGTCCATGGTGAAAAGGAGGTGGTCGGGGCCAGGAAACTGGAAACTGCTAAAGTGGCGGAGGCCGGCAGAAGAGTCGCAGATGTAGGTGGGAAGAGACTGAACAAGGGAAGAAAAGATAGAGTCGAGGTAGGAAGAGATAAGTTCCGTGGGGCAAGAACAGGCTGAAACAATGGGTCTACCAGGGCAGTCCTGTTTGTGGATCTTGGGAAGGAGGTAGAAGTGGTCTGTGCGGGGTTGGGGAACTGAGGTTGGCGGCCGTGTGGTGAAGATCTCCAGAGGAGATGAGGTCAGTGACAGTCTTGGAAACGGTGGTTTGATGTTCGGTAGTGGGGTCATGGTCCAGGTGGAGGTCGAAGGAGGTGTCGGAGAGTTGGCGTTCAGCTTCTGCTAGGTAGAGGTCGGTTCACCAAACAACAACAGCACCACCCTTGTCAGCAGGTTTAATGACAATGTTGGGGTTGGATCTGAGAGAACGGAGTGCTGCAAGTTCAGAGGGAGGTAGGTTGGAGTGAGTGAGGGGAGCAGAGAAATGGGGACGGCCGATGTCACGACAGCAGTTAGCAATGAAAAGATCTAGAGAGGGTAAGAGGCCAGAGGGAGGGGTCCAGGTAGAACGAGAATTCTGAAAGTGGGAGAAAGGGTCAGCCGTATGTGGCTTCTTTGGTCCAATTTGCATTAAGGAGCTAAAAGGGCCAAATAATTACTAGGAAGGAGAGTAGGCCATTCCGCCCCTCCAGCCTGTTCCGCCATTCAATTAGATCATGGCTGATCTGTACCTGAAGTCCATTAATCTGCCATTACTCCATTTCCCTTGATACCCTTTCCTAACAAAAATCTGCTGACCTCAGTCTTGAAAGTTTCAATTGTCTCATCATCCACGGCCTTCTGGGAGAGAGTTCCAGATTTCCATTACGCATTGTGTGAAAAAGTGCTTCTTGATTTCACTCCTAAATGGCCGTGCTCTAATTTTAAAGTTATGTCCCCATGTTCTGGGATCCCCCACCAGAGGAAATAGCTTCTCTCTATCTACCCTATTGAATCCTTTTATTAATTTAAACACCTCAATTAGATCATCCCTCAACCATTACAACTGAAGCATAACTTCCTCACTTTTATATCCAACCCCTTTGAGATAAAGATCTACGTTCTACGAGCCTTTTTGATTACTTTTTGTACATGTGCACTGACTTTTAGTGATTTTGTGTACACCCAAGTCCCTTTGCTCCTCCACTGTTCCTAGTCTCTTGCCATCAAGAAAATATTTGTCTTTCTTGGAAGTGAATGACCTCATACTTTCCCACATTGATCTCCAGCTACTACCAAAGCTAGTGACAGGGGAGATCAGAGAACAGCATTCACAATCCACATGTTAGAAAATAAAATGTAGCAAAAACTTTGTGATTCAAATTTTTGTATGTTTCTCCATTGCATCTTTTTATCTCTGCATGTGGCATGTAACATTCCTTTGGATAAGAGGGCAGACTGACAATCAGTTCTTAGACTTTTGTCAATGTCACTCCTAAGCCAGCTATTAGATGGTACGCAAGGGCAACCCAAACTAACTTGGCCTCCCATTCCTCTGTGTGTTAGCATCAGACCGATGCAGTTGCATCGAGTTTGGAATCCTGCTGTGTAACAACTGTTAACTTGAAATTTATAGCTTTTTGTTGTGAGAATAAGTCAAACTACGAATTATTGCAGCTAAAGCCGACAACAGGAGAATCAAAATCCCGTTATTTGATTTGAAATTCTCCATTTCAGTTATTGCAATGAATGATCTAGTCTGCCTAAGTGCTGGTTCCCTGACTGTGGATCTGCTGCACAGTGTAATCTCTCTTGATCCTTACCTGTGCTCGGGTTTGGTGTACTTGAGCAGCTCTGCCAGCTGGAGTGGATACTTGCAGATCTTCTGTACCGGTGTGAGCAGGAACCCGTCCAGTGAGATGTCGATCATCTTCTGGAGCAGCCGACATGCCTCAAAAAAGTATACGTACTTGTTGATCTTCATGAGTTTGGATAGCTCTGCATAAGCATTGGGATGGTTGTTGCAATATTCTGAGTATATCTGGAAATCTGTCTGCTGGAATAAAGGAGCAGCACAGAAAGGTCAGCAGCTGATGAACAGAGGAGAAATGTCTGCTGAGATGGCTTGGTTTTGGTTACCAGTCCCAATTTTCTCTGCACCCACCCCCCACACAGGTATTGAGGTCTCAGGTTTGAAATGCTCCACTGTGCAGGGTTAGCTAGTGCCAGCTGGGCCTGGAGATAGGTTCTAAGGTTGGTTTCAGTGCCACTGGGTTGGTGGGGAAATGCTAGCCAAGGTTCTCGCTAGCTGGTGATCTCAGTTGGAAATGTCACCGAGTGTGGACATCATGTAGTTGGACAGGTGAATTAACTGGGCGGGGGGGGGCGGGGAGGGGGGGTCGCTCAGTCATCTGCTGTAAGTTTGGAGGGAGAGCCACAGCGACCCTGGAAAAACATGGAGAAGCAGGAGAACCCATACAGAAATTGACCCCGCCATGTGAGAACAGAATTGGGTTCCGCTGTGATGTACCCCCATAGTGGAATGGTCTACTTGCTATTTGGGCTTGCACATGTAGAGTGGCTACTTGGATGGGGGGGGGTGGTGGAGAGTTGGCGGCACCATTGGAAAGTACCTCAGCAACAGCCAGCTCATCTGGAGAAAAAGGCAGAAAGCTATGGAGAAATATTAAAAGGGGCATTCTCACTCTCAGCACCTCTTTAATGGCTGAGCTCAGACTTCTCCTCCGAGCCTAGTTACTTCCAATTAACTTTTTTTTTAAATCAACAAAATTGATTGGCACCCACACTCCTGCAGAAATCAGGATTGGCATAAAGAGTTCTTCATAATGAGACTTCCCCTCCCTTTAAATCGTTTTCAGAATAATCATTACAGCACTACTGTGTAAACAGGAAATATGGTGGGAAGTAGTGTAATAACCACGGTGTCCCAATCTTGAGGACGACATTCAAAACTTGCTTGTTATTATCACTTATGAGTTACCAGATACTCTATGGTCATGTCATACTCTGCGGGTTTCACTGTTTTTTATACCGTGCCATTGATTTTACTTTTCTGACGAAAATAACTCAAATCAAATTCAAACCACAATCTCATTTCCTTGTTTGCTCTCCTTAAATTTAAATAGCTAAATAGAATCAGTTTTATGTTTTAAATCTCACTTGCCACAAAGATCAGCAAGAGAGGAAAAAACTGATGAATCCATCAATGACTGCACAAGTGTGGAGTGTAAAATAACACTCTCACACGAGTGAAGACATCAGTAAGCATAAGTTTGGGGAGTTCTGCATAAGCATTGGGATGCTTGTTGCAGCAATCAAGGTGTCGGCCTTGGTTCAGTAGCAATACCCTCGCATCTGAATAGAAGGTTGTGGGTTCAAGCCCGACTCCAGAGACTTGAGCACGTAATCTAGGCTGACACTCCAGTGCGGCACTATTGGAGGCGTCGTATTTCGAATGAGATGTTAAACTGAGGCCCCGTCTGCCCTCTTGAGTGGAAGTACAAGATCCCATGGTGCTATTCCAAGAAGAGCAGGTGTGTCCTGGCTAACATTTATCCATCAACCAACACCTAAAACATATGATCTGGTCATTTATTTTATTGCTGTTGGTGTGCAAATTGGTTGCCGCGTTTCCTACATTACAACAGTTGTAATTACATCACAAACTCCATTCCCTAGCCACCTCCATCCCTCTCCTTGGCCACTGTCTGAGGCTGAACCAGACTGTTCGCAACCTCGGCGTCCTATTTCACCCTGATCGCAACTTCCGACCCCATATCCTCTCCATCACCAAGACCGCCTACTTCCAACTCTGTAACATTGCCCGTCTCTACTCCTGCCTCAGCTCATCTGCTGCTGAAACCCTCATCCATGCATTTGTTACCTCTAGACTCAACTATTCCAACATTCTCCTGGCTGGCCTCCCACCTTCCACCCTCCGTAAACTTGAGCTCATCCAAAACTCTGCTGCCCGTGTCCTAACTCGCACCAGGTTCCGTTCACCCATCACCCCTGTACTTGTTGACCTACATTGGCTCCCATCCTGGCAATGCCTCAATTAAAAATTTCTCATCCTTGTTTTCAAATCCTTCCATAGCCTCGCCCCTCCCTATCTCTGTAATCTCCTCCAGCCCCACAACCCCCTGAGATATCTGCGCTCCTCTAATTCTACCCTCTTGAGCATCCCCAATTTTCTTTTCTCCACCATTGGCAGCTGTGCCTTCAGTTGCCTAGGCCTTAAGCTCTGGAATTTCCCCCCTAAACCTCTCCGCCTCTCTACCTTTCTCTCCTCCTTTCAGTTGCTCCTTAAAACCTGTCTCTTTGACCAAGCTTTTGGTCACCTGTCCTAATATCTTCTTACGTGGCTCAGTGTCAAATTTTGTTTGGTAATCACTCTTGTGAAGCGCCTTGGCATGTTTACTGTGTTAAAGGCACTATATAAATGCAAGTTGTTGTTGTACACTTCAAAAGTTCTTCATTGACTATGAAGCGCTTTGGGATGTCCGGAGACTGCGAAAGGTGCTACATAAATGCAAGTTCTTTCTTGCATTCTTCTAATATCTTGGTGCCTCTGATTCCAACACTTGTGGAAGAACTGCTATTAATCAGTCAATCAAATTTTTTTTTCCATTTAAAAAATGGACTCTTCAATCAAATGACTTTACCTGTAATTAGAGGAATGGCCAAAACTACTCACATATTCAAGGAAGCAGGAACCGATCTCACTCAGGTGGGGCTGATCTTTGTTGAATTTCTTCTCCAGACCTTTAAGAAATTTCTTCTGGAATTTGTAAATGTCTTCAATGTTCCCAAAGATGGTACGTAACTGCTCCTCTGTGAACATGTCTGTCCTTTTCCGGCACTGCTTAACATAACCCTGTGGAAAAATGCGAAGCGTTACCCGAGGTTCAGCTGAGTGGTGGGGGTAGGAGGTGGCAGAATTAGTTCTGCAGTTAAAATGAGATGGATAACTCCCGCATATTTGTTCTAGCCATATTATAGTGTATGCATGAATCAATGCTTAGCCCAAATTAACAGCCTCCTTGAATTTCTCGAGCAATGTATGTCTGTTAATATTGCACCATTAAAACTCTTGAATTGAAGTTGCAATAAGGTGTTCCACAGAATGGTTGGATGTAGGTTCATCCTGGGAATTATCCATGTGGCAAATTCATCAATTTTATCTATACTATCAGCATAGTGCGCCTTTCCCCAGAGATGAAGGGGAAATCAGAGGCCAGATCACCCAGGCAACCATTCCACATTGGCAGAGACCCGAGATCAGGGTTGCCTGCTTACTTTCTTGGCTAGGATCAGTGCACAGCAGGGGACCTAAAGGAGGAAAGAAAATGATTTTAAAATTGGGCAGTCGGTCCACCCCACCAATATCTCAGTGCGTTTAACCAGTGTACTGAGCAATATAGACCACAAAGGTCCCAGGTTTGATTCTGAGTCTATGCTGAGTTGGCAAAGCTCAGCCAAGGCAATGGTAAGTGTGCTACACTTGGCCTCAGTGGCCACGGATTTTGGGGACTAATCAGCTAAGGTCCCACTCTCAGAACTCTGCATGTGTTGATGTTGGGTGCGGGCAGGATCAGGTTTGGCTGTGATGGCCCTGTGGTTGAATAGCTGCCCATCGCTAGCTGTCAATATGGGCAATGGCTAATTGGGCGCGATATCAGAGGTGACTGGACCCCGTGGTACCACACCTCAGCACATATCTTCAGGAGAGAAGGGAAACAGGGAAAATTGATGAGGGAAAAAAAATGGTCATTTTGAGGATCAACTGAAGATGACAAACTTGCCCAATCAGGGAGGGGAACTGAAATATTAAAGTCAGCTTTGAACTTTAGGAACCCTTAAGCATTGTACTGCAACTGACTGAAGTACCAAATTACCCTCAGCTCAGAATGGAACTTCTTTAGTTAAATTCTCTTCAAAGCTAAAATGACCAGCTTTTTAAGAGGGTATTGTGGGAGACTACAGTCTCCCGCGTAAAGAAATAGGCATCACAGCGAGCTACAAGAAATAGGTCTTTACTCCAACTCTCACAATACAGTACTGAATTCATAAAGCCCGCGAGCCTGTGATGACTCACGGATTGGTCACCTGCTGGAACCTGATTGGTTTTCCTTCTCTCAGCAGCAGGCAAGTCTGAACATGCCTTATTCCTCTCAGCTTGCAACTGTCTTGCGGGGGGAGGGGAATACAGCAGTTAAAAGGGGATTATACAGGTTTATCTACATACACACAGTGTTTCCCCAATGTGGCAACGCCACATACGCCCCCCCAGAATCCTCGTTAACTGTAAAAGTCAGTCTCTGCGGAGGTTTGACCAAACGGCCGTAGCGGCTGTAGTAGCCATCTGGTGTGTGAAGAGGGCTGCCTGGGAGGTCGGCCAGTTGGTTCATCGGCTGGTCTGGCGGCTGGTCTGCCGGTGGGCTGGCTGGACGGGCTGCCGGCGAAGGTGGGGCGGCGGCCGGGAAGTAAGGTTCTGGCATGTCTTGGTCCTCTTGTGGGGCCGCCGCCAACGCGGGAGGTCTGCCCCGCCGTGGGGGAAGAGCCGGACGAACTGGGAAGCTGAGGTCCAGGTGCGCCGGTTTGAGGCGGTCTACTGAAATAAGGTCCGGCTTCCCGCCGACGTCGATAAGAAAAGCTTTGTCCCCCGTCTCCAATACTGAGAAGGGGCCGGTGTATGGTGCCTGCAGCGGGCCTCTGTGCGCGTCCCGGCGCACGAAGACGAACTCCGCATGTCGTAAGTCCCGAGGCACGTAGGACGGCTGCGGGCCGTGTTGCGAAGTGGGCACTGGGCGGAATTGCTGGGCCACGTCCTGGTGCAGGGAAAGCTGTCTGGCGGCCGACCACGGCTCCGTTGTCAGGGGGAAGAAGTCGCCTGGTACTCTGAGCGGTTGGCCGTAGACCATCTCGGCCGCGAAGGCGCGGAGGTCCTCTTTGGGCGCGGTGCACAATCCCAGGAGGACCCAGGGTATTTTGTCGATCCAGCTGGTGTCGGCCAGGCTGGCGCGGAGGGAGGCTTTCAAGGAACGATGAAAGCGCTCGCAGAGCCCGTTGGCCTGCAGGTGGTAGGCTGTTGTCCTGTGCAACTTGGTGCCGAGGCCGGCGGTGATGGCATTCCACAAGTGTGAGGTGAACTGGGGGCCTCTGTCCGAGGATATGTCGGTCGGCATGCCGAACTGGGCCACCCATGTCGAGACGAATGCTCGCGCGACGTCGGTCGTGGTGGTGGAGGCGAGGGGAACCGCCTTGGGCCATCTGGTGGTGCGGTCGACGATCGTGAGCAGGTGTGTGAAACCGTGCGACGGCGGCAAGGGGCCTACCAGATCGACGTGGACGTGGTCGAAATGCCTCTCGGGCACCGGGAAACACTCCAATGGCGCCTTAGTGTGCTGCTGGACCTTAGCGCGCTGACACGCCATGCATGTGTTGGTCCAGTCTCTCACATCCTTGTGGAGTCCAGGCCAGACGAACTTGGCAGACATGAGTTTCTGAGACGCACGCATCCCTGGATGTGAGAGGCCGTGGATGATGTCGAAAACTCCCTTGCGCCAGGCGGATGGGACGACCGACCTAGGCGAAGGGACTGAGACGTCGCACAGGAGGGTTGTGCCGGCTGCGTGGAAGTGGATGTCGGCCAGAGTGAGGCTGGTGGTTGACGTCCTGAGGGCCTGGATCTCCGCGTCGGCGGCCTGGTCTCTCGCCATGCTGGCGTAGTCGACGCCCAGGTGCACTGCGTGGAGCGAGGGTCTTGAGAGGCAGTCGGCCACCAAATTGTCCTTGCCGGCGACGTGGCGGATGTCCGTGGTGAACTCCGAGATGAAGTTGAGTTGGCGCTGTTGGTGCGCGGACCAGGGTTCGGTTACTTTGGCCATGGCGAAAGTGAGCGGCTTGTGGTCCACGACTGCGGTGAACGGCCGGCCTTCCAGGAGGAAACGGAAGTGCCGGATTGCCAGGAACAGGGCCAGGAGCTCTCTGTCGAACGTGCTGTAGGTCTGCTCGTTCTTGCGCAGCTGTCGGCTGAAAAATGCCAGTGGCTGCTGTGATAAAAATGCTAACTTCCGAGAAGTTATGTCATCACTTCCTGTGAACTATGAACTATGAACTAGGAACTGTGTACATACCTCACTTCCTGTAAATGTCACTTCCTGTTGGACTGGTATAAATACTGGTCTGTTCAGTATTGTAAGAGGCTTCTACCAGAGGCATGGTAAAGACCTCTCTTGTATATAGTGTGTTTATAAGTTACTTAAAGCTTACTTTAAAGTTACTTGATGGTAAGTCTCCTTTTTCTTACATCAATTTAAGTAACTTAGTATTTACACTGACAAATACTAGACCTTCAGACAAACTCGGAAGTTAAGGATCCAGGGAACCACCCATCATGGAGAAAATCCTTAGACCTATTCGTCTGGACTTGGACCCGAATACACCAGCAGCTGGCAGGGTATGGAAGCATTGGTATCGTACTTTTGAGAATTTTCTGGATGAATGTAAAGCGGATGCTCCTGCTAAATTGAAGATACTTGTCAACTATGTGACCCCAAAAGTGTTCGAATATGTTGATGACTGGGATAATTACGAAGAGGTGATTCGGGCACTTAAGAAACTGTATGCGAAGACCCCAAATGAG
The DNA here is from genome assembly GCF_052327205.1 of Somniosus microcephalus. Lineage (NCBI taxonomy): Eukaryota > Metazoa > Chordata > Chondrichthyes > Squaliformes > Somniosidae > Somniosus > Somniosus microcephalus. Next base: position 109,012,216 of record NC_140992.1, read on the forward strand.
GTCTATGCTAGACATCTACTGGCCACAGCCCGACAAGGGCCAGGGGAATCAATTGACGAATTCCTGCAAGAACTTCGCAGGCTCAGCGTAGATTGTAACTTTCAGGCAGCCTCAGCTGAGCTGTACCGCCAAGAAATGATTCGTGATGCTTTCATCTGCGGGATTGCCTCTCCATTTATACGCCAGCATCTACTAGAAAGTAAAACACTTGAGCTACAAAAAGCTTTTGAACTAGCTTGTTCACTGGATTTGGCAAAGAGAAATGCAGACCTCTATCAGCTGCCCAGATCTCGATCTGCTGCTGTAGCTGCAACCAGACAATTCAAGCGGTCTCAGGTGAACCCTATCATGGGGGAATCTAATTCTGATAATTCTGATGAAGAAGAGGAGGACGACCCCACTTTAGCAGCCTCTTGGCAATCTAGGAAGGAATGCTTCTTTTGTGGAGATGCTTTTCACCCTAGGAAAACCTGCCCTGCTCGCAATGCAATCTGCAGTTATTGCGGAAAAAAAGGACACTTTGCTAAAGTTTGCCTATCAAGGGCCTCTACGAGGGCCAATCCAGCTAAGGCCTACCGAACTGCCCCAATTAGGGCCTATCAAGATGCTCCAGCTAGGACCTATCAAGCTTCCTCTCGAGCTCTCTCCCGAAGAAGCACACCGAGAGTTTTAGCCACTCTCTGTGCAACGACACCAATTACAGCTGCTTGCCCACAGAACCTGTCTCAGGCAGCCACAAAAATTTCAATTAAAGGGCATACCTTAGATGCCTTAATTGACTCAGGAAGTACTGATAGTTTCATTAAGGAACAGATTGTTGCGAAATTGAAACTACATGTCTTCCCATCGGACCAGGCAATTGCGATGGCCCAGTCATCACTTAATACCAGAATCTCCGGCTTTTGTGTTGTTGATATGACACTTCATGGTCGTATGTATCCCTCCACCCGACTTTCAGTGCTCAAAGACTTATGTAGTGATCTCCTCTTAGGGCTGGACTTCCAAAAACAGCATAAGAAACTCACCATTGAGTTTGGTGGATCCAAACCCGGACTTACTATTTCTAATATACCATCTAAATTACCATTTTGTGCACTATCAGCAGCTTCACTTGATGAACCCTCATTATTTGCCAGTATTCCGCCTCAATGCCAACCGATAATAACGAAATCGCGGCGCTTTAATCAGGGAGACCAATCTTTTATTGCGGCTGAAATCTCTCGACTTCTAGCAGAGGGTATCATTGAACCATGTTCGTCGCCCTGGCGGGCTCAAGTCGTCATTGTCAAGAACCCTCTAAAACCTCACAAACAACGACTATGCATCGATTATTCGCAAACCATCAATCAATATACCGACTTGGACGCCTACCCATTGCCACGCATTGATGATATGGTTAATAAACTGGCCGAATACAAAGTGTTCTCAACTTACGATTTAAAAAGTGCCTATCATCAGTTACCCTTGAAGGTCTCAGATAAGCAGTACACAGCCTTTGAGGCTAATGGACGGCTGTACCAATTTCGTCGCCTCCCATTCGGGGTTACTAATGGAGTGGCTGTCTTTCAACGGGCAATGGATGGCCTGGTTAAGCAGGAAAACCTAAGGGACACTTTTCCCTATCTTGATAACATTACCATTGCAGGTCACGATCAACAGGAACATGACTCCAACCACCAAAAATTTCGGGATGCCCTCCATCGCCGTAATTTGACCCTGAATGAATCCAAATCTGTTGAGTCGCAACCGACCATCAACATCCTTGGCTACTGCGTAGGCAATGGTATCATTAAGCCAGACCCAGAAAGACTTCGCCCGCTCCAAGAGCTCCCGTCACCTAAGAATCCGGCTTCTTTACGTCGGGCTCTCGGTCTGTTTGCATACTACGCTAAATGGATTCCTCATTTTTCAGACAAAATCCAACCCTTGCTGCATGCTAGATCATTTCCACTGGGAACAGCGGCTGTTGCAGCCTTTAACCTTCTCAAAAAACAGTTGGAGAAAGCGGCTCTTCACTCCATCGATGAGAATCTCCCTTTCGTGGTTGAATGTGATGCCTCGGAGGTGGCGATCTCGGCTACTCTGAATCAGGAAGGTCGTCCTGTAGCATTTATGTCCAGGACCTTACAAGGTGCCGAGCTACATTATCCTCCGGTTGAGAAAGAAGCCACAGCCATCATAGAGGCAGTACGGAAGTGGAACCATTTTCTAGCTCGCCAGCACTTTACATTGATCACGGACCAACGATCAGTCGCCTTCATGCTCGATAATCGAAAACGAACCAAAATTAAGAATAATAAAATACAACTTTGGAGGATGGAACTGGCCTCTTTTGGTTATACCATTCTCTATCGGCCTGGCAAGGAGAATGTGGCCCCGGACACCCTCACACGGGCATTCTGCTCCACTATGTCATCCTCCACTCTCATGGATGTCCACAATGGTTTGTGTCATCCTGGCGTTACGCGCATGCTACATTTCGTACGATCACGGAATCTCCCTTTTTCCACTGGAGATGTAAAAAAAATATGCTCAGAATGCCGGCTTTGTGCGGAATTAAAACCTCAGTTCTTCCGCCCCTCAGATGGTATACTCATACATGCAACCCAACCGATGCAACGACTTAGCATCGATTTTAAGGGCCCAGTGCCCTCTTCAACTCGGAACACATATTTGCTCACCATGATCGACGAATATTCACGTTTTCCGTTTGCCTTCCCCTGCTCCAATATGCTGGCGTCCACAGTAATCTGCTGCCTTGAGCAGGTATTTTCTCTCTGTGGCATGCCGGCTTATATTCACTCAGATCGGGGTCCATCCTTTATGTCAAGGGAACTCAAGGACTACCTCTCAGAACGGGGAATTGCTACAAGCAAAACAACACCATACCATCCCATCGGAAATGGGCAGGTAGAGAGGTATAACGGTATCATCTGGAATTCCGTACGTCTCGCTTTAAGATCTCGGGGCCTACCAGACCAGCAATGGGAAACAGTGCTTCCGGATGCATTGCACTCTATACGGTCCCTGCTTTCTACAGCCACAAATACTACACCTCATGAGCGGTTCTTTGGATTCCAGCGTCGCTCATCTCATGGGACATCACTCCCGTCATGGCTAACTACTCCTGGACCTGTTTTACTCCGAAGATACGTTCGGACGTCTAAAAATGACCCTCTTGTAGACGAGGTCGAACTAACCGATGCCAACCCCACCTATGCAAACATACGATATTCCGACGGCCGAGAATCTACCGTATCATTACGGGATCTGGCTCCCTGCCCACCAGGACCTAGTGGGACATCGGGTGATGGCATTTCACCAGGAAACTCTTGGGACCTATCGGGTACCCCTCTCCAGGATCCTGATCGGACACCAACTAGCTTGGTGCCGGTAGAACCCCGTGCTCAAGGTTGCGACCCTCCCAGTACCGCGCATGAAAGTACTGATCCGCCACAGACCAGCTCTGCACCTCCCTCTGAACAGAGGCAGTCCGACTTTGAACCTATTGGGGCTCGTACTCGAAGCCATGATCTCCCCGACCCTTCAGAGGGCAATCCAGGCCACACAGACTCTGACCAATGGCCAACCGCATGTAAGCGGACCAGCGACCCTCTACGACGGGAATCCAAACGGGTGCGACTCTTCCTTGTTCGGCGGCTGCGGACCAAAAGGTAGACCACAGCCTCCTAATCCTGCAGGAGGGAAGAATGTGATAAAAATGCTAACTTCCGAGAAGTTATGTCATCACTTCCTGTGAACTATGAACTATGAACTATGAACTGTGTACATACCTCACTTCCTGTAAATGTCACTTCCTGTTGGACTGGTATAAATACTGGTCTGTTCAGTATTGTAAGAGGCTTCTACCAGAGGCATGGTAAAGACCTCTCTTGTATATAGTGTGTTTATAAGTTACTTAAAGCTTACTTTAAAGTTACTTGATGGTAAGTCTCCTTTTTCTTACATCAGCTGCCACGCGCCTTCGACCCACTGTTGCTGGACAGCGCCGACGGCGTAATCCGAGACGTCCGTGGTGAGGGCGGTCTTGGCGCCCGGGATGGGGTGGGCCAGTAGTGTGGCGTTGGCCAAGGCGCTTTTGGTCTGGTGGAAGGCTGTTGCCATCTCACTGGACCAGGTGAGTTGCTCTTTGCCCGTTTTGCCCCTGGTGGCTTCGTAGAGAGGGCGCATGAGTGAGGCGGCCTTGGGCACGAAACGGTGATAGAAATTGACCATCCCCAAAAATTCCTGCAGCGCCTTGACCGAGGTGGGCTGGGGAAAGTCCGCCAGTGCCTGCACCTTGGAAGGTAGGGGAATGGCTCCCCTTGGCGAGATTCTGTGGCCGAGAAAGTCAATTTGGGCTGCTCCAAACTGGCATTTGGCCGGGTTGACGATTAGCCCATGTTGGCTGAGGCGCTGGAAAAGGGAGCGCAAATGCGCGATGTGCTCGGCCTTGCTGGTGCTGGCCACAAGGATATCGTCCAGATAGACGAACAGGAAGCTCAGGTCCCGTAGGACGGAATCCATGAGCCGTTAGAAGGCCTCTGCGGCATTCTTGAGCCCGAAGGGCACGCGCAGGAACTCGAACAGTCCGAAGGGGGTGATGACCGCTGTCTTCTGGACGTCTGCGTGGTAGACGGGGACCTGATGGTAGCCGCGAATCAGGTCGACCTTGGAAAAGACGGACTTTCCTGCTAGGTGTGCCGAAAAGTCTTGGATGTGCGGAATGGGGTATCTATCAGGCGTGGTGGCGTCGTTGAGCCGTCTGTAGTTGCCGCAGGGGCGCCAGCCACCACCCGGCTTGGGCACAATGTGGAGGGGGGACGACCAGGGGCTGTTCGAGCGGCGGATGATGCCCAGTTTCTCCATCGTGGCGAATTCTTCCTTGGCCACCGCCATCTTGGCTGGGTCCAGGCGTCAGGCTCGGGCGAACACTGGTGGTCCCGTAGTGGCGATGTGGTGCTCGACACCATGCTTGACTGCCGTGGCTGAGAAGGTCGGTTGTGTGAGCCTCGGGAAATCTGCGAGTAGGCGGGCATAGTCGTCATCCGCCGGGGCAGAGCAGGACCCGACGAGGGCCGGGCTGTTGCTCTGCTGGCAGGCCAGTGAAGCAAAAGTTGCTGCATCGATCAGGCGCCTGTCGCGGACGTCGACCAGTAGTCCGTGGGCGCAAAGAAAATCGGCGCCCAGCAAGGGATGTGCCACCGAGGCCGTCACGAAATCCCACGTAAATCACTGGCCGTTGAAACAAACCTTGGCCCGTCGCTTTCCAAAAGTAGCGATGGCTGCGCCATTTGCCGCCACAAGGGGTGGGCCACTGCAGCCTGCCTGGATGTCGAGCTGGGAGGCAGGAATTATGCTGCATTGGGCTCCGGTGTCGCAAAGGAATCTGCGCCCTGAAAGGGTGTCGGTTATGTACAGCAGTTTACCTGCGGTGCCGATGGCCATCGTGGCGGCGGGGGTGCGGTCGAGCGGGCCTAGACGGCGGCGCGGGGCTGGCGCGTTGGGCCGGGTGGCCATCTTGGTTTGATCGAAAGAGCAGGGTGCTCTGCAGCGTTGGGCCTTGTGGCCGAAACGCGCGTGGTAGTAGCATAGTTCTGCAGCCTGGCGTGGCGGCGCGCGCTCGGTGGTGTCGGGGGGCCTCGCGGCTGCACAGCCGAGTTGGGCGACGGCGAAGACTTTGTCCGCGGCGGCTGCCAGTTGTACGCAGTCCGTGATCAGGGACCCCGCGAGGGCAGTCTGTACCTGCTGAAGAAGCAGGCTGAGGAAAAGGACCCGAAACAAGAAGCACTGCGGTTCAGAGCCCAGGAGCGCAAGCATCCGGCTCATCAACTGGGTCGGGATAGAGTCGCCGAGGCCTGGTAGTGAGAGAAGCCTACGGGCCCTCTCCTCCCCGGACAGGCCGTAAGCCTGCAGCAAGCGGCCCTTAATGTTTGAGTACTTGCCGGTCTGTGGTGGGTTCCCCAGCAGGTCGAGAACTTTGGCGGCGGTGGAGCTTGCTAGTGCTGAGACTACATGGAGGTACCTTTCTTCATCATCTTGAACCCTGCGAAGGGTGAATAGGGCCTCCGTGTGCGCGAACCGAGCTGGTGCTTGGTGTTCCCAGAAGGTGGGGAGCTTCAAGGACGCGGCGCCGGCCGACATCGGGCTGCTGCTGGTTGCCGTCGGGTCGTTGCTGGCCTCTGTAGGGCTACGTGAGTCGGGGGCTTCGGCCGCCGACATTCGGGGTCACCAATGTGGGAGACTATAGTCTCCCGCGTAAAGAAATAGGCAACACAGCGAGCTACAACAAATAGGTCTTTACTCCAACTCTCACAATACAGTACTGAATTCGTAAAGCCCGCGAGCCTGTGATGACTCACGGATTGGTCACCTGCTGGAACCTGATTGGTTTTCCTTCTCTCAGCAGCAGGCAAGTCTGAACATGCCTTATTCCTCTCAGATTGCAACTGTCTTGCGGGGGGAGGGGAATACAGCAGTTAAAAGGGGATTTATACAGGTTTATCTACATACACACAGTGTTTCCCCAATGTGGCAACGCCACAGTATCTACAACATCCAGGTTGTGAAAAGATTTTTATCAATGTTTCCTACATATTTAATACTGAAATGGCACTGCTTTTAAACAGGTACACAAGAAATCTGGGGGGAAAAATTCGGTTGCTTTGTGCCTCCCGTTAGCGCCCTAAGAGGCAAAGCAACTAGCGCCCGGGCGCGGCGCCGCCCACACCTGCCGCGAAATTCTGTGGGAGGTCAGCAGCGGCGATAACCGGTAGCACCCCACGGCACTGCGGCTCCGGTGATGAAATCATCGCCATGCGCAGCGCCCCGGCTGCAATCTTCGGGAGCGCCCCCTAACATACCACTATGCCGACGGGGTCAGGGGGACCTACCTGCGGCTGGGGAAGCGCTATTTAAAGGCGAGGTGTGGGGCGGCCATTTTTGTTGCTGGCTGCCTGCCAGCACCTGCCAGCACCTGCCTGTACTCCCGTCCCCTGCCTCCTGAACCGCCACCCCCCCACCCCGCCCCCCCCCCCCCCGCGAAGTGCTGGCTGCGCTCCAAGAGCCCAGCACTTCTCTTGAGTATCGGGTTCTTTTGCCAGCACTCCCGATCTCCGGGGGCCAGGCTGGGCCCCGGGTCGTGCTGCATAAGGCCCCTCCCCTTTAAGAAGGGGAGGAAGGCCTGCAATACCACGGCGCGACATGCCACAGCGCACGTCGCGCCGCGATATTCCCTCGCAGCGCCCCAAGAGGGATGCGGGGCGCTGCCAGTAGCGTCCTGCTTCCCTCTTGGGGCGCTGTAGTGGCGCTTCGTAATTTCCAAACATGCAACCACTGAGCTTTGAGGCTTTAGCAACGAGTAGACGCGTGTCGAAATAAAACGTTCCAAACCATAACTTTATCTTTAAACTGTTTACTGTAACACCTTACAAACAGAATTACAAAGCAAAACACGTTTAAATGCACACGATCAAAAACTGTATTGCTCCAGCCCTCAAAGCTTCTGCCTTCTCCAGCCTCGTGGTGTTTGAGCTGTAAAATGGCTGGATACCATGTGACAAGCTTAAGGACTGTACCATTGTAGCAAGAATAAAGGGGGTCACTCAGCCTGTACTATTGTAACAAGAAAAGAGGGGGTTTCTCAATACAATAAGTCAGTCAGGTAAATTAACTGTATTATACTATTTAACCAATATTTTAAAGTATTTTCTTTCTTAAACTTTCATGACTCTTACATTCCGGCCCCTAATTGACTAGGCACATGAAGCATATCAATTACTCAAACATTCTTAAGAGTCATAAACTAATGAGTTCAACACATTTACAATATAAATGTCCACTTTTTTTTGTTCAGGAACCTTTCACGCTGCTTCTTGTAGCAGGCAGAGCTTTGTGATCGGTCTTTCCAGGGTACTGCTCTTGGTTTGCAAACAAACGCGATGAACAATGCCTCTGGAGTCTGGCATGGTCTTAATTATTTTTCCCATCAACCAAGAATTTCTAGGGGCTGAATCATCCACGATTAAGACGATGTCTCCGGCAATGAAGTTCCTCTTTACTTTGGACCATTTTTGATGCTCCTGTAGCAGAGGTAAGTATTCTCTTGTCCATCTGGTCCAGAAAAGGTCTGACATATACTGAACTTGCCTCCACTTCCGACGTGCATACAGATCTTCTTTTTTGAAGACTCCCGGGGGCATGACTGGCTGTGTTTTCAACAACAACGGGTGGTTCGGGGTCAGGGCTTCGAGGTCATTGGGATCATCTGATGTCTTAGTTATCGGTCGGTCATTAATGATGGCTTCAACCTCACACAGAACGGTTTGAAGTCCCTCGTCGTCAAGCACTTGCAGCTTCAGTACAGAACTGAGTAGTTTTCTTACGGTGCGTATCTGTCTTTCCCAGACACCTCCATGGTGGGATGCAGCCGGTGGATTGAAGATCCACTTAATTCCTGTTTGCATCATGGCTTCCTGTATTTTAAGCTGATTCCAACCTTCAATAGCTTCCCGTAGTTCTCTCTCTGCTCCGACAAAATTAGTGCCATTATCAGAACGCATAATGGACACCTGTCCTCTTCTACAGACAAAGCGCCGCAGGGCGTTAATACAGGAATCAGTGTCAAGCGTGTGTGCCACCTCAATATGAACTGCTCTGATGGTCAAACAAGTGAAAAGCACACCATATCTCTTGACAAGGCTCTGTCCTCGCTTTACCTCGAAAGGCCCAAAATAGTCCACCCCTACGTTTGTAAATGGGGGCTTGTCTGGTAACAAACGGTCTTCAGGCAGGTCTGCCATTTTCTGCTCCCCAGCTCTAGCGTGTAACCGTCTGCAAACAATGCATTCAGAGAGTATTTTTCTTATTACAGAATTAGCTCCTGGAATCCAGTATCTTTGTCTTAGCTTCGCAAGCACGTGGTTCCTCCCACTGTGTCCAATACTCTGGTGTATATGCTGAAGAATGAGAGTAGCAACTCGGAGGCCCTTAGAAAGGATAGCAGGATGCTTGGCCTCCTCTGGCATAGCAGATTTGTTTAGTCGCCCTCCCACCCTCAGTACTCCATCTTGCAGTGTAGGGTCCAGCTTGTAGATATGACCACCTTTCTTGATTGGAGTGTTTCGCTGTAAAGCTTCGATTTCTTCTGGATATCTTTGTCTTTGACTGAAGCAAACTATCTCCATCTCAGCCTTGGCCAAATCCTCCACGGTCAATGAATTCTTACCCAATGTGGTCTCGTGCTGGTGCATATATTGCTGTAGAAGCATTCTCTGCTTATCAGGGTTACTTTCAGACTGATGGATAGTGGCTCGATACTCTTTTCTCTTACCGCTCAGGTGTAGCAGCAATTCTTTCAACCTTAGAAACCATGCAACTGCTTTCCTCAACTGGTGCCATCCTGAGAAATGGTTAACAAGCTTGTTCACTGTGTCAAAGTTCTCTTTCGTAGTTATGAGATTTGCTGTGACTGATCTCTTGACTTCGACGTCGTCTTCAGCAATCTGACTTGGCATATCTGATCTTTCTGGCCATGATCTCTCTGTTTCCAGCAGATAACTTGGGCCTTGTATCCAAGTTTCACTCCTCATGAAGTTTTCAGCCTTCAATCCCCGTGAGGCTTGATCTGCTGGGTTTAATGAGATGTTTACATACCTCCATTGAGATGGTTGTGTAGCTTCTCTAATGGATGAGATTCTGTTTGCTACGAAGGTCTTGAAGCGTATCTTCTCACTCTCTATATACTTCAGCACCGTCGTGCTATCCGTCCAGAAGACAGATTCTTCTAGTGGGAGCTGTAACTCTTTCCGCATCACCTTGTCAACTTTAACTGCAACAACCGCTGCCGTCAACTCCAGTCTCGGGATGGTGACCTGCTTCAGCGGAGCCACCCTGGATTTCCCCATGAGGAAGGAACAATGTTTCTGGCCCTTTTGATTTGTCAGCAAGAGGTAAGTAGCCGTGCCATAGCCGTCCTCACTGGCGTCCAAGAAATGATGTAGTTGAGCCGTCTTTGTAACTCCAAAACTCACAGGCTTGATGCATCTGCTGACATTGAAGCTAGAAAGTTGTTGCAAATCTGTCAACCATCTGAGCCATCTCTGAGCTTGACCTTCTGGGATATCTTCATCCCAACCTCTCTTGTCTCTACACAGCTCTCGTAGGATCAGCTTCACCGGCAGAATGAGTGGTGCCAGGAATCCAAGAGGGTCATAGATGGGACTGACCACGGAGAGAATCCCTCGTCTTGTGGATGGTCTTTCGTTCACCATTATTCTGAAGTTGAACGTATCTGACTCAATGCACCATTGTACACCAAGAGCTCCCTCAATAGGAAGGACATCGTGGTTCAGGTCCAGATCTTTGACTTCAGTGGCCCTTTCCTTTTCTGGGATAGAAGCTAGAACTGCTCTGCTGTTGCTTATCCACTTAGTCAGATGAAATCCTCCATTCGAACACAGAGTTCTAAGGTCTCTTGACAGTGCAATGGCATTGTCTTCTGTTGACACGGACTTCAGACAGTCATCGACGTAAATTTTTCTGAAGATTGTCTCCACAGCCTCTGATGGTGCTTTGCCTTTGCCATCTTCTGCAGTTTTTCTGAGAGCGTAGCTTGCACAGCTGGGAGATGATGTGGCTCTGAACAAGTGTACAGCCATTCTACATTCCACCATAGCTTGACTAACATCGCCATCTGGCCACCAAAGGAAACACAGAAGATCAGCATCTTCATCAGGGATTCTGACTTGGTAGAACATTGATTCTATATCTGCCATCATGGCAACTGTAGTGTATGTAACCGTCTACCTTTAAGAGACTATTGTATGTAACCGTTCACCTTTAAGAGAACTATTTTAGGTGTGGCACTACTTGTTTGGCTTCTGTATACGGTAATACCGACGGTGACCACACCGGTATATAAGTGCTGTGGCATGATTTATAGGGCAGATTCGCCCTGACCTTCGAATAGTAAAGTCCTGTTGTATGTTACTCCTGAAGTCTGTGTCGTAATTAACTGCACAACCCACAGACGTTACAGTGGCGACGAGCCCGATCGTACCCTGCGGCAACAATAATTTCAAAGCAACGAAAGAGCGTCGAAAAGAGGCAACCGCCCTCGTCATTCGGCTGGGAGAAAACTCAAGGCTGCAGCAATAGAAAGGAGGAAGACTTTAGCGACAAAAACTTCCATCAGCAACAGGCACTGACTGTCCCTTCTGCCACGGTGACTGTGAGTAAGGGAAAGTGAAAAGAATAGCCGGAGGATAAGGGCTGGGCACTCGACCACGGTCGAGGGGGAAAAGGAGCCGGACAAAAAGTCGGGTCCAACGGCGTCGTGAGAGACCGCGACCGGCGGGAAAAGCCGGGCGGTGACCGAAGCCACAAAGCGCTGTGACCGGGAGCGTAGGCGCGGGAAGAGAGAAACTCAGCCGCAGCCGGGGAGAGAAGCACCGGACTGCGAGAGGGCTGGGAGGCGCGATTGGGGTCTGAGCGAGCGGGAGAGGCAGAGCCGACCAAGAGAGACTGCGCGAGAGCCAGTCCAGCGGCTGAACTGTCCTCCGTCAACGGGGTGTAACCAGCGCCGGTAGAGCCGAGCGAGCGGGAGAGAGGCAGAGCCGAGCAAGGGGAACTGTGCGAGAGCCAGTCCAGCGGCTGAACTGTCCTCCGTCAACGGGGTGTACCCAGCGCCGGTAGAGCCGAGCGAGCGGGAGAGAGGCAGAGCCGAGCAAGGGGAACTGTGCGAGAGCCAGTCCAGCGGCTGAACTGTCCTCCGTCAACGGGGTGTACCCAGCGCCGGTAGAGCCGAGCGAGCGGGAGAGAGACAGAGCCGAGCAAGGGGAACTGTGCGAGAGCCAGCCCAGCGGCTGAACCTGTTTGCCGTCAACGGGGTACCCAGAGCCGGTCGCCCTGCCATAAAATTAAAAAAAAAAAGGGAAAGCCTTGCAGCCGACGCGCAGGCTGTGAACCTGAAAGCCAGCAGCCGTCGCCCGTGGGGAAAGTGTACCCCTCCCGCCAGGGAAGAAACGCGGGAAGCCGCCATTAGGCGGGGAAGAAGACAGAAGCGGAAAACCGCCATTGAAGTGGGCGGGGAGAGAAGATAAGAGCGGGAAACCGCCATTTTCGCGGGAAAACCGCCATCTTAGTAAAAAAAAGAAATAATAATTTAAAGAAATACTTGTGTTGTTCCCAAAGAGAGGAAGATGCCTAAGCGTGGTAACATCAACGATTTTAATTCCGAAGTAGAAGACTGGGCCACGTACGTGGAACGCATTGAGATCTATTGTGAGGCCAATAAAATAGAAGAAGATGACAAAGCTATAACCTTGCTGAACTCGATGGGCGCAAAGACATACGGGCTCTTGAAGCATCTACTAGCACCAGCTAAACCGGCGGATCAGACTTTCGATGATATTGTGGCTGTCCTGAAGGACCACTTGAACCCCACACCGTTGATGTTGGCTGAACGATTCAAATTCTATGCGAGAACGCAACGGAAAGACGAAAGCAACGCAGAATACTTGGTCGAACTGCGTAGACTAGCGAAATACTGCCAGTTTGGAGGGAATCTGACAGAGGCATTGCGAGACAAGTTCGTGTGCGGGTTGGCAAAGGAAGGAACGCAAAAGCGACTACTCGAAGAGAACGACCTTACACTTGACAGGGCTGTCCTTATTGCAGCATCGCACGAAGCCGCAGCGAAGGGAACTGCGGAAATGCAGCTAAAGACAGCAGCACTAAGTGTGGATCAAATTACCTCGACAACAACAAAATGCTATCGTTGTGGGAAGACAACACACGACCAGAACCAATGCTGGTTTAAGAACCAGGAATGTAGGAAATGTGGCAAACTGGGTCACATAGCTAAGGTATGCCGGTCAGGGAAGAAGACCAACAACCAAAGGACCAACAACCAAAGGAAGCCATCACAGGAAAAGTACAACAAGGTACACAAGGTGGCTGAGAAGAGTTCAGACGAACAGAATTCAGACTCAGACCCAAACGGCCAGGAGCTGGGTAGTCTGAGAATTCACAATGTGAGTAAGGAAGCTGACCTACAAACTATCTGGGTCATGCTAAAAATAGCTGGAATCCAAGTGAAAATGGAGTTGGACACTGGATCAGCTCTATCAGTCATAAATCGAAGGGATTACCACTGGCTATTCTCACATATACCCTTAAGAGATACCAAGTTCGTATTGCAGACATACACGGGGCATAAAGTATACCCCATGAGAAAGATAAGAGTCAAAGTGAGAGATAGGGGTAAAGAACACCCAAGAATGAACTTATACGTACTACATGAGGGAGGACCACCACTTCTAGGACGGGAGTGGATCAAGAAAATAGACATGGAATGGCACTATCTAAAAGCCATAACGAGTGAGGACTCGGTGCAGACAATCAGCTCAGATTCTGAAACGGATGACGATAAGACCAACCCAAATATGAAAGACAAGGCTGAAATGGACTTGCCGATGAAGGTTGGAAAAATGAAGGCATGCATAAAGGCTTATGCTCCAGAGAAGAACAAAGTTTCAGAACAGAACTCCACCGAACAACGACAACCTAGTTCGACAGAAAATTCTGAGCCTGTTCAAGTTACGGACATATCCATGACGGAAGAACACCGAGCTCGGACTCAAACTTATTTCAAATTACGACAACAATTAGAACAATTGAGTTACCGTCTCGTACAAGAGATGAAAACAATGAAAAAGTTCTATGACACCGAATGGGAGAATCTGGAAAGACAACAGAAGCAGCTAGCTCAAGCAGAGAGCGACCATAGAGCCATCGTGACCAATTACCGATCACATCTCCCTTATGCTGTTCAGGAGTTAGAATATTTGCAGGAAGAAGCAAATGAAGAGGAATCTTCAGGAAGCCAGGATTTTATTCCAGTTCTTCTCTACGACTCCTTACAAGCAGAGTGTGAGAAGTTGAAAGAACAGTATGAACAGGCCCAGGCTACAATTCTGGAAGGGGTTAACTCGGCAACCTCCGAAAAGCTAGTTTCAGTGGAAGCATATGAGCAACTGAAGGTTGAACATGAGCAAGAAGTCCAAAGGCTGCAGGAAATTCTTGATGAGCTCAAGGCCAAGACAGACTCATCGGTAGAAGTTCCATCCATAGATGAGAAATTAGAGGTCAAAGACATGGCAGAACCTGAAAGACAAGATGTACAAGAACTCATAAAAATATTAAAGGAAACCCAAGACAAATATGGGGCGGCAATGACCGAGATTCAACAACTTGAAGAACAGATTCAACTGGGAATCCGTTCAGTGGAAGAAAAGGGAACTGTAAGAAACACAGAGACTGTAAGAATGGCCTCTGAACATGAGCTAGAGAGCATCAAGGCGCAACTTCTCCGAGCGCTGGAAGCCAAAGTACAAGAGGAAAAGAAGGTGAAAGCATTGGAGGGAAAGGTGGATGAAATGGAGAAGACTCTGACCCACAGTGTTCCCGTGGAAGAGTTAACGGTCAGCCAACTCCTTCATATGCTGAAGGACAAGACTCTACAATGGGAACAATCTGAACACGAGCTTCAATCTTCAAAGGGAAGGAGTTCGGAGCTCTCAAAAGTTATGGAAATAGCTGAGGTTGCAACACAGATTTTACAGGGATGCCAAAAGTACGCTGAATCACGTCAATGTGAACAGCAGAATGTTGAAACAGCTGCTCCAGTAGAAGGATTGAATAGCCTGATCAATCAATCCCCGAGGGAAGGGGAAGTATTGAAATCACAAACGAGGTCATTAGTGAAGGATTGGCAGGAAACCCAGGAAGAGCGGGATGAATATGAACGCATGAAGAAGTCTCTTCAGGAAAGATGTCTAGGGAGGGAACAACAGTCGGCTAACGTCCAGTTGGGTATGGAAGAAGTAGCAGGCCCTCTCGCTAGACTAGCTCAGGACGACACCGAATATTACCATGACCTGTTGAGTGGCACTGAATATTATGAGGATCTGGTCTGCCCAGCTTGTGATGAAAACTCCCAAAGTGCAGAAATCAGGATGAAGCACTTAAAGTCTAAGGAACATAGAGAGATGGTGGCGCTACAGCTGGCAGCTGATAAGGGAGCCCCGAGAGTCTCCAAGAAGCAGAAAAGAAAAAGAAGCAGAAGATGATAACCATCAAAATCATTATCACTCCTACCAGATCATGCACGTGGGCCCTACAAAGGGAGATAAATCAGTTGGAAAGTAAGAAAAATTACCAAGGCAATACAGCTGTTTGTAAAAGTCAGCATTGCTGGTTCAGCAGGACGAAAGTTCAAGCTGTTACGTCAAGGGGAAGACTAGTGGAGGAGTCACGCTAGCAATGTGAACCGGCTACACCACAGCGATGTTGTTCGGACCGAGTCAAGACTAGAGACTGAATCTATACACTGTTCCCACAGAGACTGAACCTGTGAACTGTTTCCCACAGAGACTATATCTGTAAATTGTTTACCTGAAGTTGAATATATGTATGTTAATGAGAAATAGTATGTTGTAAGCTAAAAAGGGAGGATTGTAGTGTATGTAACCGTCTACCTTTAAGAGACTATTGTATGTAACCGTTCACCTTTAAGAGAACTATTTTAGGTGTGGCACTACTTGTTTGGCTTCTGTATACGGTAATACCGACGGTGACCACACCGGTATATAAGTGCTGTGGCATGATTTATAGGGCAGATTCGCCCTGACCTTCGAATAGTAAAGTCCTGTTGTATGTTACTCCTGAAGTCTGTGTCGTAATTAACTGCACAACCCACAGACTTTACAGCAACGAGCTCTTGTCTAAACCTCGTCAAGACGCCAATGGGGGTATTAGTAAGATCAGGACCTTGAAGCAGCTGGTCATTCAGTGAAGTTCCTCTGAATGAGGTGGTGCAGTCAAACACTACACGGATCTTTTTCTTCTTTGGGTGATACACACCGTGATGAGGAATGTACCAGACCCTTCCATCGTCTCTGTTCAACTGTTCCTCGGGCACTTTTACAGCATAGCCTTTCGCTATGATGTTTCTCATGAAGCCTTTGTAGTCTTCGTGAAAGTCGGGGTCCTTGTTCAGCTTTCTCTCGAGACTGATGGCGTGCTGCTCTGCTATGCAGCAATTGTTCGGCATCTTTGCGGTCTGTCTTCTCAGTGGCAAACCAATGTGATAGTGGCCATCAATGAACTGTGTAGACCTTGTCATCAAATCCATGAACTGATGGTCTTCTTGTGACATCTCTGTCTTTTCCTCACAGCTGCGTTCTGAAAAGTCTGCGTTGAACTGCTGTATCAACAGCTCTTCAATGCTTGCGATAGAGATACGATTAACTGTTACATTTTGTCGTTGCTCCTTGTTCGACTTGTTGCCATCATCTCTCCTTACCGGTCCATTGACTACCCATCCAAGGGCTGTCCTGACTGCGTAGGGTCCGTCATCCTTGCTGTTTATCACCTGCCATGGCTCCATAGTTTTGTAGGCATTGGTTCCAATTAATAGGCCAATTTCTGCTTCAATATATGGGAGACGCACCTTTTCCAGGTAAGGCCATCTCTCCACATCCTTCTGCAGGGCTAAGTTCCCTATTTTAACAGGAATCTCCCTCTGTGTGAAAACATTAGGCAGGTCTATGAAGTCCTTCTCTTCAAATCCACACACTTCTAAGTCTGACAGGATATAACTTTGCATTGACTTCTCATGACCCATGGTGCGTAATAGGATTTCTGTTCTTCTGCCTCTAACGTTCAGCTGTCGCATGAGTGATTCTGTGCAGAACGTTGCTGAACTACCTGGATCCATGAAGGCGTAAGTCTCCACAAACTTCTCATTCCTCTTAGACTTGATCTTTACAGGTACAATGGCAAGAATACAATCACTGTCACCGGCCCCAGTGAATCCACAAGCCTCTGGTTCTAGCGACACCAGAGCACTTGAAACAACTTTCTCGTCGGTGTAGTGTATGTACCTTTAAGAGCCCCTGTGTACTGTAATACCGGTAGTGACCACTCGGGTATATAAGCCTGTATAGCGTCTTGTATCTTTTAGTTCACCTCCAGACTTTGTTCAGTAAACACCTGTTAAACCAACTCCTGCAATCCGTGTCTCCATTAACACACGGATACAACAGTGGCGACGAATTGGAAATGGACTTACCTGCAATTCGGCAGCACCTCAAGGAGATCGATTCCTCAGACGAAGGTCGAAGAAAAAAAAACAACAAAAAAAACTGTGGTTTCACCAGCTAGCCGGGCTGGTGGCAGGTACTGCACTAATCCTTCCTGGGTGGCGGGCTGGGGCTCGATCGGGTGACTCTGCAGCAGTGCCGAGCAGCGAGTCGGAAGGCGGAGGCAAACAGAGACGGAGGGTGGAGCACTCGGGATACGGCCGGCGCTGCAAAGCAGGTCGGCGTTCGGACCAAGCAGAGGGAGGGAAAAGTCCCAGAGAGTCCGGCGGGAACGAGTCTCCAACTATTAAAAATATCTGTTTAAATAAAAACCACGGAGAACAGCGTTGTCAGCAGCAGCAGCGGCGGTAAAGCGCGGGAGGCGCCATTTTTTTCTCGGCAGGGAAGAAAGGAAAGCGCGGGAGGCGCCATTTTTGATTTTCAGGATGCCTAAGACTGGCAATATTACTGCTTTCGATAGTAATATAGAGGATTGGACCACATATGTGGAAAGAGTGGAGGTATATTGCACAGCGAATGAAGTAGAGGATGATAAAAAGGCATCGGTACTTCTAAATCTGATGGGCGCAAGGACGTACGGGCTGTTATGAAACTTAATCACTCCAGCCAAACCGATGGACAAGAATTTTAAGGAGATTGTTGATACCCTGCAGGAGCACTTAAACCCAACACCGCTGCTGATAGCGGAATGATTCAAATTCTTCAGGAAGAATCAGCACAAGAATGAAAGTAACGCTGATTACCTCACCGAGTTAAGGAAGCTGTCAAAGCATTGCCAATTCGGGGCAGGACTGGCAGATTCTCTACGAGACAAATTCGTCTGCGGTCTCCTAAGTGAAGGAACACAGAAAAGGCTACTTTCTGAGAAAGATTTGACACTGGACAAGGCTTTCAGTGTGGCTGTATCATACGAAGCAGCAGCAAGAGGAGCTGCAGAGATACAGCAAAAGCCACAGGACTTCGGCACCCATGAAATGACACGGGGTTTCGAGAGATGTTATCGCTGCGGCAGATCCACCCATGACCAGAGGGACTGCTGGTTCAAGGACAAAGCATGCAGGCAATGCAGAAAGATGGGACACATTGCACGTGTATGCTGATCTGGAAACAAAAAATCCTCTGACAGAAAAAAAATCAATAAGGAAAAGTACACAAACGATGACGGACAGTAGCTCCGAAGACCAGAAGAGCGATAGCGACTCCGGAAACAAGAGACTAAGCTGTCTCAAATTACATAATGTAATTGCCAAAGAAGATTACCAGACCATTTGGGTTACCCTCACGATAGCGGGGTCCCCAGTTAAAATGGAGCTAGATACAGGATCAGCTCTGACCGTCATAAGTCGACGGGATTACGAGCGGCTATTTCCGCATATACCTTTGAAAGACACATCCATTATCTTGAAGACATATACGGGGCAGAAAGTATACCCCAGAGGGAAAATAAGGGTGCCTGTTGTATACAACGGCAAGGAAATACAGAAGTTGTATTTATACGTTCTGCAAGATGGTGGTCCACCGCTGTTGGGACGTGAATGGATCAGGAAGATACGTTTAGACTGGCACTCCATTCAGGCACTGACGGTGACCAGTAAGAAAAAAAATGATGATGACGTCATACCTGAACGATTAAAAGACATTTTGGCCAACGCCAAAGAAGTGTTTCAACAGGAACTAGGAACCTTGAAAGGCGTCACCACCTCAATAAAAGTGGAAGATGCGGCAATTCCCAAGTTTTTTAAGGCAAGGCCGGTGCCATACGCAATTCGTCCAGCAGTCGAGGCAGAGCTGGAGAATTTGGAAAAGGCAGGCGTGTTATCCAAGGTAGATTGGAGCGAGTGGGCAACACCCATCGTCCCGGTCATGAAGAAAGCGTTGAATAATGATAAATCTGAAGAACAGAGAAAAATTCGCATCTGTGGGGACTTCAAGGTGACTGTAAACCCGGTCCTTCACACGGTACAGTATCCTCTTCCGAGGATAGAAGATATTTTCGCCTCACTATCCGGAGGGAAACGTTTCACCAAAATTGACTTGGCACAGGCATATCTACAGATGGAGGTTGAGGAGGCCTCTAAAAAGTATCTCACGATAAACACACACAAAGGCCTGTACCAGTACAATCGACTGGTTTTCAGAGTAGCATCAGCTCCAGCTATCTGGCAAAGAGCTATGGAGCAAGTCCTGCAAGGGATTCCGGGGACTCAATGCTACCTAGACGACATCCTTGTAACAGGAGAAAATGACAACGAGCACCTTGCCAATTTGGAGCAGGTGCTAACTAGGCTGAGAGAACGGGGCCTACGAGCAAATTGCCCCAAGTGCGAATTTTTCCAGAAACAAATATCATATTGTGGCAATATAATTAACGAAGAAGGGTTGCATAAGTCACCTGAAAAAATGGAAGTGGTCATAAAAGCCCCAGCACCTGAAAATGTCTCACAATTAAGGTCGTTCCTGGGATTGATAAATTACTATCATAAATTTTTACCGAACTTGTCAACTGTTCTGCATCCTCTTAACGCACTGCTACAAACGGGAGTAATTTGGAAATGGAGCGAAGAATGTAAACGTGCCTTCCATAAATGCAAAGGCTTGATCACGTCCAAGGAAGTGTTGGCTCATTACAACCCATCACTGCCAATCAGACTGGCGTGCGATGCATCCCCTTACGGCGTAGGAGCGGTACTATCGCATAGATTCCCTGATGGCTCGGAGCGGCCGATAGCTTTTGCGTCACGCTCATTGAACTCAGCTGAGCGTAACTATGCCCAGATCGACAGGGAAGCACTCAGCCTGGTGTAGGGAGTGAAGAAATTCAACCATTACCTACACGGACAAAAATTTACCTTGTTGACTGACCATCAACCCCTCTTCTCCATATTCAACCCTAAAAAGGGCGTTCCCATTATGACAGCGCAAAGGCGACAGAGGTGGTCCCTTTTCCAAGGGGCACACCAATATGACATAGAATACAAAGGATCAAAACAGCATGGGAATGCTGACGGTTTATCGCGCCTACCGTTGCCAACGGTAGAAGAGGCACCTACAGTGGACCCAGTGGAGATGTTCCACTCAACCATAGTGGAATGTCTACCAGTAACAAATTCTACCATTGAAAAGGAAACGAGAAATGACCTGACTCTCTCACGAGTCTACGATTTAACGGTGAAGGGATGGCCAGCACATGGCGAACCACTGTTGCCAGCATTCTCGCAAAGAAGAGAACAGCTGTCAGTGTGCCGAGGAACCTTGATGTGTGGATCCAGAGTGGTGATTCCACCCAAACTCCAGGATAAAGTGCTAAAGGAGCTTCACGAGGGGCATCTGGGTGGAGTGAAAATGAAGAACCTAGCCAGAGCGTTTGTGTGGTGGCCAGGTATCGATGGAGATATCGAAGAAATGACCAAGAGCTGTCTAGGATGCCAGAAGGTCCGAATCGCCCCACCACATGCCCCTCTACATCCATGGGAGTGGCACTCATCTCCATGGCAAAGGGTACATATCGACTTTGCCGGTCCATTTATGGACTCAATGTTCTTAATCGCGGTTGATGCACACTCCAAGTGGCCGGAGGTAATAAAGATGTCCTCCACCACCACGGAAAAAACCATCACAGTATTAAGGACCATATTTGCCAGGAATGGGCTGCCTGAACAGATCTGTTCTGATAATTTGTGTCCGAAGAATTCAGGAAGTTCTTAAAAAACAATGGGGTTAAGCACTACACGTCCGCCCCATACCATCCCGCCACCAATGGATTAGCTGAAAGGTTTGTCCAGACCTTCAAGAAGGCCATAAAGGCCATGGGTAATGAAGACATAAATCTACAACATAAGGTAGATAACTTCTTGTTTGCATACAGGAATGCAACACATGTGGTTACAAACCAAACTCCCGCCATGGTGTTTTTCAATAGAAGACTAAGATGCCGGCTGGATTTGATCAAGCCAAACATCAGAAGGGACGTAGAGAACCGGCAATTTCAAGGCATGAATGAAAGGTCAACTAGAACCTTCCAGATAGGTCAACAAGTTTTGGCCCGGGACTACCGTACCGAGTAATGGCAGCCTGGAACTATTTGCATACGACTAGGACCGCTGATGTATACCGTGGACATTGGAGAAAGCATAATAAGGCGCCATGCTGACCAGATCATAGAGTCATCCGAAAAGGGACAACCTACACCACAACTCTATACGCCTAATGATGAAGCAGAGATACCCATAGTATCTACCTCCAATCCGGTGATACTGGAACCAGATGAACCCGACACTGGCATTCAAGCCGAATCGACCTTGCCAAAAGAACCTACTACACCACCGAAAACTACTACACCACCGAGGCGTTATCCGGACCGAGTCAGGAAACCTCCAGAGAGACTGACTTATAATTGATTAACTGCAGCAAATGTGTAGATTATTGTTCTTGTAAACATGTTAATTAATGATTACTTAAAATATTATGTACTAATTATCTAAAAGGGGAGGAATTGTAGTGTATGTACCTTTAAGAGCCCCTGTGTACTGTAATACCGGTAGTGACCACTCGGGTATATAAGCCTGTATAGCTTCTTGTATCTTTTAGTTCACCTCCAGACTTTGTTCAGTAAACACCTGTTAAACCAACTCCTGCATTCCGTGTCTCCATTAACACACGGATACAACAGTCGGTATTGTTTTCTTCACTCTTCTTAGAGACTTGTTCTTCTTTGTGGATATGCAGCAGACTGGGATGTTTCCGAGTGCACTCTCTGCATGTTGTTCTTTGCTTACAGTTTCTACTCAGGTGCCCCGAGAGAGACATCCAAAACATAGGCTGTTGTGTCCGTGTGTTAATAGAGACACTGAAGACAGGAGTTGGTTTCACAGGTGTTTACTGAACAAAGTCTGGAGGGGAACTAACTGATACAACACAATATACAGGCTTATATAGCCCGAGTGGCCATTGCCGGCATTACAGTACACAGGGGGCTCTTAAAGGCACATACACGACAATTCCTCCCCTTTTAGCCAACCAATACATAATATTTTAAGTAATCATTAATTACATGTTACAAGAAAAATAATCTACACATTGCTGCAGTTAATCAATTATAAGTCAGTCTCTCTGGAGGCTTCCTGACTCGGTCCGGATAACGCCTCGGTGGTGTAGTAGTTTCTGGTGGTGTAGTAGGTTATTTTGGTAAGGCTGATTTGGCTTGAATGCCAGTGTCGGGTTCATCGGGTTCCAGTATCACCGGATCGGAGGTAGATACTATGGGTATCTCTACTTCATTGTTAGGCGTATAGAGTTGTGGTGTAGGTTGTCCCTTTTTGGATGACTCTATGATTTGGTCAGCATGGCGCCTTATTATGCTTTCTCCAATGTCCACGGTATACATCAGCGGTCCTAGTCGTGTGCAGATAGTTCCAGGCTGCCATTTCTCGGTACGGTAGTCCCGGGCCAAAACTTGTTGACCTATCTGGAAGGTTCTAGTTGGCCTTTCATTCATGACTTGAAATTGCCGGTTCTCCACGTCCCTTCTGATGTTTGGCTTGATCAAATCCAGCCGGCATCTTAGGCTTCTATTGAAGAACATCATGGCGGGAGTTTGGTTTGTAACCATATGTGTTGCATTCCTGTATGCAAACAAGAAGTTATCCACCTTATGCTGAAGTTTTATGTCTTCATTACCCATGGCCTTTATAGCCTTCTTGAAGGTCTGGACAAACCTTTCAGCCAATCCATTGGTAGCGGGATGGTATGGGGCGGACGTGTAGTGCTTAACCCCATTGTTTTTTAAGAACTTCCTGAATTCTTCGGACACAAATTGCGGTCCATTATCAGAACAGATCTGTTCAGTCAGCCCATTCCTGGCAAATATGGTCCTTAATACTGTGATGGTTTTTTCCGTGGTGGTGGAGGACATCTTTATTACCTCCGGCCACTTGGAGTGTGCATCAACCGCGATTAAGAACATTGAGTCCATAAATGGACCAGCAAAGTCGATGTGTACCCTTTGCCATGGAGATGAGGGCCACTCCCATGGATGTAAAGGGGCTTATGATGGAGTGTTTTGGACCTTCTGGCATCCTAGGCAGCTCTTGGTCATTTCTTCGATGTCTCCATCGATATCTGGCCACCATACAAACGCCCTGGCTAGGTTCTTCATTTTCACTCCACCCAGATGCCCCTCGTGAAGCTCCTTTAGAACTTTATCCTGGAGTTTGGGTGGAATCACCACTCTGGATCCACACATCAAGGTTCCTCGGCACACTGACAGCTGTTCTCTTCTTTGCGAGAATGCTGGCAACAGTGGTTCGCCATGTGCTGGCCATCCCTTCACTGTTAAATCGTAGACTCGTGAGAGAGTCAGGTCATTTCTAGTTTCCCTTTCAATGGCAGAATTTGTTACTGGTAGACATTCGACTATGGTAGAGTGGAAAATCTCCACTGGGTCTACTGTAGGTGCCTCTTCTACCATTGGCAACGGTAGGCGCGATAAACCGTCAGCATTCCCATGCTGTTTTGAACCTTTGTATTCTATGTTGTATTGGTGTGCCCCTAGAAAAAGGGACCACCTCTGTAGCCTTTGCGCTGTCATAATGGGAACACCCTTTTTAGGGTTGAATATGGAGATGAGGGGTTGATGGTCAGTCAACAAGGTAAATTTTTGTCCGTGTGTTAATAGAGACACTGAAGACAGGAGCTGGTTTCACAGGTGTTTACTGAACAAAGTCTGGAGGGGAACTAACTGATACAACACAATGTACAGGCTTATATAGCCCGAGTGGTCATTACTGGCATTACAGTACACAGGGGGCTCTTAAAGGCACATACACTACAATTGCCATTGTACTTCAGAAATTCGATTCTGTCTTTATGTGGCTGTGCTTTGATGTCACTGCAGAAATCCAATGTATGATTCTTCTGGCAGAATAAACATGGCTTCTGAAAGGCATTAGCAGGTGTCACTGTGCTGCTCTTTTTGGGAGATGAGTTCTGAGACTTTTCTTCCCCAGCCTGAGTGACGATAGTTGCAAAGCTGCTTCCCCTGGAACCACCTTTCCTGAGAGTCTTTGATTCAGCAGGCTTGGCTTTCACTCTTCCATCAGTAGTTGGGCTGACATCCTGGATGTTTCCAAACAATGGGTCCCTAGCAATTTTAGCCTGTTTGTCTATGAAATTCACTAAGTCTGCAAACCTGGCTCTACTTTTCCGTCTCTCCATTATCTCAAAGGCTGTTCTTCTCCATTGTTCTCTCATCCTGTAAGGAAGCTTAGAGATGATGATTCTCATAGTCGTAGGATTGTCCATCTCTTCCATGAATTCAACATCCTCCATGGTGTTGCGACATCCTATGAGAAAAAGAAGATATGTGTTCAATGCCTCCCCGTCCTCCGATTTGATCTGTGGCCACTTGATAGCCTTTTCAATATATGCAGTGGCTATCTTCAACTCGTTACCATAGTGCTCCTGCAGCAACTTCCTGGCTTCTATGTATCCCCGGTCCGGTCTCATGTGTTCACAGCTTCTGACCAGGTCTTGTGGTTTACCACTGGTGTACTGTCCCAGGTAGTACAACTTATCACTGCTGCTCTCTGTTTTGGAGTCAATGGCTTGTTCGAAGGATCTGATGAAGGGCTTATACTTGAGTGGGTCGCCTTGGAACACTGGTATGTCTCTTTGAGGGAGTCGAAACAGATTCTGTTGTTTTACAAGCATCTCTGTAATTTCATTCTGACGTTGCATCACTCGGTATAGGCTTCTCCCTGTGTCTTCAGGCCTCTGGTGGTCATCAGCAGGGTCTAGTCTAGACCGTCTGACGTCTGGGGTAGCATCACGTGCTCCTGTTAGTGGAGAGGCCTCTCTTCCACGCTGTAATGTCAGGAGATGGCCTTCAGACTCTCTTTTAACTCTTGAAGGTGCCCTGGATCCAACTCTGTGTGACAACATTGACTGGCAGTATTCGTTCATGCCATCCTGTGAGCCTTCATAATCTTCATACACACTCAACTTGGCATCTGAGACCGCAATAGCTGTTTTTAGCTCGAGCTGTTCTTTCTTTGCCTGCAGTTGGGCCTGTTGGGCCTGCAGTTGGGCCTCTTGGGCCTGCAGTTGGGCCTGCAGTTGGGCCTCTTCCCGTTCAAGAGCTTGCTTCTCCACTAAAGATGCTGCGCGCGCCATCAACGCTGCCCGTTCAACCTCCTTTCTCATGCGTCGCGACGAGCATGTGGTAGAAGCGACTGACCTGTGTCCAGAAACAGAGCTACCTTCTTTTCGATTTTTGCTCAGTCTGGCTGAAGTCTCTGAAATGCTATCGTCTGGTCCGACTTCATCGTCATCTTTATCTTTCTCTGTTGTATCAGCATCTTGACGAATCTTTAACATCCACTGTTCTGTGGCCTTGACATAGTCCTTACTGCTGGATGATTTAAGATCAAACCAGTTGTTCTGATCAGCGTTTCCCTCTTCTTCAGACAGAAGTGCTAATACATCTTCATTGAGTACATTAAATTCTTCATGCAACTTGGAGAAATCATAATGCATTATGTCTTCAACTTTCTTAATATTAGCATTATCTTCCATGAGACAATCAATTATCTTCATTTTTCCAGTTATCTGAGCTAATTTAGCCCTCCTTGCACCTATGCTTCTATGTAACTTCTCTTCCATTGCCTTTGGGGTGAGCTTTACTTCCCTCTTTTGGCCAACAATCCTTCTGGCTGGGGGAAGCTCCTCACGGCTCCATAAGGCCTCGGCCATTTTACCCGCAGCTCTTATTTCGCTTCTCAATAGAATGAACAAGGCAAGTAACAGTCACTGTACCTTCGCTTTCTTATATTGTCGTCTGGCTCCGTGACCATTCATGTATATACGTTCGCCGACAATTCCGTCCTTTCCTTCTTAGGGAGCTAGTTTTTGACTAATGTAGTGGCGCTTCGTAATTTCCAAACATGCAGCCACTGAGCTTTGAAGCTTTAGCAATGAGTAGATGTGTGTCGAAATAAAACGTTCCAAACCATAACTTTATCTTTAAACTGTTTACTGTAACACCTTACAAACAGAATTACAAAGCAAAACACGTTTAAACGCACACGATCAAAAACTGTATTGCTCCAGCCCTCAAAGCTTCTGCCTTCTCCAGCCTCGTGGTGCTTGAGCTGTAAAATGGCTGGATACCATGTGACAAGCTTAAGGACTGTACCATTGTAGCAAGAATAAAGGGGGTCACTCAGCCTATACTATTGTAACAAGAAAAGAGGGGGTTTCTCAATACAATAAGTCAGTCAGGTAAATTAACTATTATACTATTTAACCAATATTTTAAAGTATTTTCTTTCTTAAACTTTCATGACTCTTACAGGCGCTACCACTCAATTTCCGTTGCGGGGGCACTACTTTCCGGGGTGTTAAAAGTAGCGCCCTGGCGAAGTTAGCGCCCCCTTAACCTTCACTTTCCTGCAGGTGCTCATTCAGATGAATGATGTCAGTGCACTGGATGAAACTTAGCTGCTCTTTCACCCAATGTTGGTATTAATCTCACCCACATCAGGTTTGGCACAGGTCGGTGAAGGCCCCGAGTAGCATTTTATAACCTCCAGTCTCACAATCAGTGTTTGCTCACCCAAGCTGGCATTTGCATTGCCCAAACTGACCAGCTCTTGGAGTAAGACTTTCGATTTATTGCAAGTTGAGGCTGAACTGATGCCACCCTCTGTGAAGGAAATGGAACCTGAAAATCTCTGAAGCAGTTACAGTATTTCCATATTTCTATCAATATATTCATGCTCTGTAACAAGAAATATCAAATAACTGGTACTTGAGCAGAAATGATTCTCTTCGAAATCCGCACATGAATGTCACATTTGTAATTTGCTGTCCATCCCTTACCTCACAGATATCCTTTAAATGCTTAATGTAATCATTCTCGGTGCTCATAATCTCACTGATGACATTGGTCCTCATCTGGTCTTTCTTTGACTGGCCTGTGGCCAGGCGGCGGTTGGCACTGTTGGCATCATCGGGTTTTCCGTCCTCGACCTTGACTGGATATTCTTCCATGGGTTCATCCTGGTTGACCCACAACTTTAGGAATAAAAGGGCAGTTTTATAGCAGATTTATAGTCCTTCCAACTGAAACTGTGTTCATAATGAGATCTGAGTAAATGTTAACGGTGATGAAGAGTTGTCCCAGGATGGTGGCCCTGATAAATTCATTTCAGTACCTCTGTAACTTCCTCCAGTCCCCAAACCCAACCTCTGCATTTTTGTGGTCTCTTCTGCTTCACTCGTTTTTCCTTCACCCCACCATTGGTGGCTGTACCTTTAGCCAGCTAGGATCTATGCCCTGGAAATCCCTCCTTAAACCGCTCCACCACCTTCTCCTCCTTAAGACCCTCCTTAAAACCCACCTCTCTGACCAAGCTTTAGGTCATCCCTCTAATATTACTTTCTTTGACTTGGCCTCCATTGTTTTTGATATACGCCTCAGCGAAGCATCTTTTGCTACATTTAAAAGTGTTATATAAATTGAAGTTCTGGTTCCATTGCTTGTATGAGGACGATCAATTAGTAACTACCTGAAGGAGGGAGTAACTCTGCCAGTCATCAAAGCTGTTGCTTTCTTACTGGTTGCTCAATAACATTCATGAGTTTGGACTCAGGACCATGTGCCACCTGTGCTTTCCTTCAATTTGTGCTTAGCATTTGCTGTGTGACATCATGATAAATAAATACTGTGGCAACAAGAGCAGGTCAGAGGCTAGGTATTCTGCGGCGAGTGTCTCACCTCCTGACTCCCCAAAGCCTTTCCACCACCTACAAGGCACAGATCAGGAGTGCGATGGAATACTCTCCACTTGCCTGGATGAGTGCAGCTCCAACAACACTCAAGAGGTTCGACACCATTCAAGACAAAGCAGCCCACTTAATTGGCACCCCATCCACCACCTTAAACATTCACTCCCTCCACCATTGGTGCTCACCATAGCTGCAGTGTATACGAGCTACTTGCCAAGTCTTACATAGAAACATAGACGATAGGAGCAGGAGTAAGCCATTCGGCCCCTCGAGCCTGCTCCGCCATTCAATGCGATCATGGCTGATCATCCAAATTCAGTACCCTGTCCCTGCTTTATCCCCATATCCCTTGATCCCCTTAGCCTTAAGAAATATATCTAACTCCTTCTTGAATATATTTAATGAATTGGCCTCAACTGTCTTCTGTGGTAGAGAATTCCACAGGTTCACCACTCTCTGGGTGAAGAAATTCCTCCTCATCTCTGTCCTAAATGGCTTACCCCTTATCCTTAGACTGTGACCCCTGGTTCTGGGCTCCCCCGTCATCGGGAACAGCCTTCCTGCATCTAGTCTGTCTAGTCCTGTTAAAATTTTATAAGTTTCAATGAGATCACCTCTCATTCTTCTAAACGCTAGCGAATATATAGAAACAGCAGCATCTCTCAAACCCATGACCTCTTCCACCTAGAAGTACAAGGGCAGCAGGCGCATGGAAACACCATCACCTGCAAGTTCCCCTCCAAGTTACACACCATCCTGACTTAGAAATATATCGCTGATCCTTCATCGTCACTAGGTCAAAATCCTGAACTCCCTCCCTAACAGCACTGTGGGAGTACCTTCACCACATGGACTGCAGCAGTTCAAGAAGGCAGCTCACCATCACCTTCTCAAGGGCAATTAGAGATGGATAACAAATGCTGGCCTTGCCAGTGGACGCCCACATCCCAGGAACGAATAAAAAAATGCTCTGTTCCTGTGGCATCAATAAGGCGAATACAGTTCGAATCTTAATTCGAAGTTGCTAAATTCAAATTGAAATCATGCATAAAACCACCTCCTGTGCTACTTTATTAAAATTGCTTACTTCAAACTACTGGATAATTAGATTTTTTTTTCAAACAAAAAATACAGTTTGACTTAACCGGGGTAGAGTGTAATGGCCATTGAGCAAGACACTTAAGTTCATGATCTCACATTGGGTAGAGTGCCACACAAAACATCTGTTCCCGGTAACCACCAATTTTTAAGCATAGAAAACAGCAACATTAATCTACTGCTGTCATTTTATAACACATAGGAATTATAGGGTAATTCTGTGGAATATAATTGCCCTTTTAAGAATAGACTGCTCTTCTGCCACATCAGCCATTGCACAATAACCTGTTATGGATCACTCACTGAAGACTTGCATGTTAATGTCAGGTAGTGAGTAAGACTGAAACCTATTGTACATGTGGCAGCTTTTCAGGAAATTATATTTAAGGGTAAATTCACTGAACCCCCAGTAGGGAGCTCCACTCGATCGGGGATAGAGCAACAATACTGTGTCGCTGATTCATGCTCCCCGCCGGAGAGTGCATTTACCCTTTCATGTTTTTATTTTGAGTATATGTACTAAATGACTGCATACTCAAAAAATCGACCTGTATTTTTTCAGTGATTGACTTTCAACACAACTATTTTTGCACTAGCAGCAGTCATGCAATATCTTGCACCTTAGGGTTTCACGTCAGTGTCTTTACTGCAGTTTGATCTGCATCGTGCTGACTACATCAATAAGAAAATGGAATTAAATTTGGACTATTCAATGTAAGGAACAGCAAAGAACACTTGTGAAGCAGTGTTTCAGTGCTGCAGTCCTGTTGACATTCATAAGATGCTTGTGCTTCACTCTCAATTTATGATGCCATTAGAACTGCTCAATTCAATTACTTGCCCCCCCACCCCCCTCACGGCCAGTCTTCTTTCCTATATGGAACGGTCCTTACCCGCACGAAGCTGGCAGGGAACCAGCCTTCACTGTCCGCGATCCTCCCCCACCACCACTCCTTGTTGGTAGCATCCACTACTTCAATGACATCACCAGCTTTGAAGCCCAGCTCCTGGTCATCCATGGTGACATGGTCCCAGAGGGCCTCGGCATACACCACACTGCCATCGCTGATGAGCTGCAAGGAATCAGAAAAATCTTATTTGAATTACATTTCCAATGTAGTATACAAATTTCAGCTTCCATCTTGAAATATAAAAAATTCACACTGGCTTGTTGACGCTCTGAATTAAATGTTCAGATTTAACTTTAAACGCCGGAGCTGTTCTGCAGTGGGTTTTTAAGTCGGGTGCCATGTGACCCATTTCAAGGAAAGTGTTACAAGCTGGCACATACCTGCGTGGAGCAGCACCGTAAGCACTCTGGATCAGATATCACTTTTAACTGGATTGCTGCCCCAGATCTAAGTGCGACAAGCTTCCCGAGATGCTCAGCAGTACTAAACTGAAATAAGTGCTGCTAGGTAACTGAGCATGAACAGGCAGTGACGGACAATGCGCATAGGTTTATAATGCTAGGTAACAATGGGAGAAAGAGGCACACTATAATTGTAAAAGAACTGTTACATAACACCAATTCTCTTTTAAAAATCCCAATACAGAACACTTCAGCATATAAATAAACATGGCAGATGAAAAATCCAAATTCATTTGTGCAATTTTCTTCAGGAGAGAATTACATCAATCAAATGGAAAATATATATTTTGAATAAAAGCAGTGACTGGTAATGATGCTCTGCAAGTCTTCAGCCTATTTTCTGCCTGTCGATGGCAGTTGCATCAAGATGCCGCCAGGGCTCCTCCTGTTTTATTCTTCACTTCAATACTGAGAAATCAGTGGCCCGGAATTTGTGGTGGGTAATAACAGCGAACGAACAGCGTTCGCTGTTATTACCTCTTTGAAACCGACCACAACTTCAGGATGTCGTGCGTGCGCAGCTAAACACGGAAATCCTGAAGTTGCGGTCAGTGATTCGCTGCTCCAACACTGGCTGTGCTGTGCCCCTGTAGGGGGTTTCTCTTGCTCGTTCTGGTCTCCTGCCAGGCTTTGTGCAATAATTACCCTTGAGTGGTTCGACCCACTCTCCCCTACGGTTCTAGACCTTGGAATTAGATGCAGAGAACTGTAGTGCAGAGAAAGGACTCAATAGACCAGGTTGAATAGCACGAAATGGATGCTTTTATTTTTAAACAGTTTGAAGCATTACAAAATACATATCATAGGCACAGATTAAAGTAACTACAATCATGCACAGATTTAAGAACTTGACTCTATGGAAATGGGGAACACACGGCACATCGTAAAAGGGAAAACACATTACGATTACCCTTAACTCCCTCCCCTATACCTAAACTAAGTTTTGACCTGAGGAACTTGGGATCATGCTCACCACTCTCAAAATCGCGAAAAAGGGGTTCGCAGCCTTTTGGCACAGCTTTCCGTCGTCACGTGGATTTGGAAACTTCTGTCGCAGTCGATAGTCTCTCTCTCTCTCTCGAGGCGGCGGGGTAGACACAGCCTCGATGAGTGCTCGTCAAGGCTGGATCAGCTAAAAGCTGTTGAAGAACTGGATGCAAACGGGAGAATCTGAAGGTCTCTGGCCGAATGGTATGTCGAGGACCTTTCTCGCTCCCGCCTGGCTCGGTGGCTTTCCAGAGGGTGTCTTCTCCTTCGGCCTGGGTCGTCGATGATCTCCCGACAACAGTACCCGAGCCACCCTCGTCGTCTTCCCGTCGTCACCGAGCCTTGTCTGGCTGAACACCGACCACGTTGTCTTTTCACCGAAATTGTCCGTCCGAAGCGTCTTTAAAAAGACGAAGCGTCTTGATCGATTCCGAAGCTACCGAGGTAGAAGAGGCGCCGATGGATCCTGGATCTGTGTAACCGTCACCGTCCGTAACTTTTGATGGACTTTCAATCCATAGTTATACCCTTTTGGGACAGTCTTATCTCCCGCCAAATCATAGTCCTGTCTTTGTATTAATTTTGGCGGGCAGAAATCTCTGCAGGGGCGCTTTGTCTTGTAACGGGAGCCGGTGATAACTTAACTGGCCTTCCTGGCCGATAATGTCTTTTAATGTCTTTTACATTGTCACCGTGACTCGGTTCGCATATTGATCGGTCTGGAGATTTCCCTTGATGGCTGTTAAACGGTTTCTCCTTTGTACATTAAATGGGAATAAGTGTTCATGCATTGTCCGCCCATATCTTGATGGGCCCCATCCTGTACTTAGAATCCATTGAATATGTATGCTGTTTCCCTGAGTTTCGGTTCCCCGATACTGGCTTTCGCGGGCTTACTGCCTTCAATCCACAAGCCTGTCTGGCTTGCAGTAACGGAAATCAAATGGTCCAGAAAACTGATCACGAGGCCCGGCGGCCATTTTGTATGCCCTTTTATCAAAGGTTTTTCTGTGCAAGCTTACTTTGGTCAATAAACTGTCTTATTTTATCCTGTTTTCTTGCGTGATTATTGCTGAAAATTTCGAATCTTACAGGCCCCCCTGTGATACTGATAGCTTGCTAGAGGTATCAATGATCCTTGGTGAGCAAATTTTCCCTGATTCCCCACATCCAAACATTCCTGGCACTTAACTATCTATGACCCTCACGACACATGCAGTTCCCATTTCCGAAAAAAATGAAAATTACTTTGTGCACATTCGGACAATCATAGGCAGCACTTCTTAAACTATAACACATTCATCTGTCAGATGTGCAGGGGTTGATACCCTCTTGCACCACCTGCATACACCTTTTATTAATCCAAAAACTTAAGAACGACTAATAACATAACAATATTCATATCCTTAAAACAAAAACAAGCAAATGGCCAAAATCTAAAAATGGAGGGACGCTTAACCTTCAATACTAGCAACTTAAAGTGGGCTGTCTTCTTCCCCCATTCGCACATAGCGTTCTCTCCATTCTCCTGTGTTCTCGTGCCTCTGGAGGCGTTTGCCTCTTTTGCAATGCACGAATAGCAAAAATATCACAATTAAAACCTGACACACTACTAGGATGTGGGATGCTATTCTAATCCAGGCCGGGACCTCTATGTTAGTGAACAAGTCCCACCATGGTGGGATGACTATGTCCAATATGTCTTTTCCTATCTCCAAAGTCTTCTGCTCCAGTGTGTAAAAATGTTTCTGTGAAACTATAACGGCTTTTAAAATCTTGGTGAGGTGTTCGGGAAGAGGGGGAATGACATAACCAAAATGCGCGACGAATCGTTGCAAGTCCGTGAAATTCTCTTTGACAGTGAGGTGAACGGTGGAGGGTGCAGGAATGGGGACAATTCGTTGTTGTGCCACTTGAACCTCGGCCCTGGGTTTGAAACAGAAACTGCTATCACTGATCGAACACCACTCGTGTTGTCCGTAGCGGTAGTGAGGCGCTGCAGTGGTGACGCAGTATGTCCCACCCCCGATATATGCTACCTGCGGGGGCACATGGTCCTCTGCCATTGCCTCCATGGTGCAATTTATCGGCTTCGCGCTAGCGGTTCTGAACCCGCACTGTGGTTTCAAAAAGGCATTCAAGTGCTGGGGACACAGGATGATGTGTGCTCCCCGGCTCCGACACCCCGAGAGGTCGGTGCCTGTCATCGTACGCTCCCATCTGATGACGTAAGGCGGGACCACTGCGTAACGAATGTGTGCGCCCCCCTGAATGACTCCAATGTTCTCCACCCTGTATACCGGGGCGGGCTTTGCTGCGGGACCCAACACCGGTATTCTTACCACTATTCCCATGATAGTATGATTCGAACGTCCGCAGTCCACTGGGACTGGGTACGCTTCTGCAGCTAGTCTGAGCTGGCACGGGCTTAATGCATTCTCAAAAGGGTGGAGCGCTTGCAAGTGCTTGTTGCTGATCCAGGACGGGACCAAACCCTGTTTTAAATCCTCAAGATTACTGCGGCCCTCGCCCAGTAACCATGTCCCGTATAGCACACAGGCCTCGTTTTGCGCAGCTTGGTCGGACGCATTCCGATCCTCCTTAATGAGCGCATTTACCGTTCTCGCGTGTTTCTCCAGCTCAGCTATTATTTCCTTAAAGTGTAGTGTCATGGCCTGGTCCTCATGTAACTCAGAACCCACTACCTTATTTTCGTCTGTCAGTATGTTCCTTAACTGGGCTTTTAAACCGTTGATCTGTGTCTGCAGCTCCACGTTATCTAGAGCGTTGACGACAGATGTCCCGGTATTAAAAGCAGTGAATATGTCATTTACTGTACCCCTTCTTTGCCTCCCGACTCGATCCAAAACTTCTGGTGGTGTGGTGTATAATTTGTCTTTGTCGATGTCGGCAAAGTCAAACTCGTAAAACTGTCTAAACATTCGGGTTAACAGGACCTGGTATAATTGTTCCGTTTCTTTGGGACACCACTCCGGCAATCGTACCTCAGTGAGGTTTAAAATCACTGAGGCCACCGCGTAGTGTACCCCTTGGTACAGCACCTGACCGGTGGGTACCAATACTAAACCGTTCCCGGGTCCCTTGGTGGTGGTTGGGCACCCTTCTTTCTGGGCTAGTGCTACCGGAAGCGTGGGCAGGGGCTTGCGTGGGTGGGTGATGAGTTCAGTGGCGTTTACCGGAATAGGGGAGTATGGGGCTCCGCACGCTCGAGTGCTGACATCCCATCTCATCCCCTTTCCTTCATCCTGCCACTGCCTCTGGAAGAAGATGGATACGCCCTTGGGGCAAACGTGTTTTGAACCCCACATACAGACATATATTCCTTCATCTGGTTCCCACCATTTGTCCCCACACGTAATTGTCCGTGAGTCCCCGTAATAGTCCGATGGGTATTATTACCCAGTCGCTCCCACTCGACCGTAGAGTTCCTCATGTCCTTTCCCAGCTTTCGCAGCCACCACCATCGCCTTAGTGGTACGTTCCCATTACACACCAGACAGATCCTCTTTCCCACGGTAACGCTGACTCTGGGTGCAAGGATCCTCACCCGAGGGCACGTTAACGAAGTCTCTTGGTTAGCAAAACCGAAATTGCTGGAGTATTCCGTAGAATTCGTCCCCAGCCAACCTGGCCATCTCCCCTGGTGGAAGTAGGTGGCGGTTTCCTCAACCTCTTGCTCCCCTGTCCCATCTGTTGCGATGGGGGCCGTGTCCCTGGAACACCCGAAGATGATGACGTCCTTGGTGCGGCCTCGGTAGGCCCACCCGCACCCGATCGCCACGAACACGATGAGAATCTTTTTCATCATATCCCAGGTTTCTGTAACCAATAAAATGATGTAGCCAGGCTCCCAATAGGTGCTGGCCTAATTAAATGGACGCGCGGGTTCCTGGACCCCGCTCCCAAACAAGCACACATACCGGGCAGACTTCAAAATTGTGCTCTTAACATTTCTTAACACCGTAAACTTTATATTCCTTAAACTATCACCATAATTACCTAACTTAACTTATGTACAGCGCCGCCCTCCACGGGGCGGCCTACTGAATTCCTGTGAGAGCTGCAGCGTGCCACACCCTGCGGTGGGGCTGCACTGGCCTTCGGCTTTGATCCCCCGCAGCCTGTCGCTGTTGAACGGGAACCATGCCTTTCTGGGGCTGCTCTAAACCGAGGTTGGGAAAAATGGGGAGAATCTGGCCAAAACTTTCTGGGCTGGGGCGCTCAAGTCGACCTACGAGGGGCTGCTTTGGGTGGGGCTCCCGGGGCTGATGGACCGGGGGTTGGGACTGTCACCGTCACAGCCTGTGGTTCCACCACAGCTGCCGGCTCCAGCTCCCCTCCCTCAGGCTCCGCCCCCCCGGGGCCGGGATTTGTGGCTTCCGACTCCAACTCACCTGTCCCTACAGGTAGTGAGTCTCCGCCCCCATTCCCTACCTCCCCCAAGCTTGAGTCGAGGGCGGGATCGTCGTCCTCTGACTCTTCCTCCTCCGTGATTGGGTCTAAGGCGAGGTCGAGCTGTTCGGGCTCTTCCTCGTCCGAATCCCAAATTAGAGGGGAGACCTCCCACTCCGATGGGGTGGCCCCTCCCTTCACGCAGGCTACTGTTCCAGCCTGTGTGGTCTGTGACTCTGTTACAGGCTGAGGATCTTTGTTCTCAGACCTGGTCCCTTTTGTAGGCCCTTGTGCACCCGATTTAAACAGTTTACACTGGTTAATGTGAAACCATGTGGTACGTCGGGGCACCTTCACTGCATAAACCATGGGGCTGGCCTTGTCCACAATGCTGTAAGGCCCCATGTACAATGGTTCAAAACTCCCTACCCTGGCGTAGTTTCGGACCATGACCTGGTCTCCGACTACCCACTCTTGTTGCTTACGAGGTTCCAGTAACAGTCTATTTCCCTGGTGCTGTCTTCCCATGTTCCCAGCCGCCTGCCCATAAATCTGTTTCAGGCGCTCCAAAAGGGTTTGGATGAATTTGTCTCGCTTCACCTCTCGGAGCTGGCCATCAGTGAGCACCGGGGCTAGTACATGGGTGGGTGTTCGCATGATCCTTCCAGTCATTAATTCGTGCGGGGAATACCCCGTACTTTTGGACTGGCTGGCTCGGATCCCCATGAGGACTAAAGGCAGGACCTCCGCCCATTTCTGGGGCGAGCCCATTGTCTCTTTCCTCAGCTTTTCCTTGAGGGTCCGATTCATGCGTTCAACAATCCCGGATGACTGGGGATTGTATGCTACGTGCCACTTCCCCTCAATGCCCAAGAGCATGAGGGCGTTCTGCATTACTTGACCGGTGAACTGACTCCCTTGGTCGGACTCTACAAAACGGGGGAGTCCCCACCGTGAGAACACTTCCCGAATCAAGATCTTAGCAGTGCCCAGTGCCATAGCTGTTCTGCACGGGAAAGCTTCTACCCATTTGGTGAACACATCTACCAGGACAAGGCAGTCCTTATATCCTCCCTGGGCGGCGGGCAGGGGCCCTATGTAGTCGACCTGAATCGACTGCCATGGTCCCTCTACCCTCCTGATGTGCCCCATGGGCACCTTCCTTTTGTGGGGGTCTGGGTTGTTTGCAGCGCACACAAGACAGCTTGTGCAGAATTCGCGGACATCGTCCCGAAGTCTCGGCCACCATCCCGCCTGCTCTACCCGCTGCCAGGTAACCTCAGGCCCGGGGTGTCCCGCCCCTGGACCCTCGTGGGCCAGTTGCAGGAATTCCCTCCGGTGCTGCTGCGGCACAACCCACTGCTCCTCTCGGAACAGCATGCCTTCTTTGACTGAGAGGGCTGCCGTACTGTACGGACCCTCTACCTGCTTGCCTTCTGTGATGGCTTTTAGGACTGTTTTTAGGGCGGGATCCAGGGTTTGGACGGTCTTTAGGTCTGGGGGCGGTGCCACCCCTGTGTTCCCTGGAATTCCCTCCCTGCCTTGGATCGCCGCCACGGGTCCGGGCTCATAGGGGTCCCAGAGAATGCCGTTGCGGGCACCCTCCCTGGCTAGCGCATCCGCCTG
The DNA here is from genome assembly GCF_052327205.1 of Somniosus microcephalus. Taxonomy (NCBI): domain Eukaryota; kingdom Metazoa; phylum Chordata; class Chondrichthyes; order Squaliformes; family Somniosidae; genus Somniosus; species Somniosus microcephalus. Next base: position 109,049,662 of record NC_140992.1, read on the forward strand.
CTGGTTGCCCTGACTGCGGGGTTCTGTGGTGGAATGAGCCTTCACCTTATGGATGAACACCTCCCCTTCCTCTCCCACAGCTGCCAGGATCTTTTCCAGCAAGGGCTTAACTGTTAAAGGCCGCCCGTCCGCGGAGGTATATCCGCGTCGGGACCAGATGGCGAGGTACTCCGTACACGAATTGCATGTGAACATGCTGTCTGAGCAAATCGTGTATGGGGTTGGGAAAATCTCGGGGTGGGTAACCACGTACGCCACCGCGGACAGTTCAGCCTGCTGTGCGCTCATAGTGCTGGGGAGCTTAATTGCCAGGGCAATGTTTGCCGCAGGGTCATAAACTCCACATCCTGTGAGTCGTTCGCCAGCAGATACAGTGCTAGAACCGTCTACGTAGATTTCGCGGCCTGTGGGGTGTATCCCGGCCCGTAAACCTATGTTGACCTCCCATACCCCTTCTACGGAACACCGATGGGCTGTTCTGGGATATACCATGTTGGCTGCGAGCTTTGGCGCGCAGAGGCCTTTAACTATTAGATCCATCTGGGAAAGGAGGAGGGTCCAGCGCGCAATCCGAGCGCTGCTTACGGTCCCATCCTTAATCCTTCCATCCAGAAGCATCTTTGTGGGGGTGTGATGGGTGAGGAGCATGATGGGAGAGGTTCCTGTGAAGATCACTGATCTGTTCACAGCCCAATGCGTGGCCAGGAGATGCCGTTCGCAATTTGAGAAACTCCTCTCTACATCCGTGAGCACTCTGGAGGAATAAACTACCGGTCTCAGCTTGCCGTGCCGCTCCTGGAGCAACACGGCGCTCAGGCTGTCCCCACTAGCGGCTACCTCCAGGAAGAACTCCTCTCCCCCATCTATGGCCCCTAGGGCTGGCGCGGTCTGCAGATCTCTTTTCAACTTCTCGAATGCTGCCTGGCACCCCTCATCCCAAGACCACTCGACTCCCTTGTGTAAGAGTCGAAGTAGCGGGGCTGCTGTGGCAGCATAGTCCTCGATGAAATCTCTGCAGTACCCGGTCAATCCCAAAAAGGACCTTACACCCGTTACTGTGTTGGGGATCGGCAGATCTTGTACTGATTCCCTTCTGGCCTTATCTATGGCTCATTCTCCAGCGCGAATGGCCAGACCCAGGAATTTGACTTCCTGCTGGCCGATCTGTGCTTTCTTTGGGTTTACTTTGAAACCTTTCCTTTCTAACAGTTCCAATAATTCGGCTAATAGTGGGCCGTGCTCCTCCCTTGTGTCCATGAACAGGAGTAGGTCGTCCACATACTGTACTATCTGGTTGGGCTGGCTAAACTCTTTTAAACTCCCCGCCATGCATTGATGGAAAATGCTGGGGCTGTTGTGAAAACCCTGTGGCAAGCAGTTCCAAGTGTACTGTTGCCCTTTGAAAGTAAAGGCAAACTTGTACTGATCCTCCCGCCGCAGCGGAATGGACCAGAAACCGTTCGAGATGTCCAGCACCGTGAATGTGGTCGCCGATGCTGGAATACTCCCTATTAGGTCTGCAACTGCTGCTACCGTGGGCGCGCAGGCTGGGATGTTACTATTGAGGACTCTGTAGTCCACCGTGGCTCTCCACGAATTGTCCGGCTTCTTTACCGGCCATAAGGGGGAGTTCACGTGAGTGGCTATTGGTCTCAATACGCCCTGCTGCACCAATGAAGATATTGCGGTCTCCATGTCGGGTTCTGCCTCCTTGGGGAAATTATACTGCTTTTGGGGTCGGATCATGGGGTCCCCGTCTACGCTGACTTCAAACCCAGTGACTCTCCCACAGTCGTGCTTGTGGGTGGCAAACGCGGTCAGATTTTCCGACACACACGCCTGCAAGTCCGTTGGGACGTTCGCTACCATGAGCTCGAGATCGTAACCTCCTGACGGCTTCATGGTGCACAGGGCCCCCTTTTCTTCCCTCCCTGGGATTACGACTACCTTACCTAAACCGCTCTCGGCTCCCCAGAGACAGTGATTTCTCAGGTCCACGAGGATCCCGTGTTCCACCAAGAAATCAGCCCCGAGGATGCCTTTTCCACCCCCCTCACTCCACTTCAATAGGATACACGTCCATGTGGTGTGGAGTGCTCCCAAATGAATGGAGAGCGGGATGGAGTACGCGCCAGCCTGTTCTCTGCCTGTGAAACCCACTACTAAGAATGGAGCCTGGGCGGACAGAGGTGAGGCAAAAGGTCTATCTGTGTGGATTACGGTACACGAAGCTCCCGTATCCAACAGGTAACTACCCTTTTCCCTTTCCACCTCCATTTCCACCACAGGTCTTCTCCAGGCGTCGTAGCGGAGCGGACACAAGTAGACGGGCTGCGCAGGCGTCAGTCATTTAGGTGTTTCGGTTGGGGTCTCGGGAGCGATAGGTGCTGTTGGCGACCGCTACCTTCCCCTGCCAGGTCATCAGAGACCACTTAGTCTCCAAGACTGACTCGATCGTAGCGGGATCCACAACCGCACCACCCCCTGTTGTTGGGGCAGGGGCTACGGTTGGGTTCTGGGCTGGTGCTGGGGCAGCGGTCTGGGCTTGGGCTTGGACTGGTGCTGGGGCAACGCTCTGGGCTTGGGCTTGGACTTGGGCTTGGGCTGCGGCGAACATTCTCTCTCTCTTATCCTTCCATGGATTTCTACAGTCCTTGCGCCAATGACCCTCCTTCCCACACCCGTAACAACTGCTGTTGGCTTGGGGAGGGCGATTTCCCTCCTGATGCCATTCCTTTTTAGCGGAAGCTGCGGGCCTTGCCTCATGTACCTTTCCTTTTAAAACAGGCGTTTTCCTACCCTTGTTGTTCCTGTAACTGATCGTGAGCTGATCAAGTACTAGTTCCTCCATGGAGCGGGCGTTAGTGGGGTCAAACCATGCTTTGGCCTGCTCCCTCACTATTGGCAAGCAACCTGCTACCAGGCACCGGAGCCAATGAGCCCTTTGTTCATCGTTTAGCGCGTTCCGTTCCGGTCCTCCCGGGCAGCTGCGCCGATACACGGGCCACAACCTTCCGGCGAAAACCCGTGGGGGTTCTCCCTCTAGCTGCACTGTCTTTTCTAAACGGAGGAACGGAGTTCCGTCACCCTCTCCTATAATCTCCAGGATCTCGTCCCGTAACAACTCATATTCCCTGTGCCCTCTCTTGCTCTCGTCAGGGAGACACTGGAGGAGCGAGCTGTCCAGGGAGAACAGCAGCATCTTAGACTGTTCAACCCCGTCGCAGTCATTAACTGCTGCGGTCTGCTCCACGTCCCTAAAATGGACGGAGGGATCTCCTGACTCGGAGAGTTTTGGGATGTGACTTATCATTGCCCTCAGCTGTTGTGCGCTGTGGGGCATTATGATCTGATTCACAAGGGGTCCGTCCTCGCCATTGTCTTCATTCGGACCGAGCCTCCGGTGTCGAGTTGGACACATCGGCGCCGGCCCCGACTCTACTATCTGGTGTTGCTCTACCTCAAGAATCTCTTCATCTACCGTCTCCGTTTCCTTCCCCGGAGTCCAAGACTCATCATAAGCAGGAGGCGCAGAGGGTTCGGGGGTTGGTTCCTGAACTATCTCTTGTGGAATCGGTCTTTTGGATTCCTTGGCTAGCAATAACTGGCTCGCTGGTGGGTTTATGAGACACACCAACCCGTTTGCCTTGGCTAGGGCCGTTCTCAGGTTCTCTTGCTCCCGGCGGCAAGCGCTGTGGTCGGTGCTCTCAGATCTATCCTCCATGGCCATCTTATATGCTGCCCTGGCCCCCAGAAGTTTTTCCTCTTGGGTCTCTATTTGCTTAGCTAGACGGAAACACTTCTCTCTCATTCTACCTTCACAGGCCTTGGCTTCAATGACCTGACATTTTAAATACTCTACCCGGGTTTCATGGCAGCGAGTTGTGGAGTGGCGTTCCTGATTCAGCGCGTTAAGCGATTCAATCAGTTTTTGACCTCCCGCAACCTTTTCCTCTACGTCTGTAAGCAACCCTTTGATCTGGGCTGTTTGTGCTGCAACGACTTGGTCCAAAAGCTGGACTTGCTTCTTGTAGCACATCAGCCAGACCGCCTTTTCTACAGATTCCTTATGCTCTTTACCCTCTGTCCCCTTGATGGCTGCGTCTAGCGGGCGCCTATCCCTTAATAGGTCAGATATCCATTGTTTTGTGAGGTTGACTTTTCCAAAAACATAATCCGCTATTCTTTCATCCATCACATTTCGTTTATTCAGACTTGATCTAACACACTACTTTCCTGCTGCCAAGGTCCTGCCACGGTCGCCATTTCTGTAGGGGGTTTCTCTTGCTCGTTCTGGTCTCCTGCCAGGCTTTGTGCAATAATTACCCTTGAGTGGTTCGACCCACTCTCCCCTACGGTTCTAGACCTTGGACTTAGATGCAGAGAACTGTAGTGCAGAGAAAGGACTCAATAGACCAGGTTGAATAGCACGAAATGGATGCTTTTATTTTTAAACAGTTTGAAGCATTACAAAATACATGTCATAGGCACAGATTAAAGTAACTACAATCATGCACAGATTTAAGAACTTGACTCTATGGAAATGGGGAACACACGGCACATCGTAAAAGGGAAAACACATTACGATTACCCTTAACTCCCTCCCCTATACCTAAACTAAGTTTTGACCTGAGGAACTCGGGATCATGCTCACCACTCTCAAAATCGCGAAAAAGGGGTTCGCAGCCTTTTGGCACAGCTTTCCGTCGTCACGTGGATTTGGAAACTTCTGTCGCAGTCGATATTCTCTCTCTCTCTCGGCGGCGGGGTAGACACAGCCTCGATGAGCGCTCGTCAAGGTTGGATCAGCTAAAAGCTGTTGAAGAACTGGATGCAAATGGGAGAATCTGAAGGTCTCTGGCCGAATGGTATGTCGAGGACCTTTCTCGCTCCCGCTGGCTTTCCAGAGGGTGTCTTCTCCTTCGGCCTGGGTCATCGATGATCTCCCGACAACAGTACCCGGGCCACCCTCGTCGTCTTCCCGTCGTCACCGAGCCTTGTCTGGCTGAACACCGACCACGTTGTCTTTTCACCGAAATTGTCCGTCCGAAGCGTCTTTAAAAAGACGAAGCGTCTTGATCGATTCCGAAGCTACCGAGGTAGAAGAGGCGCCGATGGATCCTGGATCTGTGTAACCGTCACCGTCCGTAACTTTTGATGGACTTTCAATCCATAGTTATACCCTTTTGGGACAGTCTTATCTCCCGCCAAATCATAGTCCTGTCTTTGTATTAATTTTGGCGGGCAGAAATCTCTGCAGGGGCGCTTTGTCTTGTAACGGGAGCCGGTGATAACTTAACTGGCCTTCCTGGCCGATAATGTCTTTTAATGTCTTTTACATTGTCACCGTGACTCGGTTCGCATATTGATCGGTCTGGAGATTTCCCTTGATGGCTGTTAAACGGTTTCTCCTTTGTACATTAAATGGGAATAAGTGTTCATGCATTGTCCGCCCATATCTTGATGGGCCCCATCCTGTACTTAGAATCCATTGAATATGTATGCTGTTTCCCTGAGTTTCGGTTCCCCGATACTGGCTTTCGCGGGCTTACTGCCTTCAATCCACAAGCCTGTCTGGCTTGCAGTAACGGAAATCAAATGGTCCAGAAAACTGATCACGAGGCCCGGCGGCCATTTTGTATGCCCTTTTATCAAAGGTTTTTCTGTGCAAGCTTACTTTGGTCAATAAACTGTCTTATTTTATCCTGTTTTCTTGCGTGATTATTGCTGAAAATTTCGAATCTTACACCCCGCCCCCCCCATAGACGGCAATCAGTGAAGCCGATGAAAACTTGGGCTTTTCCGCAGTAATATCGCTGTTAAATACCACATTAAAAGTTAGCCTCGTTAGATTAGGTGTAACTGGGGTTTTAACAGCGCATCAACTGCTAAACAAATGTTATGGCCCTGAAAAACTAATTTTAATTTTGTGGAGATTTAAATTTCTTCATAATAATGAAAATTACAATTTTTAAGAAACTTAAAAAAAATTATAATTTTTAAAAGTTTGTTCATATTTATTTCAGGCTTATCTTAGGCAGTTTGTTGACATCACAGCGGCTCGCATTAGTAATTTCCCACTATTCTACACTGATCTCACTTATGCATCGAGAAACTTCTCTCCACAGAGATCGGTAGATCTTTGTGGGCGGCTTTCTTCGGGGCCAGCGGCAAACACCTTTGCTTTGCCGCTGACCGCAAATTCCAGGCCAGTGTGATTGGAGAATGAGTTGTATTGGGGTGGAGTAACTGACCCACCGCTCACTTTTCTCCATTGATTTTCAACCAAGTTAAGACCAACAAATCACTACGCAATATCCCCCCGCCTAATGGCTAATATTAGTGCCTTGTGCATCTTAAGCTAACAGCTTGGAGTTGGGTATCTAGTATCGCAGAAAATTATGTATCTCTAGAAATTGGAGTCTCAAAGAACACCCAGCATTACATTAACTGGTCTGTCAAGGTATTGAGAAAGGTGTACATTGGAAAGAAAATCTCAGTTTCAGATTTAAATTGCTACCTGCTGACAACCTTTCCATTATTATTCAGAAATGAGATTGATGGAGAGCATGTTTAATGGAAAGTGACAAGTAACAGTTGGAAATACATAAACCAATTTCTACAGGCCTGCGCCTACAGGCTCCTTCAACAGCACCTTCTAAACCCGCGACCTCTACCACTTAGAAGGACAAGGGCAGCAGACGCATGGGAACATCACCACCTACAAGTTCCCCTCCAAGCCACACACCACCCTGACTTGGACCTGTATCGCCGTTCCTTCACTGTCGCTGGGCCAAAATCCTGGAACTCCCTTCCTAACAGCATTGTGGGTGTGCCTACACCATATGGACTGCAGCGGTTCAAGAAGGCGGCTCATCACCATCTTCTCAAGGGCAATTAGGGATGGGCACTAAATGCAGGCCTAGCCAGCCAGCAACGCCCACATCCCATCAATGAATAATTTTTTTTTTTTTAAACTGATTTTATATTGTCAAAGCTATCTTGTACAAATAAAAACTTGATTTGGGGCATAGTTGTCTGATGAATTAAATTGGTCAGGTTGGTATGAAGAAGAGGTGTTAATGAACAATGATGGTATTGTCACATCTCCAATCATATCTGCTTTTAAACTTTAATGTAAAAAAATATAATTAAAAGAAATAGCTTTAAAAGTAAAACTATGTTGCACATGTTCACACATTAGCAGCTCGAGCATCTGCTGTAGCAGAACTTCTCTCTAATCACCAACACATCAAAGATGTAGAAAGGTGTTTGGGGCACCCAGCAAAATGTGCGGTGACACCCTTTAAATTTAACCTGCAAATTGTTACTGCTGACAGTTTAGTGGATGTTAAGCCATGCAAAATCCCACGAGAAGGGAAGCTCCGCAGAAAAAGTATGATTGAAGGATGTGTAGTCGCTAAAGGTTTTCCAGGGGTTTAACAGTTGAACTACAAAAGGATGCGCAACATAATTTCGTCAGATTTGCAATAATCTATTCATCCAGACGAAAACTTGTTGGCATTTAACAAGTTATGCAGATATACAATAGGCATATGATAAGCATAGCAGGACTCGAGTGAAATGAGTCTGAAACATTCTTTACAGTATAGTTTTGTACATGAATATTAAATCACTTTCCGCTGCTCTTTCAATAATGCTCAACCCACACATAGACAACACAAAAGCAAAGTACTGCAGATGTTGGAAATCTGAAATAAAAAGAGAAAATGCTGGAAATACTCAGCAGGTCAGGCAGCATCTGTGCAGAGAGAAACAGAGTTACCGTTTCGGGTCGATGACCTTTCATCAGAACTGGAAAAAGTTAGAGATGTAACAGGTTTTAAGTAAGTACAGAGGCAGGGATAGGGGGAGGGAAGGAATAATTAAGTGATAAAAGAGATGATGGTGCAAGGCAAAAGGGGGTGGTAATGGGACAAGTAAAGAGACAAAAGATGGGTCTAGAGGAGGTGTAAATAGCAACAGCAGAACTATTACCAGTAAGTGCTGTCCGAAAACCTGGGAGCAGTGGTTATGATCTGATATTGTTGAACTCAGCGTTAAGTCTGGAAGGTTGTAAAGTGTCTAATCGAAAGATTGAAAATGCTTAAACCACACTTGATTGTCAGGACTTTACATTTCCAGGAAGTGGTATTAAGTGCATGCGTTACCAGAGCAACCAGGTGCTATTGTGATATCTGGCATGTGTGCTCTAAGCTGCTTCTTTTAATAACTAGAAATATTATTGTCAAATGAGCAGGCTGGATCAAACCAAAGCAGGAGCCATGGGAAATAATAACCACAGCAATCGTCAAATAGTGACTTCAGTACAAAGATCACAAAAGAGAAACATTTACCATGTTGTGGGGTCTCCTAATGGTTCAGTTGGTAAATCACATCCCCATGTGAGCCACACAGACCTGGAAGGTTGCAAATTCAATAGAAGGTCTTTGCTGAGTTACTCAATGCCATTTTTATTAAAAATAGAGGTGATATAATTGACTTTAACCACACCTGGGGTAAGGATGGGAAATAGAAACCAAGGTTCCTGTTCACTGTCCGGTCTCTCCTGCTGGAAAATATCTCCGTTTGGACGTCAACTGAGGACAGGATCAGCCTCCCCCACTCCACCCCTCCCCCCCACCCCCTCCTCCACACTGTGATGTCCCCTTCAGTCAAAAGTAGCCTTGCTGCCACTGTCTGAGCTCATGTGAAAAAATATGTTTTGAGTGAAGCCCTGTTGGGAGACTGCACCTGTGGGAAATGGATTCCAACAAGATCCACTGCTTTAAGGAATGAAGGAATACTGGTGTATATTGTGTGTGTGAATTTTGCGAGCAGATTTTCTAAATGATACAATTATAGTCCAGGAGTTGTTGGTGTTCATTTAAGGGGTTAACTGTAGACTATGAATTTTTTGTGGGTAAGTAACAAAGCCTGCTGGTTTACGCATGATTTTGCTGCTTTCATTCTGTGGGCTATATCTCCCACACAGCGGGGTCGATTTTCATTCAGCAGTCAGGAAGGAGGCGGGACTATAACTTTCGGGTTTTAGTCCCGCCTACATCGACGTCCGGCCAATCCACGTGATTTTCCCTTGATTGACCTTGTTGAGCCCGCCCAGCGGGCTCAGCAGGCCAATTAAGGGCCACCCGGCAACAGGTGACATCACAGTCTGAAATTTCATCTGTCAAGAGGTCTTGACAGATGAAATATCAGTGTTTCACAGCTGTTTGAAGCTGTCAAACACTGACAGTCTGACTTCTAGACTGAGTCCTTCTACACAGACTCAGTTAGAACTCTCACTGGCAATGAAAGCTGAAGGCTGTCACTTTTGACAGCTCGCAGCCATTTTGCTTTCAGTGCCGGCTGAGTGATGGACTCCCGAAACCTAGAGGAAGAAAGGCTGTTAAGGTAAGTACAGGTAATTTAAACTTCTTTACACACTTTAGACACACCAAACACACTTACCTTTGCACTCATGCACCCATCACTCACCTGAACACCGATATCGCGACCCCTCCAAGTCCTTCAACTCGACGGCCTGCCTGCTCTAACCTGGCGTGGTTTGGAGCTGTTGTGTTTGTACCGCTATACACAACTACATAAAATAATAAAGCAGCAGAGACTGAGAGTAACTTCAAGTGATCTTTACTGGGTAACTGGAACTTCGGCACTGACTGTACAAATCGATACGCGTCTGTTATATACGCTCGCAACTAAGGATATACATCCACAATACAAAGTAGTCCCTTCAATGTTGTATACATTACACTTCCTCCCCCTTTAGTTTAATAGTATATTAATGCAAAATTTCTATAATTAACATACAGAGCCTGTCTTTAGAGTAGCAAAATTCAAATTCCAACATAACATTTTATTTTGTCAACAGCCCTTTTACAAGTCAAGTCTCTGGGGAGGCCTCCTCTGCCTCTCTGGGTAACGTCTCTCCAGACTCTTTTCTCTCCACCTTCAATGTTCTGTTGGTAATTACGTGGTGGCCCTTGGTGGCGAGGGTTGTAGCGGCGGTAACGATTTCGGTCCGCGGCATATCGGCTTCCTTGAACTGGAACTCCACCTGGACCAGTGACGTTTGCCGCCTCTGCACCCTTTTCACCTTCCACTACGTCAAACTCCACAGTTTCACCGTCTCCAACACTGCGTAGATATTTCCGTGGGTTATTCTTCTTTATGGCAGTCTGATGTACAAATACATCTTCCTTTGTATCATTCCTGTTAATGAATCCATAGCCATTTCGTACGTTGAACCACTTTACTGTTCCAAGAACCTTTGTTGCGATGACTTTCTTCTCCCCGGGGGGTTTGGGCTTGTCGGGCTGTGGCTGCTGCTGCTGTTCAGGTTGCTGCTCAACTATTGTTGTGTGAAATACCTCGGCTGAGTCAACTGTTGTAGTTCTCTCTGAGGTCGGCAGTGGTAAACGTGACAAGCCATCGGCGTTGTCATGTTGCTTGGTCCCCTTGTATTCAATGTCATACAGGTGAGCCCCTAGGAAGAGTGACCATCGCTGTAGCCGTTGTGCCGTCATCACTGGAACACCCTTCCTTGGGTTGAAGATTGAAATGAGAGGCTGGTGGTCAGTTAACAGTGTAAACTGTTGACCATACAAATAGTGGTTGAATTTCTTGACTCCCCACACAAGGCTGAGGGCCTCTCGGTCAATCTGTGCATAATTGCGTTCAACTGTCGTCAATGATCTTGAAGCCAAGGCTATTGGTCTCTCTGAGCCGTCTGGGAACTTATGTGACAAAATGGCACCAATGCCATAGGGTGAAGCATCACATGCCAGTCGAATAGGTAAGGATGGGTCAAAGTGAGCTAGCACCTCTTCTGAAGTAATGCGTCTTTTACTCTCTTGAAAAGCTTGTTCACAGCTGTCACTCCACTTCCATTGTGACCCTGTCTGTAGCAGTGCATTTAGTGGATGAAACACTGTGGATAGGTTGGGCAAGAACTTGTGATAGTAGTTCACCAGTCCAAGATATGATCTCAACTGAGACACATTTTCAGGTGTTGGTGCATTAATCACAGCCTCAATCTTGTCTGGAGACTTGTGAAAACCGTCCTTGTCAATCACATGTCCACAGTATGAGATTTCCTTTTTGAAAAACTCACACTTGTCTCGGTTCGCTCGGAGCCCATACTCCCGTAACCTGATGAGCACCTGTTTAAGGTTGGAAAGGTGGTCGTTGTCATTCTTGCCAGTAATGATGATGTCATCAAGATAACACTGAGTACCTGGGATCCCCTGCAGGACTTTGTCCATTGCCCTTTGCCAGATTGCAGGAGCTGATGTTATTCCGAATACCAGCCGATTGTACTGGTAAAGGCCTTTGTGCATATTTATTGTCAGGTACTTCTTTGATGCATCATCAATTTCCATTTGGAGATAGGCCTGGGCCAAGTCAATCTTTGTGAAGTGTTCCCCTCTTGACAGGGAAGCAAAGATGTCCTCAATGCGAGGCAATGGGTACTGTACTGTATGGAGGACTGGGTTAACAGTCACTTTAAAGTCTCCGCAGATGCGCACTTTTCTTGGCTTTCCTGGTTTTGTGCTGGAGGTTTTCTTCATCACTGGAACTATAGGTGTGGCCCATTCATTCCAATCCACCTTGGACAGGACCCCTAACTGCTCCAAGTTCTCCAGCTCTGCTTCTACTGAAGGGCGAATTGCATAAGGCACTGGTCTGGTCTTGTGGAACTTTGGATTTGCGTTCTCCTCAATCTTAATTTTTGCTTTCATGCCCTTAAGTGTTCCTATTCCCTTCTTGAACACTTCCTGAGAGTCAGAGAGTATTTGTGACAGTCTCTCAGGAGTGGCGTTGCTGTCCTCCTTTGCTGACACAAACAGTGCTTGGATGGTGTGCCAATCCAACTGTATTTTCCTGAGCCATTCGCATCCCAGCAATGGTGGTCCTCCATTTTCCACTACATAGAGGTTCAATTGCGGTATTTTTTTTCTTTGTATGTCACTGTCACTTTTATTTTACCTTTGGGGCACACTCTTTGTCCTGTGTATGTCTTTAACAGTACTTTAGTTGGCCTTAGCGGTATGTGTGAAAACAGTCGTTTGTAGTCATGTACAGAGATCACTGTTAAAGCTGAGCCTGTGTCCAACTCCATTTTCAGCCTAACTCCTGCCACTTCTGGAGTAACCCATATTATTCTGTGATCCTCTGTTTCTTTCACACTGTGTAGTTTTAGACAAGCCAGATCCTCTTCCTCTGAGTCTGTGTCACTTTTTTCTTTATCTGAACTGTCTCCAGTCAGGTAGTGTACCTTCTTGTATCTATCTTTGAAAGGTTTCTTGTTTTCAGTCACTTGGTGTGCCTTTTTGCTCTGTATTGTATCAGTTTTCTGCTTCTTTGCTTTGCAAACTCTTTCAATGTGCCCTCGTTTGCCACATTGTCTGCAATCTTTGTCTTTAAACCAACAGTCATTGTGGTCATGTGACATTTTACCACAGCGATAGCACTTCTTTTCTTGTTTCAGTGACATTTTGTTAGTGGAATATTCCAGGGATTTTTGTTGAATTTCTAAAGCGCCACGTGCTGCTGCTTCCATTGAAATTGCAATACTTAGAGCCTTCTCCAAGGTGAGATCTTTTTCAGACAGGAGCTTCTTTTGTGTGCTTTCACTTTGCATACCACACACAAATCTGTCTCTCAATGCGTCTGATAAGCCCACTCCAAATTGGCAATGTTCTGATAATTTGCGCAACTTTGCCAAATATTCAGAAATGCTTTCATTTTTGCTCTGGTTCCGTTTATGGAATTTAAATCTTTCAGCTATGAACAGTGGTCTGGGGCTTAAATGGTCTTGGAGTGTGTCCACTATTTGTTTGAATGTTTTGTTTGCTGGCTTTTCAAGGGTTAATAAACTACGTAGTAGCCCGTATGTCTTTGCGCCCATAACAGTCAGCAAAACAGTGGCTTTCTTTTCTACCTCCACTCCGTTAGCCTCACAGTACAACTCCACTCTTTCAATGTAAGTTGCTCAGTCTTCAATGCTGCTATCAAATGCTGCAATCGTGCCAATCATCGCCATTTTTTTTTTCCAAACCCGTTTTTCTTTCTTTACTAGTTAGCTAGCGTCATGCAAGTCCTGTGCACTTTTCACTTGACTTACGTATCCCCTGCCTAGCTTAGCAAGCATGCTGCGTTTTCTCTGCCTTCTCGCTCCTTTCTTCCAAGTTTCAGTGTCCTCTGGATGCGATGCCAGAATAGGAAGACGTAGGTTCATAATTCTCGGCGCCAATTTGTTATGTTTGTACCGCTATACACAACTACATAAAATAATAAAGCAGCAGAGACTGAGAGTAACTTCAAGTGATCTTTACTGGGTAACTGGAACTTCGGCACTGACTATACAAATCGATACGCGTCTGTTATATACGCTCGCAACTAAGGATATACATCCGCAATACAAAGTAGTCCTTTCAATGTTGTATACATTACAGGAGCCATCAGGAATCCCAAACGACACCCCTCAAAACAGGGATTAGGCTAAAAACTGCCTGTTAACTACCTGTCAACAGGCAGTTAATTGGCACTAATCCCTTCATGCCTTGGGTCGGCGGCTCCCAGTGTGGGGTGGGTACCCGCCTCCTGTGAAACTTACGTGGAGGCGGGTTTTGGGCGGGATGGTGTCGGGACCCCCGAATTTGGGATTTTTGCCCCCCGCACGCCTAAAAACCCGCCTCACAGCACACTGAAAATTGACCCCAGCAAGTCAGCCAATGAAAAAGAAGAAAAATAATCTCTCAGCAGTTAAGCACCTGAATGCAAAGGCAGGAAAGCTGCTGTCCAATTGAGCATTGGAGGATGAGGAAAGCCAGTTTGACAGCCTAGACTGCAAGGAGTCAGGGAGTGGAGGGACTGATGCCATCTTCTCCCCCTACCATCAGCAGCCAGAAGCCTGAGGCCCAACATGCAGCTGCCTCAGAGGCCTGAAGCCGTGCATCACTATCCTGACTCCTATCACTGGCGCTCGGCACTACCAGCAGGCAGGCTTGTGCCAGGGCTGCTCCTAGGCCATGTGAATGGTATTTACATATTATATGATGAGATGTTAAACTGAGGCCCTGTCTACCTTCTTGAGTGGATGTAAAAGATCCCACAGCACTATCTGAAGAGCAGCGGTGTTCTCCTGGTGTCCTGGTCAACATTTACCCTTCAACCAACACCATCCATACTGTGATATCCGAGTGGTAAGGTCAGAAACTGAGAGAAGTGAGATATTAGGAACAAAACCCAACTGTTTATTTACCTGGTGTAGCAGAGAAACATCTCTTACAGGCTGCAAGCAAAGCACACAATTCTTACTGCACAATGGCAAGATGGAGGATTCACCTCTGAGTCATACCCATAATGCAATGCCACATTACCATATAAACTGGTGTACCAGGACATTGAATACATGACCCATTACCTTAAAAACTGGTGAATGTGAACCCTTAATATTTGGCTCCATCTGGTGGATAACTTAAACATTACATCCCAGATTACTATATCCCTCCCCTCTTAAGTTGAACATTAATTTCTTAACAACATTCTTTAAAAGTCCCATAAGGAAACTCCTTTAATGATAGTCCATACTGAACGAATCTAGCAGGTCGTTATCAATCTCTCTGGTGGCTTGTGAGACCTTGGTGAATGTCTTACAGTCAAGTCCCTGCTTGGTTGTGGTAGAGTCACCTGCTGCTCCTGAGCAGTGCTCAGAGTATCTGACTCTGCTACGATGGTTTCCTCTTGACGAAGGGGTCCAGGTGGAACTGGCTCTGTTCGTGGTGGTGGTACCACCGATGCATTTGGATAACTGGGGGCCAACTTATCCTCCGACATCTCCTCTGGAACCTCCATTTCGATTTCCCCTTGTCTGGTCAGTATCTGATCTACATGTCTACGTACTACCTGACCAGTTCCCACCATGACCGTATATGATACTGGACCGGTCATTGAGTCTATGACGCCAGGAATCCATTTTGGACCATAACTGAAATTCCTGGTAAGGACCGCATCTCCTTCTCTGTAACTGCGGCTCTTTGTCCTTCTGTCATGGTTCTCCTTTTGTTTGATTTGTCGGTTTTCCACCTTCCTTTTTAGATCTGGGTGAACCAGGTCAAGAGTGGAGCGTAGTCGACGTCCTAACAACAGCTCAGCAGGAGAGAGTCCTGTGGTAGATTGAGGTGTTATTCTGTAGCTGAACAGAACTCGTGACACCTTGGCTGCCAAACTCCCTTCCGCACTTCTTTTCATCATCTCCTTAAATGTTTATACGGCTCTCTCCGCAAGTCCATTTGAAGACGGATGATATGGAGCTGAGGTCACGTGAACTATGCCATTGTTTCTCATGAACTCTTTTGTTTCGGTACTCACAAAACACGTGGCATTGTCACTTACTATGATCTCCGGTAGCCCTTGATTACTAAAACTCCTACGCAGGCAGTCTATAGTAACAGTAGATGAAGCAGAATTTACAGGATAAACATCCATCCATTTGGAATGGGCATCAATGATTATGAGGAACATCGTTCCCATGAATGGACCCGCATAATCTACATGTAATCATCTCCATGGTTTATCCGGCCACTCCCAGGGGTGGAGAGGAGCCGCTGCTGGTGCCTTCCTGTGTACTTGACA
Organism: Somniosus microcephalus; assembly: GCF_052327205.1. Lineage (NCBI taxonomy): Eukaryota > Metazoa > Chordata > Chondrichthyes > Squaliformes > Somniosidae > Somniosus > Somniosus microcephalus. The sequence goes on from NC_140992.1 coordinate 109,065,322, forward strand.
AGTGCTGCATGTCTTGACTAGATTTTCTATCTCCTCATCTAGCTTTGGCCACCACAAGTAACTCCTTGCCAAGGCTTTCATATGCGAAACTCCAGGATGACACTGATGTAGTAGCCCTAGGATAGACTGTCGTGCTGGCTGTGGAATAATCACTCGTGCTCCCCACAACACGCAACCATCCTGCACACTCAGCTCTGTCTTCCTGACACTGTAAGGTATGAAATCAGTCCCTTCCAGATGCTGTGGCTAACCCCTCATCACATATTCTCGGACTCTAGACAGTACTGGATCTTTACCTGTCCATGTCCTTACTTGTTCTGCGGTCACAATTGCCGTGTTCGTGTCCTCCAACATCAAAACTCTGTCCTCTGGAGCTGCACAGATAGGTGTACCTGGTAGTGGAAGACGGCTCAAGGCATTTGCGTTCCCATGGTACTTGCCCGCCTTGTAAACGATGACATATTCATATGCCCTCAATGTCACTGTCCACCTCTGGACCCGGGGTGACACCATCTGTGGTACTGCTTTCATTTCATTAAAAAGAGATAGAAGAGGTTTATGATCGGTGCATATGGTGAATTTCCTACCATATATGTACTTGTGAAACCTCTGTAACCCAAACATTACTGCTAACCCCTCTTTATCTAACTGGGAATAGTTTTTTCCGCTGGTGTCAGAGTTCGAGACATAAACCCTATTGGTCTTTCTGTTCCATCTTCCAAGCTGTGTGAATGAACCGCCCCCACCCCGTAAGGTGAAGCATCACAAGAGAGAATGATGTCTTTCTCTGCATTGTACTGAACCAGCACATCAAAGGACAGCATCAGTTTCTTGGACTGTGCAAATGAAACCCTCTGTTCCTCTTCCCACTGCCACTGTGTCTCCTTGCGCAGAAGTTTGTGAAGAGGTGCAAACACTGTTGTCAAGTTTTGTAAAAATCTGTTATAATAGTTTAGCAGTCCCAGGTGTAAGATTCGAAAATTTTCAGCAAAAATCAAGCAAGAAAACTGGATAAAATAAGACTGTTTATTGACCAAAGTAAGCTTGCACAGAAAAACCTTTGATAAAAGGGCATACAAAATGGCCGCCAGGCCCCGTGATCAGTTTCTGAACCAGTTTATTTCTGTTACTGCAAGCTAGACAGGCTTGTGGATTGAAGACAGTAAACCCGCGAAAGCCAGTATCTGGGAACCGAAACTCAGAGCAACAGCATACATATTCAATGGATTATAAGTACAGGATGGGGCCCATCAAGATATGGGCGGACAATGTAAAAACACTTATACCCATTTATTGTACAAAGGAAAAACCGTTTAGCAGCCATCAAGGAAAATGTCCGGACCGATCAGTGTGCGGGCCGAGCCGCGGTGACAATGCAAAGGACATTAACAGACATTGTCGGCCAGGAAGGCCAGTTCAAGTTGTCACCGGCTCCGTTGCGGGATGGAGCGCCCCTGCAGAGATCTCTGCCCGCCGGGGTTGGTACAAAGACAGGACTATGATTTGGCGGGAGATAGGACTGTCCCAAGGGAGTATGACTGTGGATTGAAAGTCCATCTAGGGTACATTCTTCACTGCTACGGCTTCTTGTTGGGCGACTTCAGGCTTCCATTTCTTCAAGAACTTTCTTCTACAAGGAACGAACGAAGGGCGGACGGTGCCCGGATCGGCGCCTCTTCCACTTCGGCAGATCGATGAAAACGTTTTCGTCTTTTTAAAGACGGACGGTTTCGGAAAAAGGACAACGTGGCCGGTGTTCAGCCAAACAAGGCTCGGCCACGACGAGAAGACGACAAGGGTGGCCCGGGTACTGGGGTCGGGAGATCATCGACGACCCAGGCCGACGGAGAAGAAACCCTCTGGAGAACCGGCGATCGATGCCACAAGATTCTCCCATGTGCATAACCTGCATCTAGGTCTACTCCACGAACAAAAATCCACGACAGGCCTAGTGGATCTCAACCTTGACGAGCGCTCATCGAGGCTGGGTCTACCCCACCGCCTCGAGGGAGGAGAGAATATCGACTGCGCCAGAAGCTTCCAATCCACGTGACGACGGGAAGCGGTGCCAAAAAGGCTGCGAACCCCTTTTCGCGATTTCGAGAGTGGTGAGCATGATCCCAAGTTCCCCAGGTCGAAACTTAGTTTAGGTATAGGGGAGGGAGTTAAGGGAAATCGTAATGTGTTTCCCCCTTTTACGATGTGCCGTGTGTTCCCCATTTCCATAGAGTCAAGTTCATAAATTTGTGCATGATTGTAGTTACTTTAATCTGTGCCTATGACATGTATTTTGTAATGCTTCAAACTGTTCAAAAATAAAAGCATCCATTTCGTGCTATTCAGCCTGGTCTATTGAGTCCTCTTCTCTGCACTACTGTTCTCTGCATCTAAGTCCAAGGTCTAGAACCGTAGGGGGGGTGGGTCGAACCACTCAAGGGTAATTCTTGCACGAAGCCTGGCAGGGGGCCAGAACGGGCAAGAGAGCAGGAAAAAAACCCCTACACAGGTAAGCTTTTAACTCAGTCACATTGGTAGGAGCTGGGGCCTCCTGCAGTGCTTGTACCTTCTCCTTGATTGGATGGAGCCCGGTGGCGTCCACTCTGTGTCCCAGGAACACGGCCTCATTCCCCAGGAAAGTACACTTACTCCTCTTGAGCCGTAACCCCGCCTTATCCAATCTTTGCAGTACCTCTCTCAGAGTGCTCAGATGCTCTGGTCGGTTCTTCCCGTCACCAGAATGTCATCCAGATAGATTGAAACATGTGGGATCCCTTGCAGTACACCCTCAATAGTCCTCTGGAAAATAGCTGGACTAGATGAGACACCGAATGGTAAGCGGTTATAGGTAAACAAACCCTTGTGTGTATTTATGGTTACATACTTCTTGGATTCCTCATCTAGTGTAATCTGCAAGTATGCATGACTCATATCCAGCTTCGTGAATTTCTTCCCTCCAGCCAGGTTTGCAAAGAGATCCTCTGTTTTGGGAATAGGATACTGTTCTAGTTTAATCTCCACAGAGTCTTACTGAATTGTCCGGTTTTAAAACAGGTACAATGGGAGCTGCCCATTCTGAACATTTCACGGGTTCCAGAATGTTCTCTCTCAAAAGACGCTCAAGCTCAACCTCTACCTTTGGTTTCATGGCATACGGCACAGGTCATTGTTTAAAAAGCCTTGGCAGTGCCTCCTTGTCTACATAAATCTTAGCTGGGGGGCCATTAAATGTGCCAAGTTCTTCCTTGAACACGTTCTCATGTTCAATCAATACTTCTTGCAAAGACAACTGTTTGCCTCCCTCTATTTGATTTATTGCTCCCCAATCTAATTTAAGTTCTTGTATCCAGCCCCGACCTAACAAGTTTGGTCCAGAACCCGATACTACAACTACAGGTAGCTGTTCCACGGTGTCCCTGTGTTGCACAGTTACAGTAGCTGTACCCAATGTCGCCACTCGTTCACCGGTATATGTTTTAAGCTGCATAGAGCAAGACTTTAACTCTGGAACTTTTGCACGGTTCCACAATTTCGAGTACTCCTCCCTGTTCATTATGGTCACACCGCATCCTGTATCCACTTCAAAGTTGACCTTAGAGTCATTTACCGTCAGTTGCAAAGTGATAGGATCTACTTTTGGAATGTTCTCTACCATACTATGCATTATGAACATGTCATCTTCCTTCTCAGCTTCTCCGCTGATGTGATGTGCTCCCTGTCTTTTCACTTCGCTTCCTAGGTTTTGCTTTCCTCCCCTTTTTGTTTATATTCCTCCACGGTTGCTTTTGCCCTGCATGCATGTTTTATGTGTCCTTTTTTCCCACACTTGTGGCACTTTTCCTCCAGAAACCTGCATTCCCTCGCCAGGTGATCGCCATTGCATCTATAACATGCCTTTACATGCTCACATTGTGGTTTCTGATGCATGTTTAACTTGTGCACAACAACCTGACCTGCAACTTGCTTTGTAGTAGCCCAGTCAGAACCTTGTATTTCTTTTACATCTCGGTTCACTGTCTCTATGGCTTGAGCAAGTTTCAATGCTTTTTCATACGTAAGCCCAGTCTCGGACAATAATCTCCTCTGCATTCGATCATCCATTATCCCGCAAACTAGCCTATCTCTCAGCATGTCTTTCAGGTTGTTCCCGTAATTGTAATCATGTGCCAATTTCCTCAACACATAATCTAATACAGTCTCTCCCAGTTTTCTGTTCCGTGAATTAAATTTGAAATGCTGTACAATCTCATTCAGTCTGGGATTGAAATGGTCCTTCAGCAAGGCCACTATGTTAGCAAATGTTCTGTCTCCAGGCTTTTCAGGACTGCATAAGTTTCTCATTAAACTATACATCTGACTTCCCACGGAAGTGAGCAAAATTGCTCTCCTTTTTCTGACATCATTTATATCATTTGCTTCAAAGAAATGCATCAGCAACTTGCAGTACTCATCCCAGGTCTGCGTCTGAACATCAAAAGCAGAGATCTTTCCTACCGTAGCAGCCATGATCCTCTATTCAGTGCTCTTTTTTTGTTTCTTCTTCACGATGTGATCTGTTGATCCTCGTCGCCAATATGTGATATCCGAGTGGTAAGGTCGGAAACTGAGAGAAGCGAGATATTAGGAACAAAACCCAACTGTTTATTTACCCGGTGTAGCAGAGAAACATCTCTTACAGGCTGCAAGCAAAGCACACAATTCTTACTGCACGATGGCAAGATGGAGGATTCACCTCTGAGTCATACCTATAATGCAATGCCACATTACCGTATAAACTGGTGTACCAGGACATTGAATACATGACCCATTACCTTAAAAACTGGTGAATGTGAACCCTTAATATTTGGCTCCATCTGGTGGATAACTTAAACATTACATCCCAGATTACTATACATACCAGAATAATTGCTCATTTGTCATTGCTGTTTGTGGGACCTTGTTGTATGTAAATTAGCTGCCATGTTTACCTACATAACAGTCATTATGTTTCTAAAGTAATTCATTGTCTGTGAAGTGTCTTTGTGAAAGGTGCTCAGGGAATCCATCGTTAACGTTTTATGTTTTGACCAGCAGAGTAGCAAGCAATGGCCTCAGACCTGAAGACTATCCTGATAGGAAGATGGTGTCAAATCAAGACAGTCTACCTTGTCTGCTTTATCTTCAGGCTTTCCCCAGGATCCAAGACGCTAGTCCCAGTGCCTCTTTTTTTAAACTCGGGCACCCTCCGAATAGATGGCCAATGGGCTGACATGCAGAGAAGCGAAGTGGGAGGTCAGGAACACCCACCTCATGCCTCATTAACATCTCTGCAGTGGATCTGTGCCAATTATTGAGGCAGGCGCAACTCGGTCCCTCTGGGGCAGCTCTGTGAAATCCAGGGCTAAGTAAAGGTGGGGGAGGCCCCTTACTCTTGACCTTTCCGGCCAAAGGTCAGGGAAATCCACACTTTCAGAAGTTACTGACATGGAGCAGAGCAGAAAACACACTTGCCTGTTGCACGATAAGTACCTTTTCTGTTACATAAATAATTGGAAGACCTCAGTGGCTCCACTTATTCTTGGATGTCACCCCCTCGGTGGTGGGCCCACAGTGAAATAGCAATCGATCTCAAATTCCTCCATGACCTCACCCCTCCCTATCTCTGTAATCTCCTCCAGCCCTACAAACCTCCGAGATATCTGTGCTCCTCCAATTCTAGCCTCTTGAGCATCCCTGATTTTAATCACTCCACCATTGGCGGCCATATCTTCAGCTGCCTAGGCCCTAAGCTCTGGAATTCCCTGCCTAAACCTCTCTGCTTCTCTAACTCTCTCTCCTCCTTTAAGACGCTCCTTAAAACCTACCTCTGCCCTAATATCGCCTATGTGGCTCGGTGTCAAATTTTGTTTGATAACGCCCCTGTGAAGCGCCTTGGGACGTTTTACGACCTTAAAGGTGCTATATAAACACAAGCTGTTGTTGCATTGCGCAGCGCTGCTTCCATCAGGCGCAAGTACCACATTCTGTCACAGGGGATATCTGGGGGAGCTGGGATCAGCCTCAAGAAGTGGAATCGAGACAGAAGGCTGAAGAAGCAACCGCCCCCTCCAGCAAGCTTGTTGCCATAGCACCTTGGAAAGGGTGGAAACCTGGTGGAGACAGATTTCACCCCAAATTCCGAGCCCGCTGCTCACGGGATGACTGATTTGTGCCACGAGGAGCAGACACCGTTCTCCACCAAATGTAGGATCACCAGCTCTTTAACCTTCCCACTGCAGGCAATGCAGATAAACATGATTGCTGCAAATGCAGGTTCGTACAAAGCAGCCCGTCAAGGAACAGAATTAGAGAAACCAGAACATTCGGCAAATCAAGTGCAGAAATGAGAGCGGAATCATTAGCAACACGAAGCAAGGATATACAGCAATGATCCTGCACAAATGTCTACAAGATTAAGCAGTTAGTAATTTGGAAAAAGGAAAATAAGATTCTTACGCATTTTCACCTGTTCAGAGCCACAGTAGGATCTCTGCTCTATATCCAAATGAATATAAAAATAGAAATGACTGTTTTCTGCGGCGTGTGCTAGTAAGAGATGTTCCATGTGTCTCCAATTTGTTCCGAATGCGTTCTGAGAGATTCTGATTTTTGTTGCTGAGGAGCATTTTAGAGAGGGGAAAATACAGTGGAAAATATGTCTGCTCTCAGCTGGCAATGCCCCTGTCAGCCTCAGTGGATTCAAAACAGAGAAACCATTCAGGGCTGTGACAATGATTTGACATTCTTTTATAGTAAAATCATTTGGCATCATCAGAAATTAAGTGCATGGCACTAGTTCAAGAAAGGAAAGGTTAACGCTTAAAAGGACATCAAAAAGAAACAAACCACTCAAAGCGTTTCTGCCCAAAGTCCTATCAAAAATATTCTAACTGGTGACCCATTCACTTATTCTTAAAGATCTCGTACTTAGTAGGTTGTGGGTTCAAGTCCCACTCCAGAGACTCGAGCACAAAATCTAGGCTGACGCTCCAGTGCAGTACTGAGGGAGTGCTGCACTGTCAGATGTGCTGTCCTTCGGATGCGACGTTAAAACTGAGGCCCCGTCTTTCCTCTCAGGTGAATGTAAAAGATCCCATGGCACTATTTCGAAGAAGAGCAGGGGAGTTCTCCCTGGTATCCTGGCCAATATTTATCCCTCAACCAACATCACTAAAAACAGATTATCTGGTCATTGCTGTTTGTGGGACCTTGCTGTGCACAAATTAGCTGCCACGTTTCCCACATTACAACAGTGACTCCACTTCAAAAGTGCTTTGGGACATCCTGAGGTTGTGATAGGCGCTATATAAATGCATTTTTCTATTACTTGATTTTTTTTTTGTTGAAAGGGGAAATAAAATCTTGCGGCTCTTATTTAGCGTATGAGGCACTGGTATTTGTCAACAATGAAGATATGAAGGTACAATAGAAAGTAGAGGCTTTATCAATTATATATGTTTGCATTAATTATGGACAACATTCAATCAGAGGCATTGAGATTGTTGCTGAAAATATGGCATTTGCAGTTTAAAGGAATAACAATTCTGTTTGGGATAGACATAAACTAATTATTTGTCAAGCAGCACCGATCTTTCACTTCAGTATTGTATGTTCCAAAACCTGTACTTTACTTTGTTTTTTTGCTTTTTTTTTTTAAAAGGCCTAAAATATGTTTTAAAGCATTTCAAATTCAGTTAGGATTTGCTTCACAACGTTCAATTGAATCTTATATTGCAGGTTATTATTTACAAGGGTGAGCATTTTAAATTGGAGGTGCTGAGGGACAGGGAGCCAGCCAATACAGGTCAGGGAGCACAGGGGTGATGGATGAGCGGAACTTGGTGCAGGATAGGATACAGACAGCTGAGTTTTGGATGAGCTGAAGTTTAGTGCATAGAGGGTGGGAGTACAGCACAGGAGAGTATTGGAATACTTGAGTTTGGAGGTGACAAAGACATGGATGAGACTTTGAGCAGCAGATGGGCTAAGACAGGAGTGGATGTGGTGATGTTCTGGAGGTGGAAGTAGGCGGTCTTTGTGATGCCAAGGATATGGGGTCAGAAGCTCATCTTGAGGTTAAGATGCCTAGGTTGCGAACAGTCTAGTTCAATTTGAGATCATGGGCAGGGAGGGGGATGGAATCAGTGACAAGGTGTGGAGTTTGTGCTAGGGACTGAAGATGATATTCCAAAGTTTAACTGGAGGAAATTGCGGGTCATCAAGCACTGGATGTCGAATAAGCAGTCTGACAGCACAGAGGCAGGTGCTGGACAGGTAGAACTGGGTGTCATCAGCGAATGTGTGGAAGCTTACCCCATGTCTACAGATGATGTCACCAAGGTGCAGCATGTAGATGAGGAAGAGGAGAAAGCCAAGGATAGATCCTTGAGAAACTCCAGAGGTAATGTTGTGGGGATGGGAAGAGAAGCCACTGCTGGAGAGCTTCTGTCTACATTGGGTAGGTAAGCATGTAACCAAGCGAGAGTAGTCCCACCGAGCTGGACAACAGAGAAGAGGCGTGTGGTTGAGCATGCTAAAGGCTGCAGAGGTCCAGGAGGATGAGAAGGGAAAATGTACCACAGTCGCAATCACAGCAGATGTCTTTTGTCACTTTGAATACGGCTATTTTAGTGCTGTGGCAGAGGTGGAAACTGGATTGGAGAGCCTTAATCAAGGAGTTGTTGTTAAAGTGAGCACAGATTTGGGAGGTGACAACATATTCAAGGACTTGGAGTGATGGAATAGTAGTTTGCAAGGACAGATTGGTTGTCCTTGGTGGGTGTTCCTTGAGGAGGAGGGTGTTGGCCGGTTTGAAAGAGGGTACCATTTACAATGTCTGCTAGCTTGGGTGCCAGAAAGAGAAGCTGGGTGGCCAGCAGTTTAGTGGGAATGGCGGTGGATCTCATTGATGAGGTGAACTTAGTAAGGGCATGAGGGGAGGGGTGAGAGAAGCTAGAGAAAGATGCAGAGGCCGAGAGAGGAAACAAGAGAGACTATCTGCTTGAGAAACTCAGGTTCATACTTGGGAGGGTGGTGAACAAGGATTTGGCGAGAAGGTTGGACCAAGGTGAAGTGCTTGGAGAGGTTAGGTGCCAGAGGAGTATAGGGGGTGGCCAAGGTATAATTTGGGGATAAGGAACACACCACTACCGCCATCGTTTGGGTAGGGCAAGTGGTTGAATGTATCGCCAGCTACGGAGGCTTCTGTAAGGGGCAATGTGCCTCCATGAATGATCAAAGTTTTAGTCAAAACCATGAAGTCAATGCAATTGTCCACAGTATGGTCCGGGATGGCAGGGCCTTGTTCACGAGTGAACAGACATTCTGGCGGGAATTGCGAAGAGGGGTAGGTACTGTTGATTCATTGGCAGAGTCCAAGGGCGAAGTGATGGGTGAGGTGAGCAGAACAGGAAGGACATTGGCAAGATTAGTCCCCAGCAGGTGTACTGGGCAGGAAGGTCGGCGAGTGAAGAGGATGGGACAGTTGGAATTGATGCTCGTAAGTAACCAATGACGGGCTGTTCAGAGAACGCTGAGAGGCACAGAAGGTAGCTGTGGGTTTACCTAAGGGAATTCATGTGTGTGATAGTGGCAGGAGAGTAAAATGCAGAGGAGTAGTGATGAGCTTGGGCAGGGATTGGGGGGGATCGAAGTTCAGAGTACAGGGTGGAGATGATATGGGAGAGTCGAAATTGGAAGTCTGAGGTTTAGTGGTGGGTGTAGACAGGGTAGAGTCAGCTTGCAGCATCGACGAATCAATGTCCAGGTTCTAGGAGAGTGTGAAAGGTAAATACATGGTAAATCTTCCCAGTGGCTGGTTTCAGTGTTCTTGGCAGGACCATTGGGAACAGCCTGGCTGCCAGGGAACCTGTGTCACATAAGGAGAACCAAGATAGGGAAAGGAGTTACACCCTCAAAAACAACTCACCAATTTTATGATTATTACTTTGAAAACGAGTTCATAATTCATAACAATAGACTTTCACAATTCTCACTAAATGCCTATAATGAAGAAACACCTTGTGGTTAAAAGAATTCTCCTGTATAATTCTTGTGGGTATTAAATGCTAGCCTAAGAGATGGTTCTGATAAATATATTAAGCTCTGAAAGGGTTAATCCCTCAGCACCCTTTACTGCTTATGCTATCCTGTGATGATTAGATACGATCCGAGACACCCATCTATGAAAGCAACAATGATGTCTGACCGTATGGATTAGTAGAAAGGCAGCATAAACATCAGCACACCGTTAATGATGAGCAAGAGGATCGCCGACTGCTGTGCCTCTGATTCCGTGGAGCAACTCAAAGACTAATAATTCTTTGACCGTTCCGTATCCTTCACTGTGGAGCAACTCTCTCAGTCATGAAGCAGCCCTGCAAATAAACGCAGCAGCTTTCTGCTGATGTTACCAGTTTTGCCGTGCTGCTAGCAGGTTGAGAGACGAGCACTTTCAGGCAACTGCAACATTTAAATTACTATATTTACAAGACCGATCTTCAGTACCTATCACACTTGTCTCGTTATTGCTGCAAAGTCACTTAACAATGGTCTTCAGTTCCACTGCGCTTCAGCCCTCTGTATCTTAGTGGGCCCAGATAGGCTATCACTCACACACTGTTTTGCACAGCAAATGCGAATTGACTCGAATGCTGCATTCAGGCAACTTACTGTGGTTATCTGAGAGGCTAAGACCAATCAGGTGATCAACACAGTATCCAAGCTACACAGCAATCTGCAGACCTTAGCAACGTGGAGGAATGAGCAAAACTATGCAGCGCAGTACATTTCTTCAGTGGAAAAGCATATAACTGGAGTTTGAACAGCCGACGTTTAATTAGAAAATCATATTTGGAGACTTCTCAGTGAATTATATCTTCCAGCGACTTGCACTGTTGATAGATAGATTCCAATCAACGTTACCACAATAAGCTGTAGCACACAGTTTCTTCACTGCCTAAGCATAATAGAACAGTGTGCTCCATTTGGGTTTATTTTGATGCCCAAGTCAAAAAATCAACTGCAGTACAACAGTCCCACAGCAGAAGTGATAATTGGCCTGGAATTTGTGGTCAGCGGCGAAGCGACGGCAATTGCTGCTGACCTCGAAGAAAGCTGCCCACAGAGATCTCACAATCTCTGTGGCGAAAACTTGAGCTTCCTTGGCATTGAATTGATTGTAGCGCTGTTAAAGGGGATCCCCAGCAAAGAGCAGCAGTGATGTCATCAAGTTGCCGAAGCAGCCATTCACATTGAAGAATTCGCAGACAGCAAACCAGGAAATAAAAAGCACTGACTGTCAATTCACTTTTTTTTTAAATTCGAGCGCGAACTAAAGATTGGGACATACACATGGGATTAAGGTAGAAGCTTAAATATCAAACAAACTTATAAAAAATTTAAAAAGTATTTATTACTTTAAAAATCTAGTCATTTCTATCATTGTGGAGAAATTTGACATTCCACAAATGTAAAATTTGTTTTTCAGGGCCAGAACGGTTGTTCAGCAGTCAATGTGCCGTTAAAACTCCTCCAGTTACACCCCTTTCAACAAGGCTTAACTTTTTATGGGGTGTTTAACAGCGATATTACAGCGGAAAAGCTTACATTTTCATCAGTTCAACTGATTTTACTGATTTCCGGCTATGGGGAATTCCAAAGCACAGCCTGTGGCGGAGCAGGGAATGACTGACCGCAACTTCAGGATTTCAGCATTTAGCTGCATGTGTGCTAAATCCTGAAGTTACGGTCAGTTTCAGAGTGGTAATGACGGCGACCGCTGACAGTTCACCATCATTACCACCGCAAAATCTGGGCCATTGTTTAAAGGGTATATATGCCTACTAGAATTACTGCCTTGCAATGCTACAGTCAAAGCAAGAAAGTATTACTAAAGGTTGAAGCCCAGGCTGTACCACATACATACATAACTACTCAACTGGTTGTTAGTATTGCACACTCCTTTCACATATGCAGATTGGCTTAATATTTGATTTTGTAAACTGGGCTACTCATATCCTAACCTGCACCAAATCCTGTTCACCCATCACCCCTGTGCTCGCTGACCTACATTGGCTCCCGATCCACCAACGCCTCGATTTTAAAATCCTCATCCTTGTGTTCAAATCCCTCCGTGGCCTCACCCCTCTCTATCTCCATAACCTCCTCCAGCCCCACAACCCTCTTGAGAAATCAGCGTTCCTCCAACTCTGGCTTGTTGTACATCCCCCACTTCCTTCGCCCCACCATTGGTAGCTGTGCCTTCAGCCTCTCGGTCCTAAGCTCTGGAATTCCCTCCCTAAATCTCACCGCCTCGCTCTCCTCCTCCTTAAAGCCTACCTCTTTAACCAAGCTTTTGCTCACCTGCCCTAATGTCTCCTTCTTTGGCTCTGTGTCAGTTTTTGTCGGATTATGCTACTGTGAAGCACCTTGGGACATTTTACTATGGTAAAGGTGTGATATAAGTGCAAGTTGTTGGTAACATGCTGAGGCATACCAGAGCTTTAATTCAGAACTAACACCCAGCAGCTCTGACAGAAGGTTACATTCTGTGGAAAGCTTTCAAAAGCACCATGTGGTTTCTACCCTGCCATAATGACCAAGGTCACAACATTACCAACAGTGAGATTTTATTAGAACAACAGTGAAGCAAATTACAAACCCATTGGAATTAATAAAAGCCGTATGTTTGTGTACCAAGATACAAAAACAAGTTCTTTCTTTCCCACACAGGATCAATGGCAGTTACTGAAAATAAAAGTGATCCATGGTCGGTCTGAATTGCTCACATCCAAAACTGCCCCGTTAATATTGTCAGAATCACCTCTACTTGGAAACGTCCTGTTTATACTGCTGCTGGAACTTGGAGAACTGACAGCAATTGAAGCAAGATGTGAGCTCAGCCCATCCGTGCCTGAAGAAATGGCACCCAGCATTGTCCATTCATCACGGCAGTGGCCCTTTATTGTTGCATTGTGTCATTTTGAAGGAGCATTAATGGAAGCGCATCATGATTGGCTGATTTTTGGGCAGTCCTGCTGTCAGAATTCTATTTAGCAAAATCACCTATAGCAAAATCGCACTTGTCGAAATTTTGATTGCTAGCTGGTAAACTCAAAAATGACCATTTAACAACTTGAAAGAAAAGGAAGATGTAGTTGTACAGGTAGACTATCCTTTATCCGAAAACCTCGGGACCAGCCGAGTTTCGGATAAAGGAGAATTTCGGATTTCGGAAGGTGGGTCGGCGGGGGTCCGCGGGGGTGTCGTGCGCACGACTTACGCTGACGCTCAGCGTAAGTCAGTCGGGGTCGGCGGGGGTCGGGGCCGGCGGGGTCCGCGGGGGGGGTCGGCGGTTGTCGGGGTCCGCGGGGGGGTCGGCGGGGGGGATCGGCGGTTGTCGGGGCCGGCGGGGGGGTCGGCGGTTGTCGGGGCTGGCGGGGTCGGCGGTTGTCGGGGCCCGCGGGGGGGGTCGGCGGTTGTCGGGGCTGGCGGGGTCGGCGGGGTCGGCGGTTGTCGGGGCCGGCGGGGGGGGTCGACGGTTGTCGGGGCCGGCGGGGTCCGCGGGGGGGTTGGCGGTTGTCGGGGCTGGCGGGGTCGGCGGTTGTCGGGACCGGCGGGGTCCGCGGGGGGGTCGGCGGTTGTCGGGGCCGGCGGTTGTCGGGGCCGGCGGGGTCCACGGGGGGGTCGGCGGTTGTCGGGGCCGGCGGGGTCCGCGGGGGGGTCGGTGGGGGGTCGTGCGCACGACTTACCCTTTATCCGAACTTCCGAAACCGGAACCCTCTAAAAACCGAAGGTTTTTTCGTTCGTACGCACGACTTACGCTGAACGAAAAAACCTTCGGTTTTTAGAGGGTTTCGGTTTTCGGAAGTCCGGATAAAGGGTAGTCTACCTGTATTATAACCAACATTTGACAAATGCCAAATATAATGAGAGCATCGGTAAACAATTATCACCTCAGTACAGGGATGCATTTCTGATTGAGGCCAATAGTGATTCAAATTCAAAGATATTCAACAACCAGAATTGTTAATGGAAAGCTCATCAGATCTCTGTCCTGTAAATCACCTAAATTAGCCAATTAACAATGTTCCAATAAAAACAGAAGATGCTGCAAATACTCAGCAGGTCAGGCAGCATCTGTGGAGAGAGAACCAGAGTTAACTTTTCAGGTCGATGACCCTTCGTCAGAACAGTTCTGTTTCTCTCTCCACAGACGCTGCCTGACCTGCTGAGTATTTCCAGCATTTTCTGTTTGTATTTCAGATTTCCAGCATCCGCAGTATTATGCTTTTTTATAACATGTTCCTGTAGGAACGGAGGTTCCTATCCGAATAAGGTATTCGACTCGATGAATCAAATCAACAGGTTTTAATGAACAACGAAGTTAACAGGGAAACTAAAGGAGAAACGGTATACAGGTCTATACAGCTTGCTGGGCACTCGACGACTACTGGAAGATTCTGGAAGCTGACATCATGACGTCATCGCGTTCTTCGCGCCACTGGTGGTCACGTGATCGGCGTCATGACGTCATCACGTGGAGTGCAGGAAAACACAATACAGTACAGTTAACAGGCAGTTTAAAGGTGCAGTCCGCGGTTGCACTACACTGTAGTTAAAGGGATTATTACCAATTGTTCTGAGACCCTTGGTGGCTCCGCCACAGGCGCCCCCCACAGAATCCACTTTAACGGACATTGTCAACTGAGTAGGAGGCTTAATGATCCTGGCTGAACAGCGACGAAATTCAGGCAGCGGAAACGGGGCATTAGTGGAAGGACCAGTGCCGGATTGCGGCAGAAGCGGCGTCTTGGGCGAGGCAGAAACGGTAGTCAGAGGTGCAGGCGCGTCCAAGGCCGAATCGGGCTGTTCGACGGTGGGCTGGTGCACGGCTGGTCTGGCGGCTAACGGCAGTCGGCCGCGGCGAGGCGGTTGAGCAGCCACGACAGGCTCACTCCGATCCAGGTGGGCTGGTTTGAGCCGGTCGATAGAGACGGTATCAGACTTTCCACTGACTTCGACTGTGAAAAACTTTTCCCCTGATGCGATGACACGAAAAGGTCCGGTATACGGTGGCTTGAGTGGGTCGCTGTGACCGTCTTGTCGAATAAAGACATAGTCCGAACTCATGAGCTCTGTCGGGACGTGAGGCCTCTGCAGGTCATGGTGTGAGGTTGGGATGGGCAGGAAATTCCTAGCCGCCTCCTGATGAAGTAGGAGCTGTTGAGCTGCAGACCATGGTTCGGTGTGTGGAGGGAGAAAGTCACCTGGTACTCTGAGTGTCTGGCCATAAACCAGCTCAGCCGATGAAGACTGAAGATCCTCCTTTGGCACTGTCCGGAGGCCTAACAGCACCCATGGGAGCCTGTCCAGCCAGTTGGGTCCCCTCAAGCTGGCACGGAGGGACGCTTTGAGAGACCGATGGAACCTTTCGCACAGGCCATTTGCCTGCGGATGGTACGCGGTGGTACGGTGCAGCTTGGTACCCAGGCCTTGTGCCACTGCGTTCCACAGCTCTGATGTGAATTGCGGACCGTGGTCCGAGGAGATGCCCGATGGCACCCCGACCCGAGCCACCCATGACGAAAGAAATGCCCTGGCGACGTCTGCTGCGGTGGTAGCGGTCAAGGGAATCACCTCTGGCCACCTGGTGGTCCGGTCAACCACCGTCAGGAGGTGTGTGAATCCACGCGACCCGGGAAGGGGACCTACTAAATCCACGTGAACGTGGTCGAAACGGCGTTCAGGCACCGGGAAGTTGGCCAACGGAGCCTTGACGTGACGGTTGACTTTGGATTTTTGACAATCGACGCAATTGTTTGTCCAGTCCCGGACGTCCAAATGCATGCCTTTCCAAACAAATTTGCGGGACAGTAGCTGTTGAGAAGCCCGCATCCCCGGGTGAGATAACCCATGGATTGCCTGGAATACCTTCTTGCGCCATTCGACCAGCACAATGGGCCGGGGCACTCCCATGGATGAGTCGCACAAGAGCGTGGTTCCTGCCGCTTGAAACGGCACGTCTGCAACCTGCCAACTGGAAGGCGTGGTCCTAAACGCTTGTACCTCTGGGTCTGCCAGTTGATCCTCTGCCAGTCCGACGAAATCGATGCCCAGGTGGACTGCCTGGACTGGAACCCGGGAAAGGCAATCTGCCACGAGATTATCCTTGCCTGACACATGCCGCAAATCCGTTGTGAATTCGGATATAAACGTGAGGTGGCGCTGCTGCCGAGCTGACCAAGGTTCTGCCGTTTTAGCCATGGCAAAGGTGAGCGGCTTGTGGTCCACGAATGCAGTGAATGGACGGCCTTCTAGCAGGAAACGGAAATGCCGGATGGCCAAAAACAGGGCTAGCAACTCTCTGTCAAAAGTGCTATACTTTCGCTCGTTCTTGCGCAGTTGGCGGCTGAAAAAGGCTAACGGCTGCCAAACCCCATCGACCCACTGCTCTTGAACCGCTCCGATGGCGTAGTTGGAGGCATCCGTAGTGAGGGCAACAGTCGCGCCCGGGAGTGGGTGTGCTAGCATAGTTGCATCCGCCAACGCCGCCTTGGTATCGCGGAATGCCTGGTCCATTTGTGGTGTCCAAGTGAGAACATCCTTGCCCGACTTCCCTTTTAGTGCTTCGTACAGAGGTTGCATTAACCGGGCCGCCTTGGGGACAAAACGATGATAAAAATTTACCATCCCCAAGAACTCTTGCAGGGCTTTGACCGTGTGAGGCCGCGGGAATGCGGTAACTGCCTCTACCTTGGTGGCTAGCGGGACGGCGCCTTCTGGGGTAATCCTGTGTCCCAGGAAATCAATGCTGGATACTCCAAATGTGCATTTAGCCGGATTGACAATAAGGCCGTGTTGGCTGAGTCGGGCGAAAAGTGTACGTAAATGGGCCATGTGAGCTGTCGTATCCTTGCTGGCTATTAGGATGTCGTCCAAATAAACAAAAATGAAGGGCAGGTCCCGTAAGACAGAGTCCATCAACCGCTGGAATGCTTGCGCTGCGTTTCTTAGACCGAATGGCATGCGGAGGAACTCGAAAAGGCCGAACGGAGTGATGACTGCTGTTTTGGGGACGTCTGGAGGGTGCACCGGAACTTGGTGATATCCACGAACAAGATCCACTTTAGAAAATATAGCGTTGCCAGCCAGATGTGCCGAAAAATCTTGGATGTGGGGAATAGGATGCCTGTCCGGTGTCGTGGCGTCGTTTAAGCGTCTGTAATCCCCGCAAGGTCGCCATCCGCCGCCTGGTTTGGGTACTATATGCAGTGGGGAGGACCAAGGGCTGTCCGAATGCCGGATGATCCCGAGGTGCTCCATGGTCTGGAACTCAGCCTTTGCGGCTGCCAGCTTGCCGGCTTCTAATCGCCGCGCCCGAGCGTAAACGGATGCTCCGGTCGTGGAGATATGGTGCTCCACCCCGTGCCGTGTGCTTGCAGCCGAAAAAGTAGGCTTGGTGAGCTCCGGGAATTCGCCGAGCAGGCGCGTAAACCCATCTTGTGACGGAACCGCACCGGCCACCGACCAGGACATGGCGGTGCTGCGGTGGCAGGGCACTGCGTGGAAAGTGGACGCATTATTGAGTCGGCAGTGTTGGACGTCGACCAGCAGATCGTTCGCACAGAAAAAAATCAGCACCCAGGACCAAGTCGCAGACAAAACGCTGACCGGCGAAGGTTAAGTTTACTGTCCGTTTCCCGAACGTACGCATGGCAGCGCCATTTACTGCCACGAGGGAAGGCCCCTGGCCGCCGGATAGTAGGTCCAGCTTTGAAGCAGGGAGGATGCTGCACTGGGAACCAGTGTCGCACAGGAATCGTCGGCCCGTAACGGAATCCGTAACGTAAATGAGTTTACCCGCTGAGCCAGCCGCCATAGCTAACTTGCTGTGCTTTCTAGACCTTGTCGTCCGTCCGGTAGGATGCGGGCTTGTTGGAGTTTTTTTTTCTTGAGGGAAACTGCAAGGAGGCCGGCAGCATCGAGCTTTGGCGCCAAAACGGGCGTGGTACGCGCACCATCCTGCTGGGGGAGCGCTGGGCTTCGCTCGCGTGGGGGAAAGGCGCCTCGTGGCTGCACAACATTGCTGAGTAACCGTAAATATCTTGTCTGCCTCTGCAGCGAGTTCAGCACCGTCTGTGATGGCAGTGTTGGCCAATGCCGTCTGAACCGGTTCGGGTAGATGGCAGAGGAAAAGCTCACGGAATAAAAAGCACTGGGGTTCCGCGCCCAACAGCATGAGCATTTGACTCATCAGCTCTGACGGTTTTGAGTCCCCGAGGCCGGGCATGGAAATAAGCTTGCGTGCCCGCTCCGACTTATTAAGATCAAATACCTGTAGCAAACGGACTTTAAGCACTTCGTACTTGCCCTCCTCCGGTGGGCTTCCAAGGATGCTGATGACCCGCGAGGCCGTGGCACTGTCGAGAGCGGCAACCACGTAATAATAACAGGTCGCATCCGCTGTGACCTCCCGGAGAGCGAACTGTGCTTCTGCCTAGAAAAACCATGCTGCTGGCTGCTGTTCCCAGAACTGCGGCAGTTTAAGGGCGACGGCGTTCGTGTTCATTCTCGACGAAAGTTGTCCGACGAGATCGGGGTCACCAGTGTAGGAACGGAGGTTCCTATCCGAATAAGGTATTCGACTCGATGAATCAAATCAACAGGTTTTAATGAACAACGAAGTTAATAGGGAAACTAAAGGAGAAACGGTATACAGGTCTATACAGCTTGCTGGGCACTCGACGACTACTGGAAGATTCTGGAAGCTGACGTCATGACGTCATCACGTTCTTCGCGCCACTGGTGGTCACGTGATCGGCGTCATGACATCATCACGTGGAGTGCAGGAAAACACAATACAGTACAGTTAACAGGCAGTTTAAAGGAGCAGTCCGCGGTTGCACTACACTGTAGTTAAAGTGATTATTACCAATTGTTCTGAGACCCTTGGTGGCTCCGCGACATTCCAATGTTTTAATTGCTATAACATACTGAGGATTTATCAGGATTCATCAGTTAAGGTTGTTTCACCAGTACGAAGCAAGTGAGCAAAGGCAGGACTGTCAACTGTAACTCATTTGGACTGAAGCTCACTTGCTGTAAAAAGGTGACCTATTTTCATGAATGTCATTCCTAAAAATAAACACAGCTCCATATATTTAAACAGGCTTACCAATCTGCCTCATTCTTTTTGTAATCACTGGTAAATATTGTATGGCATTGCTCAGTCAGTCAGAAAATTTACTGTTTTATAACAATTGGGGTGTTTATGCCATTTAGGGCATAACATCAGGGAGCATGCTCAGACTGCAGAATCTGCATTCAGCTAGCAGACTCACAGCTCTGGGCAAAAATATCAAGCCCAGGCTTTTGGCAGACACTTGAGGCCTTTAAATAAGAACATTAAAGAAGGCATTAAAAGACGTAAGACAATTCAATGGGTATATTCAATTATGTTATGTGTGAAATACGTAATTTTTCATTTTTTAAATTTTTTTGTTCCAAACCTTATTTTGGTTTATTAGAAATGTTAGTTACTTAGAAAAAATGGTCGACAGTTCTTTTCCAGCAATCGTTTTGAGTGATTTGTGGAGAAAAGATAATCCCGCACCATCTAGTTGCTGTGGCCTATAATTACATTGTGACAGGTGATAGTTGACAAAGTAATATCAAAATTAGACATTGGAAATTATATTGGTAAAAAGTGTGAACAAAATTTCAGACAACAGGAACTAAGGTAGGGGACAAGAATGCACCCCGTACAAGAAGATTTTTATGATCATATAGTCAAAATCTTATAGCTGCATGTAATTCCAGTCTACTAAAACTTACTTTTTGTTGTCACATTTTTGTTATAATTTTGTGTTAGCATTATAAATTCCTACGTCTACACTTATATAAAAACAACATATATAAACTCATCACCTGCAGTTTCACAATTCGGCCATTTGATTCCCACAAAGCACTCAAAATGCTTTGTCTTTTTTTACATTCAACATTTATTTTGCTAACAGGGAAGATACAGAGAGAGAGGGAGAGAGAGGGGCTTTGAGATGGAGACCGGAGGTTTCTGCTACTTCACTCGCCAGCTCATGATTTTCCACCAAATCACTTCATTGAGTGGAAAATCAAGTTCTGGTGGGTGCAGAAGTAGAAAAAGCCAGCCGGAGTAGAGTTCTTAATACAAATGTTAATTGACCTTTCGCAAAATCAACACCAGTTGGACTTTGAAGCCAACCAATTATCTCATCCTTGTTTTGTTGACGGTTAGAAAAAGCAACTAATTATACTTGTGAGATACCCCACTGTCCCACACCACCGTCATACCATCCGTCCACCTCCTACCTGAAAGGAAAGAATGGACCGAGCAAGCGGCAGAAGGGGACAGAGGAAGCAGAAAAAGAGTTAGAGAAAGAGATATAAATAGAAAATAAAGAGGTGAGAGAGACAAACAGCAACACAAAGATAACAAAGGCAATTAAGAGAGAGATACTCTCCAGGTTACCATATGCAACACCAGGGGGAGATTGACTGGTAATAATGTGACAGTATTATAATAAAAATAGAATGGAATTACTTTAAAATGAAGACTGAATTACATCCCACCTTCTAATTCTGAGACTACAGTCTTGATTTCCTGTGTATAGAGCGACTAATATAAATTAATCAATCTCACTCGTAACATTTCTTCGATGCTGGGAGAAAAGCATGAAAACATCTTCAGCCAACCTTCCTGGACTGAATTTAAAACCAAATCTCTTAGGCACATGTAATGTACTATAAATCATTGAGTAGGGTTATGCTGTATTAACATTTTGTAGTTTGAGAAACCAGAAAAATGGCACTTTGAAACTTCTAGCCCTCCACATTGGAATGGTTAATTTATTATTTCCCTCCGATTTGCCCTGCTCATCACTTTTTCACACTTGCAATTTCCTATTCAAAACGCCTCCACATCAACAGCGGGATGGCGAGAGAACAGAAAATGTGCAACCCTGTGGGAGTGGACCTGACACACTGACAAACCCGAGTGAAGGAAAATCTATACTGTTGGCCCGTGACACTACAATAGAGAGATAGTAAGTTCATAGCATTACAGATTGAGATTCTTTTGAATATTGGGCATAACAGAGTAATTCCTGCAGTTTCTGTTTTAAAACAGGGGTCATAAATATGAGATAAATATAGTCACTAATAAATCCAATAGGGAATTCAGGGGAAACCTCTTTAACCAGAGAGTGGTGAGAATATGGAACAAGGAGTCGTTGAGGTGAATAGCATTTAAGGGGAAGCTAGATAAGTACATGAGGGAGACAGGAACAGAAGGTCATATTGATGGGGATAAATGAAGTAGGGTGGGAGGAGGCTCGTGTGGAGCATAACCACGAGCATAGACCAGTTAGGCTGAATGGCTTGTTTCTGTGCTGTAAATTCTATGTAAAATGATGAACCTTTATGATTTTTGCCTGTATTTCATTCTGCCCTACCTTGCATGGCATAATCCCTGTTAGTTTAGAAAAAGTTTGGCTTTATTATCCCACCCCCTCACATATAACCAAGCATTTTGGAACTAGCATGGTGCAAATCTAACAAGTATCCATAATATATGTAGTAGACCTTTGCAAGTCCACAAGATTTATAATGGGGTAGGTGGAGAATGGGAGAAGGCTTTCCTCCGATTGATACTATTCCTGAAATAGCAAATCCACACCAGAGATTTTATAGACTGAAGTAATGAAAGTATTTATTTACAATATCAAAAAGACAAAGCTTCACAAGTTCAGCAGTACTAAAATAATCCAATAATTGTATGTAAAGAGCAATGCCATTATGGGGTTAATTAGCCATTTGAATAATGTCTCCAGTAGTTCTGAGAAAGTCTTTCGTAAACAATACAGTCTCTATTGGCAAATCCTGTCTGACTTTGTCTTCTCAGACTCCTTGCAGTCTCCCTGCTGAATGGAATTTGACCCATAGTGCACATGATGCCAGCTTTTACACTACAGAATCCGTCTTTCTGACTTGATCTCAGAATTTAGAATGAACTGCAAAATTGCAGCAAGAGGCCAGTTTTCCCAACTTTTAGGCATCTTTTAATGTTGATCAGTTAGCATAACAAGACCAACAAAGGAGATTGCTTGAAGAGGAGTGTCCTGAACAGACATTACAAAGGCCAGTGTTTAACAACTGCCATAAATATCCGGTTGCTCAACCGGTTCCTTCATAAGAGCCAATCGGCAGGATTTGTGTCTGCATGATTTGCTCACAGTATGGGCCGTATATTCCGATGCCTGTGAACACACCCGTAGGGACATTGGAAATGCCAGTTTCAGGCATGCAAAGCGCATGCGCTGTAAACCGGTATTTCCGATCTGTCAAGAATGCTCTTGACAGATCAGACGCCTGCCCTAGAGAAGGGCCTCTGCGGGCGGATAATTCCACTTTCTGGAGAGCCTTCGCCCTCAGAAAACCCTTAGATTTTTAAAACTAATTTATTTAATGTTTTACTGTGTTTTTGGGGTGATCTCCATTCATATATTTGACAGGTCTATCTGTCAAATGTATGAAGGGAGATTACCTTCTTTGATTGGTTCCCCATGGCCCATGTGATCCCAGGGACTCTTGCGAACTGCATGCACCTCTGGGATGCGTGGGCCCTGCGCATTTCGAGTTTGGAGAGGCCCAGGAACGGAAGTGTACGCACCTCGGGAGCCCTCGGGTAAGTGCGTAGATTTTTTCCAGATCGGAGGCCTCCGCACGCTGGAAGCCTCCGATCAGAAAATACGGGCCTATATCTTTCCACATGTGCACACCAGATAAGCTATTTTGCATTAAGAAAACAGGACCATGGTGCTGGTTCCGCTTGTGTAGGCCATTGGACTGTAAAATCAACAAGAATCACCTTCTCAAACAACAAATAAGAGCTTCTGTTTAGTTTGCAAGCCTAGCTTCTTGGATTTTTTAATGTTTTTAACATTCGGCACAGTTCTTATCTGTGGCACAAGAGTTTGAATCAAAGCTGCAGAAATATAAGAAGGAAAGCCCCACCTTTGTGGCTTCTGTTAAAATGTATGAGGTGAAATGACTTCCAATGAAATCCAGTTCCCTATGGACATGAGTTCACAGCACAGCACTGCCAATAATATGACACTAACTAAGCAATATTATTCAGACAGGCTTTAAGGATAAGTGACTTGGATGACAAAAATGCCGCACTGGTGTCGGCGAGTGTTTTCTCCTGAGGTTGGAGGGGGTTTGTTTGTTGGAGCAGTGCAGTTCTTGTATCTCATTTTGGCCCATGACATATCTCACATGTGAGTGATGCTGTCACATAAAGGTTAAAGTTCGTATTCATTTCCCAGCCAAGGTGGCCTGTCTGCTCCTAATCAGCATACACAAAAATAAATAAATATTTACAAATACACCCAGGGCAACACAGAAATTTTAATGCACAGACAGAGTAGTGACTGCTAGGCAGAGTAGTAGGTGCAGGCAGGTAGTGCAGGGGTCCCCTCTGGCCATCTCCCTCTCATACAGATATACCGCTTTGGATATTGTTGAGGGAGATGGCTTATCGGGAGAAGGCAGCAGCAGCCAACTTCCTGGCACCATGGGTGGTTCTGCTGCACAGGATGGGAGGAAAAAGAGCGGGAGAGCTATAGTGATAGGGGATTCTATTGTAAGAGGAATAGATAGGCGTTTCTGCGGCCGCAAACGAAACTCCAGGATGGTATGTTGCCTCCCTGGTGCAAGGGTCAAGGATGTCTTGGAGCGGCTGCAGAGAATTCTGGAGGGGGAGGGTGAACAGCCAGTTGTCGTGGTGCATATAGGTACCAACGATATAGGTAAAAACCGGGATGAGGTCCTAAAAGCTGAATGTAGGGAGTTAGGAGGTAAATTAAAAAATAGGACCTCAAAGGTAGTAATCTCAGGATTGCTACCAGTGGCACGTGCTAGTCAGAGTAGAAATAGAAGGATATTTCAGATGAATACGTGGCTAGAGGAATGGTGCAAGGGTTCAAATTCCTGGGACATTGGAACAGGTTCTAGGAGAGGTGGGACCAGTACATACTGGACGATTTGCACCTGGGCAGGACCGGGACCGATGTCCTAGGGGGAGTGTTTGCTAGTGCTGTTGGGGAGGGTTTAAACTAAAATGGCAGGGGGTTGGGAACCTGTGCAGGGAGACAGAGGAAAGGGAAGCAAAGATAGAAGCAAAAGACAGGAAGGAGAAAAGCAAAAGTGGCAGTCAGAGAAATCAAGAGTGTAAATCAAACATGGCCACAGTAAACAATAATTCTAAAAGGTCTAAGAGTGTTAAAAAAACAAGCCTGAAGGTTTTGTGTCTTAATGCGAGGAGCATTTGTAATAAGGTGGATGAATTAGCTGTGCAAATAGATGTAAACGGATATAATTGGGATTACGGAGACATGGCTCCAGGGTGACCAAGGCTGGGAATTCAACATCCAGGGGTATTCAATATTCAGGAAAGACAGGCAAAACGGAAAAGGAGGTGGGGTAGCATTGCTGGTTAAAGAGGAGATTAAAACAATAGTAAGGAAGGATATTAGCTCTGATGATGTGGAATCTGTATGGGTAGAGCTGAGAAATACCATGGGGCAGAAAACATTAGTGGGAGTTGTATACAGACCCCCAAACAGTAATGCTGAGGTTGGGGATCGCATTAAATGGGAAATTAGAGACCCGTGCAATAAGGGCACAGCAGTTATCATGGGTGACTTTAATCTACATATAGGTTGGGCTAACCAAATTAGTAACAACACTGTGGAGGAGGAATTCCTAGAGTGTAGACGGGATGGTTTCCTAGACTAATATGTCGAGGAACCAATTAGAGATCAGGCCATCTTAGACTGGGTATTATGTAATGAGAAAGGATTAATTAGCAATTTTGTTGTGCGAGGCCCCTTGGGGCAGAGGAATCATAATATGATAGAATTCTTCGTTAAGATGGAGAGTGAAGTATTTGACTCAGAGACTAGGGTCCTGAATTTAAATAAAGGAAACTACGATGGTATGAGGCGCGAGTTGGCTAGGATGGATTGGGGAACGTTACTTAAAGGGTTGACGGTGGCTAGGCAATGGCAAACATTTAAAGATCGCATGGATCAAATACAGAATTTGTTCATCCCTGTTTGGCATAAAAATAAAACAAAAAAGGTGACTCAACCGTGGCTAACAAGGGAAATTAGGGATAGCATAAGATCCAAGGAGAGGATATATAAATTGGCCAGAAAAAGCAGCAAACCTGAGGATTGGGAGCAGTTTAGGATTCAGCAAAGGAGGACAAAAGAATTAATTAAGAGGGGGAAAATAGATTGTGAGAGTAAGCTTTCAGGGAACATAAAAACTGACTGTAAAAGCTTCTATAGATATGTGAATAGAAAAAGATTGGTGATGTCAAGCGTAGGCCCCTTGCAGTCAGAATCAGGGGAATTTATAATGGGGAACAAAGAAATGGCAGACCAATTAAATACATATTCTGGTTCTGTCTTCACAAAGGAGGACACAAATAACCTCCCAGAGATGTCAGGGTACATAGGGTCTAATGAGAGGAAGGAACTGAATGAAATCAGTATTTGTAGGGAAATGGGGTTAGGGAAATTGACAGGATTGAAGGCCGATAAATCCCCAGGGCCTGATAATCTACATCCTAGGGTACTTAAGGAAGTGGCCCTAGAAATAGTAGATGCATTGCTGGTCATCTTCCAAAATTCTATAGACTCTGGCACAGTTCCCATGGATTGAAGGGTAGCTAATGTAACCCCACTATTGAAAAAAAGGTGGTAGAGAGAAAACGGGGAATTATAGACTGGTAAGCTTGACATCGGTAGTGGGGAAAATGCTAGAGTCCATTATAAAAGAAGTAATAGCAGAGCACTTGGAAAACAGTGACAGGATCGGACAAAGTCAACATGGATTTACAAAAGGTAAATCATGCTTGACTAATGTACTGGAATTTTTTGAGGATGTAACTGGTAGAATAGATAAGGGAGAACCAGTGGATGTGGTGCATTTGGACTTTCAGAAGGCTTTCGATAAGGTCCCGCATAAGAGATTAGCGTGCAAAGTTAAAGCACATGGGCTTGGGTGTAAGGTACTGACTTGGATGGGGAACTGGTTGGCAGACAGGAAGCTAAGAGTTGGAATAAACGGGTCTTTTTCCGAGTGGCAGGCAGTGACTAGTGGGGAACCGCAGGAATCGGTGCTAGGACCCCAGTTATTCACAATATATATTAATGATCTACACGAGGGAACTAGATGTAATAGCTCCAAGTTTGCAGACGACACAAAGCTGGGTGGGTGTGTGTGCTGTGAGGAGGATGCAGAGAAACTCCAGTATGATTTGGACAGGTTGGGTGATTAGGCAGATGCATGGCAGATGCAGTATAATGTGGATAAATGCGAGGTTATCCACTTTGGTGGCAAAAACAGGAAGGCAGATTATTATCTGAATGGCAATAGATTGGGAAAAGGGGAAGTGCAACGAGATCTGGGTGTCCTTGTGCACCAGTCGCTGAAGGTAAGCATGCAGGTACAGCAGGCAGTTAAGAAGGCAAATGGTATGTTGGCCTTCATAGCGAGAGGATTTGAGTACAGGAGCAAGGATGTCTTGCCGCAGTTGTACAGGGCCTTGGTGAGACCACACCTTGAGTATTGTGTGCAGTTTTAGTCGTCTTATCTGGGGAAGGATGTTCTTGCCATGGAGGGAGTGCAGCGAAGATTCACCAGACTGATACCTGGGATGGCAGGAATGACGTATGAAGAGAGATTGGGTCGATTGGGCTTGTATTTGCTAGAGTTTAGAAGAATGAGAGGGGATCTCATTGAAACTTATAAAATTCTAACAGAACTAGACAGACTAGATGCAGGAAGGATGACCCCACTAGTGGGGGAGTCTAGAACCAGTCTAAGGATAAGGGGTAAGCCATTTAGGGCTGAGATGAGGAGGAATTTCTTCACCCAGGGAGTGGTGAACCTGTGGAATTCTCTACCACAGAAGGCCGTTGAGGCCAATTCATTAAATATATTCAAGAAGGAGTTAGATATATTTCTTAAGGCTAAAGGGATCAAGGGATATGGGGAGAAAGCAGGGACCGGGTACTGAATTTGGATGATCATCCATGATCTCATTAAATGGCGGAACAGGCTCGAGGGGCCGAATGGCCTACTCCTGCTCCTATCTTCTATGTTTCTATGTTCTTAATCTCTCCCTACATGATGGAGGGTGTCATCACAAGGACCCTGTGTTGGTTATTTCTACCAATGCAACCCTTGAAGTCACCTTAAACATTCACTACCTTCACCACTGGCACAATGTGGCTTCAGTTGCACTGCAACAACTCGCCAAGGCTTCTTCGGCAGCACCTCTCAAACCCGCGACCTCTTCCACCTAGAAGGACAAGGGCAGCAGGTGCATGGGAACACCACCACCTCCAAGTTCCCCTCCAAGTCACACACCATCCTGACTTGGTAAAATATTGTTGTTCCTTCATTATCGCTGGGTCAAAATCCTGCAACTCCCTCCCTAACAGCACTGTGGGAGTACCTTTACCACACGGACTGCAGCGTTTCAAGAAGGCAGCTCACTACCGCCTTCTCAAGGGCAATTAGGGATGGGCAATAAATGTTGGCCTTGCCAGTGACGCACACATCCTGTGAATGAATACATTTTTAAAAAGTGTCAGCCTTGGCTCAGTGGTAGCACTCTCACATCTGAGTCAGAAGGTTGGGGGTTCTTCCTACTCCAGAACAAATAATCTAAGCTGACATTTCAGGGAATGCTGCACTGTTAGATGTCCTGTATTTTTGATGAGACTTTAAACTGAGGCCCCCCATCTGCCCTCTCAATTGGACATAAAAGATCCCACGGCACTATTCGAAGAAGAGCAGGGGAGTTCTCCCAGTATCCTGGTCAACATTTGTCCCTCAACCAACACCTAAAACAGATGATCTGGTCATTTATTTAATTGCTGTTTGTGGCTTGTGCAAATTAGCTGCTGTGTTTCCTACATTACAAGAGTGGCTACACTTCAAAAGCAATTCATTGGCTGTGAAGTGGTTTGTGACATCCTGAGGTCGAGAAAGGCGCTATAGAAATGCAAGTACCTTCTTTCTAATTCTATCGTTATTGATGTGTCTGCGGCAGTTCGATTGGTGACCGCACTGTCGCTGTCTAACCTTGCTGTTCCAAATCTTGCAGAGCTTGATGCTCAGTTGCCCGAAATAAAAAAAGCGTTTCTTTCTGTGACATTCTTCACTTGGGTGAACATAAAATTCACAAACAAAATTCACAAACAAAATACAAAAAGTAAAAGGAATAAAATTTCAAAAATAATTTTAACAGCTGCAATTCTTGATGAACTTATTGGAAATCTAGCCTCAGTAAACAACAAAATGAGAGACAGCAGCTGTGAGAGGATCAACAATATTCTCCATTCACAAGCTTGAAGCTACAACAAAATGTTACTGGAGAACAGAGTACAATGCGACACTGCAGGGGAAAAAAAATCAGTGCTTGAAGCTTTCACAGCAGATTATGTAAGTCATGCTCGCCCACTTACTGTAAATGTCTTGAACTGTCTCCTGATTGCAGCAACAGAAGTTAATGGTGGTCTTTTTCTTTCTGGCAAGTACAGCTTTGCTCACAAATGGCTCACGGACACTCAGCCCTTCAATAAAATGCCAATTCCTGTAAATGGCATAGCAGCCACTGGTAAGACGGATGGTTCCTGCCTTGGTACCCTGAGGATCAGGGATGTGGACACTGCCCACGAGTGCTTGGGGAAACAATGGTGCTCATTACAACACGGTACCAAAGGCAAATACTGATTCCAGCTGCTCTTTTAACCAGATACACCACTTAATCGTTGTTTTAAAACTTCACTGAAATGGAATTCTAGGTCTTTTCATTTTTTTTTCGGGGGGGGGGGTTTGCAATGTACTGCTGCATATTTAAAAAAAATTATAAACATGCAATTTTGTTAACTGCTTCATTACCTTGTTTTTAATAAAAACATTTTTTAGCAACTTGACCGATGGAGTGAGAGGCAAAGCTGTGTGATTTAACCCATTGAGGGCTGCATAGAATTTCTGCGCCTCAAATGGATACGGGGCCAGGCAGTTGGTGCAGAAGCTCCTTGAACGAGTGCTGCTTGCTTTCATAACCTGGTTGCTGGGAAGTTCTGATCTTCCTTCCATTATTTTTCCCAATGCAAATATAACCTGGTTAACCCTCTGAGAAACTGCAAGGGCGTTTGTATAAAAAAAAGTCAATTTTTTTTCCCCCAAGTTTGCAACTTTGCAGTTTCAGGAAAAAAACATAAAGGAGGTGGGCAACTTGCCAACTCCGGCAGTGCTAATGGATTCTGAATCCAAGGGACTGAGCTGGAGTATAACTCGTGATTAACATTTAAATGTACCTCCTCTAATTGCCTTTCAGAACATAACCACCACTCAAACTAATGGAAGCACTGAACATTGGGACTAGGTCAAGTGTCCAGTAGTGAGCCTGAGTAGGTGGAAAATTCAGAGGGAAGGGAACATTTGAGTGCCTGTCAGAAAAATGCCATCAGACAGGAGCGAGACATAATGGAGTAGATCTTGATTTTGTGTGACAGCGTAAGACAGGTGATGGCGAGTCGGCAGCCTGTTTTACATCTCTCCCGATTTTAATTCCCATTGAAGTCAATAGAAATGACACAATTGCATTTACCTGACAGTGTACTTGACACAGTTACTTGAATCCCATCCTCATCAATAGAGCAGTGTTGGATGCTTACATTGTGATATTGTACCCATTTGGGTAAAATCAGTTAATTAGGCAGCCTTGGCTCAGTACTAGCACTCTCCCCTCCGAGTCAGAAAGTCATGGGTTAAAAACCCACTCCAGAGACTTGAGCACATAATCTAGGCTGACACACCAGTGTACTACTGAGGGAGTGCTGCACTGTCGGAGCTGCTGTCTTTTGTTTGAGATATTAAATTGTGGCCCCACCTGCCCTCTTGGGTGGATGTAAAACATCCCATGGCACTTTTCAAAGAGAAACATGAGAGTTCTCCCGGTGTTCTGGCCAATATTTATCCCTCAACCAATATCACTTAAAAAACAGGTTACCTGGTCATTTACCTCATTAGTGTTTGTGGGACCTTGCTGTGTGCAAATTAATTGCTGTTTCCCTACAAAATAACAGCGATTGCCCGTCACAAAATACTTCATAAAGCGCTTTAGGGTGGCCAGAGGTCACAAAAGGCGCTACATAAATGCAAGTTCTTTCTTTTT
The DNA here is from genome assembly GCF_052327205.1 of Somniosus microcephalus. NCBI lineage: Eukaryota > Metazoa > Chordata > Chondrichthyes > Squaliformes > Somniosidae > Somniosus > Somniosus microcephalus. Next base: position 109,095,641 of record NC_140992.1, read on the forward strand.
CTTTATTCAAATTGACTGAGCTATATAAACCAGTCGAGCTTTGCACTTGTGATTTATCAAAATTGCTTGATATAATTATTGGCACATAACATATATTGTTATTTTATGGACAATAACTGTGGATTATGGCTCAATAAAGTTGCATTTATTGTTTTACAACCATTAGTCCTTCAGTGTGCATATTGCCACATATAGTATACTAGCTGGGGGTGCCCGGCGGTGCTGAGGCTTTTTCGAGGGCATGTTGTTGTTGGAAGAGAGAGAGAGAGCGACTGGGGGGGGTGGGGGGGCGGAAGAGAGAGAGAGAGCGCGACTGGGGGGGGGTGGGGGGGCGGCAGAGAGAGAGAGAGCGACTGGGCGGGGGGGAAAGAGAGAGAGCGCGACTGGGGGGGAAGAGAGAGAGCGAGTGGGGGGGAAGAGAGAGAGCGAGTGGGGGGGAAGAGAGAGAGCGAGTGGGGGGGAAGAGAGAGAGCGGCTGGGGGGGAAGAGAGAGAGCGCAGCTGGGGGTGAAGAGAGAGAGTGAGTGGGGGGAAGAGAGAGAGCGACGGGGGGGAAGAGAGAGAGCGACTGGGGGGGAAGAGAGAGAGCGACTGGGGGGGAAGAGAGAGAGCGACTGGGGGGGAAGAGAGAGAGCGACTGGGGGGGAAGAGAGAGAGCGACTGGGGGGGAAGAGAGAGAGCGACTGGGGGGGAAGAGAGAGAGCGACTGGGGGGGAAGAGAGAGAGCGACGGGGGGGGAAGAGAGAGCGACTGGGGGGGAAGAGAGAGAGCGACTGGGAGGGGAAGAGAGAGAGCGACTGGGAGGGGAAGAGAGAGAGCGACTGGGGGGGAAGAGAGAGAGCGACTGGGGGGGGGAAGAGAGAGAGCGACTGGGGGGGAAGAGAGAGAGCGACTGGGGGGGGAAGAGAGAGAGCGACTGGGGGGGAAGAGAGAGCGCGACGGGGGGAAGAGAGAGCGCGACTGGGGGAGAAGAGAGAGCGCGACTTGGGGGGGAAGAGAGAGCGCGACTGGGGGGGGAAGAGAGAGAGCGACTGGGGGGGGAAGAGAGAGAGCAACTGGGGGGGGAAGAGAGAGAGCGACTGGGGGGGAAGAGAGAGAGCGACTGGGGGGGGAAGAGAGAGAGCGACTGGGGGAGGAAGAGAGAGAGCGACTGGGGGGGAAGAGAGAGAGCGACTGGGGGGGAAGAGAGAGCGCGACTGGGGGGGAAGAGAGAGCGCGACTGGGGGGGGGAAGAGAGAGAGCGACTGGGGGGGAGGAGAGGGAGCGACTGGGGGGGAAGAGAGAGAGCGACTGGGGGGAAGAGAGAGAGCGACTGGGGGGGAAGAGAGAGAGCGACTGGGGGGGGAAGAGAGAGAGCGACTGGGGGGGAAGAGAGAGCGCGACTGGGGGGGAAGAGAGAGCGTGACTGGGGGGGAAGAGAGATAGCGACTGGGGGGGGAAGAGAGAGAGCGACTGGGGGGAAAGAGAGAGAGCGACTGGGGGGGAAGAGAGAGAGCGACTGGGGGGGAAGAGAGAGAGCGACTGGGGGGGAAGAGAGAGAGCGACTGGGGGGAAGAGAGATAGCGACTGGGGGGGAAGAGAGAGAGCGACTGGGGGGGAAGAGAGAGAGAGAGCGACTGGGGGGGAAGAGAGAGAGCGACTGGGGGGGAAGAGAGAGAGCGACTGGGGGGGAAGAGAGAGAGCGACTGGGGGGGGGAAGAGAGAGAGCGACTGTGGGGGAAGAGAGAGAGCCGTCAAAGTAGGCGAGCCTCCAGGCGAAGGGCAGGGGATCACTTCATTTCCTCCTGTTGCTAAACACAATTTAAAACTCAAATAAATTGTTATTTAATTCCCTAACACGTAATTCAAATATTTACCTTAGTTCCCTAACACACAGAAAGTGTGGGGAAAAAATCGTGAAAAATCAAGATGGCGGCCACTCACCTCGGTTCAGAACGATAAGGCCCGCCCACACACGCACCGATTGGTCGACCGTCAGGTCACCGAAGCGTAGGATTGGTCAATTGTCAAGTCACTCAACACTCAACTGTAGGATGGCACGCGCCAGGAACCCACCGTACGATTGGTCGACCTCGATGTCACACGGTCGCTAATGAGATGCTAATGAGCGGAATGTTGAACGTTTTTTGGATACCGCGGGCGCGATTTTTGTCCGGCCGAAACGTAAATACGCCTATGACCGGTCCGTAATCGTAAGCTTTCTTTTGACGTGACGCGCGCGTCGGTACACTCTATAACTTTCAAACGTATAGAGAACGGACAGACAGACAGACAGAAGAGCCGCTTTATATATATATAGATGGAGCACAGTGCCCTTTTATATTTACCATGAGACTCATTGACACAGAAAACAAACTGACCAGAAACAGAACAGTTATCTCCACAGCGCATATATTATTAAAAAGAAAAGATATATGGGAGGTCACTTTCACCTGGTCGGTAATCTGGCTGATCAGATCACCCGCCTGATTTTCATCCCATTGACTTCCATGGGATACAAACCAGTTGGGCGATCTGCTCTACCAGGTCACTGGTCAGCCGGTGAAGGTAAGAATTACCCCCCATGGTTGATGAGGTCAGTGAATCAGTGAGATTGCTGTCTTGCGATTGTTCCCATTATGTCGTATTGCTATCCAGTAATCTCCATGTTATTCACTGCACCGCCTTCAGTGTGCCAGTGGAGCCTTCGGCCGCCTGAGGAAGAGAGTGTTTGAAGACCAGGACCTCAAACCCGGCACTAAGCTCATGGTCTACAGAGCAGCAGTAATACCAGCCCTGCTGTATGCTTCAGAGACATGGACCATGTACAGCAGGCACCTCAAAGCATTGGAGAGGTACCACAAACGCTGCCTCCGCAAGATCCTGCAAATCCATTGGCAGGATAGGCACACCAACGTCAGTGTTCTCGCTCAGGCCAACATCCCCAGCATCGAAGCTTTGACCACGCTCGATCAGCTCCGATGGACGGGTCACATTGTCCGCATGCCCGATACGAGACTCCCAAAACAAGCGCTCTACTCGGAGCTCCAGCACGGCAAGAGAGCCCCAGGTGAGCAGAGGAAACGCTTCAAGGACACCCTCAAAGCCTCCTTGAAAAAGTTAACATCCCCACCGACACCTGGGAATCCCTGGCCCAAGACTGCACAAAGTGAAAGAGAAGCATCCAGGAAGGGGCCGAACACCTCGAGTCTCTTCGCCGGGAGCAAGCGGAAGCCAAGCGCAGGCAGCGCAAGGAGCGCACGTCAACCCAAGCACCCCACCCACCCGCCCCTTCAACCACCGTCTGCCCCACCTGTGACAGAGACTGTAGGTCCCGCATTGGACTCATCAGCCACCTGCGAACTCATTTTTAATGTGGAAGCAAGTCATCCTCGGTTCCGAGGGACTGCCTAAGAGAAGAGATTCACTGCAACCTCTCATCCTGTACTTGTACCACAGCACTGCTGCCTGCTATGGGACCAAGGAATACTTGAAGGTGGCCAACATTCTTCAACAACAGTCTGATTCCAACCACAACACTAGGCATTCTGTGCACAACTTTGTCTCTATGGAAGCAAGTACTCCTAGAAATGAGTCTTAAATCATTGGTATAATTTTTGCATTACTGTTGTGGCAGAAATAGAATATGCTGAACTCCAAAAGTATTAAATGCAATGCATCCATTACAAAACTGGACTTCACTTGTTACAGGTTCGGTACTTGTGTCAGTCACTGATTGATATTCAGTGGTCCACCAGTACATATCCACTATGCACAGCTCACTATAAATACTGACCATTTCTTTAATCACATCCCAGTATACCAAACCATTTCCCATTTGCATTCAGCCATTTGCATTCAATCAATAGAGTCCCAAAGTACCAAAGTCACTTCCCGTTCACACGTATTGTACAGAGTCACGATAGATCAAGTCACTTCTCATTCCCTCCCATCATATAGAATTTCCAATGGTCTCAGCCATTTGCCATTCATTCCCATTGTCTTGAATTCCTAATTTTGGCGTCACGTTGAACTGAAGAATGCACGTTGAAATACAAACCGTTTCTGACACTGTAGGGTAAATTCAGTGATCCTGCAGTCCCGATGTGTACCGTGCTTGAGGGGAGCGCAGGTTAGAGACAGTGTCACATTACTGGATCAACCATTCACCAATCCGTGCTTTCTTCAAGCACATCTTCCCACTAGGAGGGTGGTATCAGTGAAGTTACCCATACATTTCTAAAGCTCAGTGCAGTGAATACAGTAAATACAATTAACAAGTGTCAACATGAAACTACAGCACAGTTTAGAAGTGTAATCACCTCTGGGTAAAATGTGTTTTTGCAAACAAACAAAAAAAATTTGCTGCTGTCATTTAACTTGAATTGAAGACTGAATGATTAAATGGGCTGTGATGAAGATTTCCCAGTTGGCTATTTTTATCTGCAATTTATGTAAGTGTTGATCAAGCATGTAGTTTATTGGCAATCTGGCTATGAGTTCATCAAGATTTACTGCATAACTTGATGAATATTTAGTGAGCAAAATATTTATAATACTTGGAGATTTGCCCTGATTGTTAATAATCTTGAGGTATTACTCGAGAGATGATATTGCAACACTATCTACTTGAGGAGATAGTGAACTTTTACAACCTCTTGTGCGCTAACCCAGTTTTCTGAGCATACAATATTCTACTTGATTCTCTAATGCCCGATACCTCATTGATGGCCAGCTGCTCTCCGCCTCCTCCTTGGTGCCCGTACCGGTGATTTCCACTCCGATAGTCCTCGTACAAATCCTCCTCACTTCCAGCTTCATCAGCAAAAGCAGTCTTATCTGGTGCACCATCGTTGATTACTACAGTGTGAATAAAAACAAGACAACTTGTATTCTTGCAATCAACAAACAACAAGAACTTGCATTTATATAGCGCCTTTAATGTAGTAAAACATCCCAAGGTACATCACAGGAGGGTAATCAGACAAAAATTTGACACTGAGCCAAAGGAGGAGACATTAGGACAGGTGACCAAACGCTTGGTCAAAGATGTAGGTTTAAACTGAGTCTTACAGGAGGAGAGAGAGATGGAGAGGCAAAGAGATTTGGGGAGGGAATTTATGAGCTTAGGGCCTAGATGGCTGAAGGCATGGCCACCAATGGTGGGGCAATAGGCCAGAGTTGGAGGAACGTAGAGTTTCCGGAGGATTGTAGGCCTGGAGGAAGTTAGGAGCAGCATATTTAGACAAAAATATTCCTGTGGCAACTGCACGTAACACTTTGTACTCATCTTTTTGGCGTTTTGTGAGACACACTATGAGTGCTTATCTCACAAAGATTGATAGCTGACTGTCAAATTGAGAAAAACATTTGAATCAAACATACCAGACTTCCTTCGCCTCAAATGAGGCAAATTATGGGTGCAGACAATGTCAAAGGCAGAGATTCCCTCATCCGAGTGTTTTCACTCCTGGCCCTGGATGAGGACTCTGTGTATCAGTGGCAGTGGTTTTTAAAAAATTCATTCCTGGGATGTGGGTGTCGCTGGCAAGGCCAGCATTTATTTTCCATCCCTAATTACCCTTAAGAAGGTGATGGTGAGCAGCCTTCTTGAACCGCTGCAGTCCTTGTGGTGAAGGTACTCCCGTAGTGCTATTATGGAGGGAGTAGCAGGGTTTTGACCCAGAGACGATGAAGGAACGGAGATATATTTCCAAGTCAGGATGGTGTGTGACTTGGAGGGGAAATTGGAGATGATGGTGTTCCCATGCGCCTGCTGGCCTTGCCCTTCTAGGTGGTAGAGATTGCAGGTTTGGGAGGCGCTGTTGAAGAAGCCTTGGTAAGTTGCTGCACTGCATCTTGTAGATGGTACACACTGCAGCCACTGTGCTGGGAAAATGAGGTATATCGGTCTATATAAGGGTGTATATGGGTCCCATCAGTGAATTCCAGGCTTGGCACAGGGCCTACACCCTTGCTTTGAGCCAATAGGCCATCCCAGTTTCCAGGCAGCTGGAGTTGGTGGGCGCAAAATAAGTGCCCCAAGTAGCATTTTTGCCCACTTGCCCCATGCAAATGAGGTACCCTCCTTTTATAGCATCAAATTGAACTCTCGACAGTCTGTTGGACATAGATTATATGGCGAGGTTGTAGTCGGTTTTACCATGCCCTCGGTGCAGGTGAAGCTGCTGCCCTCTGGTCAGTTTGTTGTTTGTGTGACACGGCGTCACAATTTAGACTTCTGCTGGAACTTCAGAACCAGTAAAGCTGAATCTGACTGCAAATTACCCTGATCACTCAATGGTGATTGCAAATTGGCCAAATCTGTTGTGGAAACATTATATTGTGCAAAAAGAAACACACTCTGAGCTAGGTGGTGGATGATTAACCAATAAATTTTGTTAATGCTTCACTACATACTTCAACAGCAGTGCTTTCTTAATAAGGTTTCTGTAGTGGTGGCATCTGTCTAAAGATAGTCAACTATTACATTCTTTGACATCTGGGAGCCATATTATCAAATACATGTAGGTCTCTGTGGAGATCGTAACGGCAAAACAAGAACAAGAAGATGATGGAAATAAGCAGCAACCTGTGAAGAGAATATTGGTTCTGATAAAGGGTTGTACCCAAAATATTCTCTATAGACCCACGGGTAGATTTTTGGCTTTACTGGGCATTAAGCACCACCTCTGGTGGGGACGATCACACGCTCTTCAGAGAAGCCGCTGGATTTTCCTTCAACTCATTTCAACGGAAGGAAATTCAGGTGGATTCCATTACCGGCGTGCGATCATTCCCGCCAGAGTTTCTGTCCTGCAGTCCAGCCGGCCGACTCTTAACTCCCAGGTGGTGACAGCAAAAATCAACCCCCTGAGTATTTCCGGCATTTTCTGTTTTTGTTTCCAACATTTGCAGTTTCATTTGTCTCTTTTTATTTGTCCCGCAAAACATTATGCCATTGTCCTGATCTTTGCTCAGCTGTCAACGCGCAAAGAAAAAGGAAACTCTAAGCCACGGCAATGATGCTTGCAGCCTGGCTTTGTGGTTTGAGTGACCTGTTGGCTCTTAACTTGAGACCTAATTGTGTATTGCTTTTCAATGATGTTTCAAAAAAATTTCTTTAAGAAAATAAATAAACATATTTTGTGGTGTCACAAGGCACTTGAAGGAGAGTAGAGTGGAAAATCTGCATTGTGCATATGCTAGGACCAGTGTGCTGTTTTGAGGGTCAGGGTGATTTCATACAGTCCCTGGGGTTCGGCATGGTCAAGGCAGATACCAATGGCTTTGTCTAAATTGCAAAGGGTCTTTCAGGGCTGAGCTGTTACCCATTGTGGGATGTCGGAAGAAGGTTCCTAACCTATGGCCTTCTTGGGCGTGGTCTGGGTATACGCGGGAAAGATGCGGGTGGAACATCACAGAAATTGTTCCAGTTAGAACGGGTTACGTAAAGATTCCCTCTGTAATTTGGGAGGTAATTCTCACTTGGGAGCCCTTTCCTGAAAGCCTACGTGACCCAGATACATCCCATACACCCACACCAATCATTTCTAAAGCTACACCTGTTGGAGGACAGTTAATCAACTGACCAAATTACCCATCAGCCGTCAATCTACAGAAACTAATATTCTCTAACTAGCCATAACTTATTTGAAAATTGTTTTACTTTTGAGTGCGCAGCTTTTAAACTTTTGTTATAAAACAATTAATTTGAAACTGGCTCTTAAAGTCACAATTTCAAGAATATATACAGAAATAAAGACATTTTTTCTCATCTTTTCACTTATGACTCTTATTTAGGTTCTATGGCCTAGAAATTCGCTATCGCCGTGCCAGGTCTTTCGCGCCCGAAAGTTAGCGCACGCCCGGATTCCCGTAGCGCCCGCCTGAAATTCAGTTGCAGCGCCCCAAGATGGAGGCGGGCGCTATTGCAGGGTTTGGCCGCCTCCGCTTGGGGCGCTGAAAGTCAATTTCAGGCGTCCAGCTGCCGCAGCGCCACCCGATGCGGTGCGGCAGGCTGGGGTACTGCAGGCCTCCTCCTTCTCTTAAGGAGGAGCTGCCTGCAGCCGTGAGATCGCCGCTGGAATCCCCCGGCAAATGAGCCCGGCACCACGGAGAAGTGCCGGGCTCGCGGGGGTCAGAGACCAATGCCGCGGGGGGGGGGTGGTGTGGGAGTCCGGGGTGGAAGGTGCGGCCAAGCAGCTGCCGGGAAAGCGGCCGGCCGCACCTCCACCTTTACGCCCCGGCCTCTCGGAGCTGCAAGGCCCCGTTTTACAAACGCTCTTTGCGCCCGCTACGGGAGAGGCGGCAGCAACTGAATTTGGGCGTCGGGCCGGCATCGCGTTGGAACCGGGGCGCTGCGCAAAGCGATGACGTCATTGGTGCCGGCGCAGCGCTACCGGCTAACGCCACCATTTGCGCTACACTGAATTCCAGGCTACCAACAGCGCTGGCGCAAAAGACCTCTTTAGGCGCTAAGTGGGCGCTAACACCACTGAATTTCTAGGCCTATGTTTTTACCTAGCAACATCTTGTTGTCTTCATGTAAAGACGTACCAAGCCTTCTGTTAACAGACTTCTGTGAAACTCAATACAAATATTTAGTCACCTAGGCTACAACAGCTATGTAAGTGTGTACTGGAAAATATATACAAGTTAATAAAAGAAATTCAAAAGTGTTGTGTTAATGTGTATAAATTGACTTATTATAAGCAATATTGTTTTGCCAATTTTCTTATTTACAATAAATCAAATACATTTTGAAGTCATCTTAGGTTATGAAACCGGAGCTATCACTTAGCAATGTAAATTCCTGCAGAACATACATTCAGAATGCCAGATTGGATATTTTAAGCTGGTTACAAGTCCAAAAATTGCAAAAGGTTAAAAGAGGGACTGAATATCACAGTAGCCTTCAATCATCAGCAAAGTGACGGAAGGTGTCGCCAACAGTGCTATCAAGCGGCACTTACTCACCAATAACCTGCTCAGCGATGCTCAGTTTGGGTTCTGCCAGGGCCACACAGCTCCAGATCTCATTCCAGCCTTGGTCCAAACATGGACAAAAGATCTGAATTCCAGAGGTGAGTTTCTCAGGGTAGTGTCCTAGGCCCAACCATCTTCAGCTGCTTCATCAATGACCTTCCCTCCATCATAAGGTCAGAAGTGAGGATATTCGCTGATGATTGCTCAATCCTTAGTTCCATTCGCAATTCCTCAGATAATGAGCAGTTCGTGCCCACATGCAGCAAGACTGGGACAGCATCCAGGCTTGGGCTGATAAGTTGCAAATAACATTCGCTCCACACAAGTGCCAGGCAATGACAATCTCCAGCAAGCGAGCGTCTAACCACCTCTCCTTGACATTCAATGGCATTATCATCATCGAGTCCCTCGCCATCAACATCCGGGGGGGGGGGTCACCATTGACCAGAAAATTAACTGGACCAGATACATGAGCAGTTCAAAGACTGGGTATTCTGCAGCAAGTGACTCATCTCCTGACTCCCCAAAGCTTGCAGAAGAAGCAAGGCTTGCTGTGGACCTTAAATGCAGCAGCAATGATGACGTCATCGGAGGGGACTTTCAGTCATGAAAAACCCCCTTGCAAAGGCTTCCCACACGTTGGAAATCAATTGGCCAATTGAGTTAAAATTGCATCAATCTCCCACATCCATCTAGATTCATGTGGGAAACACGAAATTCGGATAACACAACAGCCCGCACCTGAGCTAAAATCACCCACATTGTGTTTGTGTTGAACTTGGAACACATAGGAGTCACGACATCTGCTTCCAAACAGCAGAAGTGATTTTAGAATTGAATGGAAGTCCTTCGATAAGAATGACATCAAATAAATACTACTGGCACATTGTTTTTTATGATAAGTTTTGAAACACCTATACAGCAGACAGGATTCTGAGGGCCCGATTTTCTGGATCGTGCGGGAAATTTTCGGGTTCCCCGAATGTGGGGTTCCAACCCGAAAAAAAATGGGTCAGCCAGCTGCACGCAATTTTCCCTCAAGTGGCCAATTAAGTTCCAGCGTGTGGGCAGCCTTGCTAATTGTCCATTTCCAGTCAGAAAGCCCCACAGTATGATGTCATAATTCGTGGTGCTTTTAAAGTGTCCAGCAAGCTTCTCCACCTCTGCAGGCTTCTCAACCACTCTTGCACAATGGCAGAGGAGCCTGCACCAGCTGCCGCCAAATTCAACGAGACGTCACTGCAGACCTTGGTGGATGGGGTAAGGGCCCACAGGGAGGTCCTCTACCCTCGCTCAGGGAGGAAGAGGCCTCCCAAAGAGTCCAGGGCTGCCTGGATGGAGGTGGCTGCAGAGGTAAATTCTCTGGGAGTCACCCGTTGCACCTGGATGCAGTGCAGGAAGCGCTTCCATGACCTTCACCGCACAGGGAAAGTAAGTACGAAGTTTCCATCACCCTCAACCTGATCCCCAATGCCTTTCCCCAACAGCACTCAGCTTCAGCAATCTCTTCCTCCACATCCCACTTCACAGTCACATCCATGCACCCTTACCCATTCAGTATCTCTCTATGCTCACATTCACATAACTATTCCACCATCCAGCCCTCACACTGCCTCTCACTCTGATGCTTGGAACACAACTGACAACACACAGGGAGGGCCCTTGGTCTTGCAGCCTCACAACATCTTTGTCTCCTTCTAAGCATCTATGCTATGCAATCACTACACTCACTCCTGCACTCTCACTCAAACTCCACTTGTCTCTCTCATTGCAGGAAAAGAGAGCTCACAATAGGCGAGAGCATGTGAGGACTGGAGGAGGACCACCCTCAGTCACCCACCTGAGCCCCTGGGAGGATGCAGCGATCGAGATTGCTGGGGCTGACGTGCCTGTGGATGCTGGGGCAGGAGAGACAGGAGCAAGCCCGCAAGCTGGTGACAGAATAGTTCCCCATCTCTCTCATTGACATAGCATGAGTTGCTGATATGATTCTGAAGCCACATCATTTGGACTTGAGCATATGCCAAATCCAATGTGCAAGTAGCCTTGCCATCACATCTCTAACTCTTTCCTTTACTCCCCCACAGGACCATCCGGTGCCCCCGTCGCCACTGCCGAGGAGGAAGAGGCTTTGCAGCCAGACTCCTCAGAGGAAGCTCCAGCATCTGAGGGCGCAGCGTCAGCAGAAGTAGGCGCACCCAGCACCAGTGCAGACACTCACACCTTGGTGGGACCTTCGGGACATAGAGTAGAGTTGTCACCTGGTGTATCACAGCTCACAAGTGAGCATCAGCAGATTGTGGAGACAGGAACAGCAGTGGAGAGTCCTCGTCGGAGGGCGCAGGGCTCTGCCAGCTCAGCTCAGCTGCATGTTGACCCTATGCCTCTGGGTCCATCCGCAAGAGAGGAGGTGATGGATCTCCATGCACAGATGCAGGAGTCCCTGGGAGGTTTTGTCTCCAGGGTTGCTGCGAATGTGGAGCGAATGGAGGAGTCCATGGCGAGCATGAGCAGAGCCTTATTGGAGTCATTGGCGCATCAAAGCATCACCACAGAAAGGATGGCTACCTCCGTGGCAATGCTGGCTGCAGCCGAAGAGAGGAGGGCTGCAGCCGAGGAGAGGAGGGCTGCGGCCATGGAGGATCTTAGTCGTCAGGGTGTCGAAAACATGGTGAGTGCTCTGAATAGAATGGCATCTCTTGAGGAGCGATGGGCATCTATTGAGCAGCGAAACCAGACCTTCATGGAAGTCCCTCTGAGCAGGACTTCCAGTGCTGAGACAGGTCCCCATGGCCCCCCTGATGTGCAGCAAGGTGCTCTCCAGCCACTTGCAGGCACTGAGGGGGAGCTGACCCATGAGAGGGAGGTTGTTGGCACACCTCAAGGAAGTGGGGGCTCCTCTCCACGCGCTCACACTTCCATGCCACTTCAGAGCCCTCGGTCAGAGGCCCGCCGGAGTCCACACCCCAGTGAGATAGGAGTCTCAAGCCCTGCACAGCCGCAGGAGCAGCAGACTGCTGGCAAGCCCTCACAGGCTCGCCACCCCAGAGGATGCCCGCCAAAGGTGTCGAGTCAGGAGCAGCAGGAAAGTGAGCAAGGGGCCTCCACATCGGCTGAAGCCACAGGGGTAGCACTACGTAGGAGCACGCGTAAGAGAAAAATAAAGCACCACTAATCACCAGGGTAGTCACTTGGGTGAAAAGTCTTGTAAATAGTTTTAATGCCATCATTTTCCTGTACATAAAAAATCTGCTGGCAGCTGCTGCAGTTATGGCATCTGTCATTTGGCGAATGGGGATATCACATAGAGGCCTTAGGATAACTTGCAGCTGTCAGCAAGCTGGTCAAATAGGTAGGAATGTGTAGGCATGGGCCACTGTCCATGGTCAGTTAAGAAGCAGTGAGGCTGCAGTGTTTGATGTACCAGGCTACGCAAATCTGCCCAGGATGAGTGCGTTCCTTGCATTCCGCCCAGCAATGTTCTCGCGCACTGGTGCCGCTGGTTGGCGGGCCTCTGCAGGATGCTCGTTTCCCTCCTCCTCCTCCTCCTCCTCAGCATCATCCTTATCCGAGGCAGCTCTGTGAGGAGCCTCCTGGTCCTGCGGAATCGGCAAGCCACGACGCTGTGCCATGTTGTGAAGCACACAGCATACCACGACGATTTTGGAGACCATGGCTGATGAGTACGGTAGGGCTCCACCTGATCTATCGAGGCATCTGAAGCGCATCTTCAGCAATCCGATGGTTTGCTCGATAATGCATCTGGTGGTAACGTGGCTGGAGTTGTAGCGCTCCTCAGCGTCGCTGGCTGGTCTCCTCAACGGCGTCATTAGCCAAGAGCGCAGGGGATATCCCTTGTCTCCAAGTAGCCATCCTTGAAGTTCGCTTGGCGGACTGAATAGCGGAGGCACAGTAGACTGGCGCAGTATGAAGGAGTCATGGCAGCTGCCAGGGTACCTGGCACAAACATGCAAAATCACCTTCTTGTGGTCACACACCAGCTGAACGTTAAGGGAGTGGAAGCCCTTGCGGTTGACAAAAACTCCTGGATTGTGGTGGGGTGCCCTAAGGGCCACATGTGTGCAGTCAATGACGCCCTGCACCCTTGGAAAGTCTGCCAGCTGAGCTAATCCAAGCGCTCGCGCCCTCACACTTGCGCGATCCCTGGTGAAATGGATGTGATTGTGCGCGAGGGCAAAGAGGGCATCGGTTACCTGCATGATGCAAGTGTGTGCGGCCGCCTGGGAGATGCCGCTGATGTCTGCTGCTGATCCCTGGAAGGAGCCTGAGGCATAAAAGTTGAGTGCGGTGGTGACTTTGATGGCCACTGGTAAGTAGTGTGGACCTGGTGCTCTGGGCTCCAGGTCTTGCTGCAGCATTGCGCAGATGTCAGTCACAACCTCTCGCGAAAGTTGGAGCCGCCTCTGGCACTGCTGCTCAGTCATGTTGAGGTAGCTGACCCTGTGTCTGTAGACCCTGTTTGGGGGGTATCTCCTGCACCGATGGCCTTCCATGCGCTGGCCCCTTCTGGCCTGTGCTGCCCCAGGTCATTGAGCCGCAGCCTGCTGCTCCTGCTGGTGCTGCTGTTGTTGCTGGTGATGCTGTTGCTGGAGTTGCTCCAGCCTCCTCTGCTGTTGGAGATCCTCTAATGCCAGGAAGGGAAGGAACAAAAGGCCTCCCATGCTTCTGGCAGATGCCTCCGTTGAGGAGGCGCTGAGTTAGGGTGGTGAGAGGGGCTTCCCAGGAGCTCACACTGGAGAAGTGTGTGAGGCTCCAACCTTCCACAGCTGTGCCCCAACCTTCCACAGCTGTGCCCAAACCTTCAACAAGTTGCCCCAAGCCCTCAGCAACAAGGTCCTGCAGCCTGCAAATGCTGTCTGATTAAATCTCTTCAGTCGTGATTGACCTGCAGCTGAAAGCAAGCAAGCCAACTCTGTTCACGCCAGGTTTCATCAGCGGTGTTCCCACCAGGTGTGTTTTACGTGGGGAAAGGCAGAAAATTGCAAGGGCCCTTGAAAATAGGATTAAACATGCCAATAATTGATCATTAGGCTCCCGCCGACCATTCCCGCCTGTGGCGGGCGGGACTGATTTGGGTCGTGCTGAAACACGGGGGCGAAAGTTGGGCGGGGCGGTGAATTGTGCGGGGGGGGTTGCGACCCCCTATTTCTGCGATTTTCGGCCCCCACCCGCCTGAAAACCCGCCTGACGGCTGGGAGAAAATCGGGGCTTGAGAGTCAACAGTTAAATTGACAGTAAGAATAGAAAAGAATTCAACAGAAGATGACTAGAGATAATTAGCTTACATTAGCAGAAAACTTCAAAGGGTAAACCACTAAAAAAAGGTTTAAAAATAGAGCTTTTTCAGATAGACAGTCAGAAGTTGCTGGAAAGGGCAAGCGATTCTCAACTTCAGAGGCATGCTCTGTAAGTTTTTAATTCTTTGAGTCTTGGGGATCAAAAAGGTACTGTTATTTGATTTTGGTGGATATTCTGGATTAAGAATAATAGAAATGTAAAAATGTAACGAAGTTAAGATTTGAGAATAAGGATCTCTAAGAATAAGAAATGTAAGCTATTTGTATTTTGAACTGTTAAAGTTGCAATTGACTCAACAGTTGTTAACTGTATGTCGGCTCTTAAATAAATCTATATATTTTTAGAATTGTCTCAAATAGTATTTCTGTATCAAACTCGCAAACTCAATTTCAGTACACTCTTTTGTAAGGAGTTGCAGAATTCTGGGGTGGTGGTTTCTGGACCCTCATAATATCTGGAAGGTTACAGTCTAGTTAAACTTATTAAAAGTGCTATCTGGAGGACGGTAATATCTTTACGTCGTTCCTTTCCTTTAGGGAGAGATAGCCTGGACCTTTAGACCCAATTAAGCATCTTATAGAATTCGGCTATCTCTAACTTTAGTTGAAGGTGAATGTCTGGGGAATACGTCTGATTTGGGGTAGCCCGAAAAGGGCTAGGACTAGTAATTATCCCTTCAACCATTCACTTGATGAAACACCACAGGCCTGGAGTCACACTTTATCCATAGAACTGTGCGAATTCCTAACAAGCCATTCATTCCAACAGTGCAAGTTTATGGATGTCTACTACTACGATAGAGATTCCTGACCCTCAGTATGTCCCTTACCTCTATATTGTTTCTAGTACCCTCGTGTGTGCATCTATAAAATCACTTCCCATAAGGGTATGCAAAAAACCATAGAAGGGGAAAATGATTTGTATTCCTTTACTTTCGACTACAAATTAACTTTTTGTTCAGTTATTAGTTGATTAAAAACTGTCTCTACCCTTTTACAGTCCATATTACTGGTATATTTGACCAACAAAGTTAACTCAGACGTTGAAATAGTTGACTATGAACTGGTCCAAGTTGGTAAATATATTGTGGGAAACTAAAGTGTCAGCCTGGCTTAGTGGTAGTTTCTGGCCTCTGTCAAGGTTTGTGGGTTCAAGCCCCACTGCAGGACTCAAGCAGAAAATCTGGGCTGACTGAGGGGGTGCTGCACTGTCAGAGGTGCCAGATGAGATGTTAAACCAAGGCCTCATCTGCCTGTTCAGGTGGACGTAAAATGGCACGATTCAAGTAAGAGCAGAAAATTCTTTCGGGGACCTGGCCAACATTTATCCCTCAACCAAGACACCTTAATTGGTCACTTATCTCATTTGCTGTATGTGGGTCCTTGCTGTGTGCAAACTATGTTTGCCTGCTCAGCAGCAGTGACTGCACTTCAAAAATAGCTCATTAGCTGTGAAGTGCTTTGGGGCATCCTGAGGATACAACAGATGTCACATAAATGCAAGTTCTTTCTATGCACGCAAGTGGTTGCTTTAATTTTAATATCAAAAGGTACAAATTGTGTCTCTGTGGCATTGATGTGCAGATCAGCCAGGATCTAATTGAATGGCAGAGCAGGCTCGAGGGGCTGAATGGCCTATTCTTGTTCCTTATTTTCCTATGTTCCTGTATACATTGTTAACTTTGTATTGCATTCGGAAATGGTTAAAGAGGCACATTTTATAAAAACACATTTTTTTTGACATATTCCACTGTTTTTCCAGCAACATTCGATATTGTGTGATTGAGTGGGTAATCATGCAATTTCCCTCCCAACCTTCTGACAATGCTGCCTGTGAGCCAAACGTTTGGGATCATTTGTCTGCCCCCTTCCCCCTCCTCCTTGGCAGAAAACGGCCTGGCCTCTCAACACCTTTCAAGACAGTCTGGATGAACATCGGGGCCGCAATTTGGCCATCGGAGGCGGGATCGCGGCGGGAGAGGTCGTTGGTGAGTCCTGGTCCCGCTCCCAGCTCCAGCTGCTCGGCGAAAAGGATTTTACGTTAATTGGGCTTGTTAAGCCAGCCCTATGCGTTACCTGGCCCAATTACAAGGTGCGGGTCTGGTAATGTCATCTGATGTCGGTATATTTAAAGGGACCATGTCCCCATTTGCTCTCAATTCTGATTTAATGCTCCTGAGTGCTGGTTCAGGCAACAATGACTGCAGATAGACAAAGGGCTGCACCACGATTCAATGATGACTCCCTCCATGTTCTTGTGGAGGGAGTCAAAGGAAGCAGGGAGGTTCTATTCCCGGGGATGGAAGGAGGCAACCTCCTCAGCAAACGAAGGCAGCCTGGCTGCAAATAGCTGAGGAGGTCACTGCAAGGTGTGTGTTTGTTTGCACCTGGGTGCAATGTAGGAAGAGGTTCAATGATCTTCTGCGTTCAGGAAAAGTGAGTATAAAAGCACACTTACCTTAATTCTGCTGTGCCTGTCATCACATCCCCATCACTCTGCATTGCCAACCCTACTCCTGCACATCCTAACTCACCCCAACATCCCTTGCACCATCACCCATCCGTCTCTCCCTATCTACAGAATCACATCCCCATCTTACTATACACCCCTCACACTCACTCTCAACATTATGCAATGACAACAACTAACAACTCAAAAGGAGGCAACTTGGCATTGGCTCCATCATAGTCTCCCTCTAAACATCTATCCCATCCATTCTTTACATTCATTCCATCACTCTCACTAAAACTTCTCTTATTTCCCTCATTGCAAGAAAAGAGAGCCCACAATAAGAGGGAGAGGGAGAGAACAGGAGGAAGACCGCCATCATTGGCTGTGCTCACCAACACTGAGGAGGCAGCTCTGGACATAACAGGAGTTGTTGACCAGCCTGAAGTGGGGGGATGGAGAGAGGGGCTCATGAGAACAACCTGGTGACAGAAGTATTTTCCATACATCTTAGTTGGCATTTATTAGTGACTCATATTGGGTCTGATGTCAAGAGAAATTAAATGCTCATCATGTGCATAATGGGATGTGTCTGCAATCTACATATCACATGTCTAACTCATGTCGTTACTCTCCCATAGGACTATCAAGAGCCTGGCCCCCACTGTCCAGGAGGAAGAGCAGGAGGACTCCTCAGAGGATCCTTCAGCCTCTGAGGAAGCAGCTTCTGCAGAAATGAGCGCAGCCTGCAGCAGCGCAGAGACGCACACCTTGGTGGGTCCTATGCGAGATAGAGTAGTGTTGTCATCTGGTGTATCACAAGTCACACGCGAGCAAGATCAGAAGGTGGAGACAGGGACAGCAGTGGAGACTCCTCGTCGGAGGCCACAGGATTCTCCTAGCTCTGCTCAGCTGCATGCAGACACTGAGCCTTGGGGGCCATCCAGAAAGAGGGCAATCTTGGAGCTTCAGGAACAAGTTCAGGAGGCTCTGACAGGGTTTGCAACCACGGTGACTGCGAGTGTGTAGAGAATGGAGGAGTCCATCTCAAATATGAGCAATGCCATGGAGCACGCACTGGCAACTGTAGGTTCCGCCATGGAAAGGATGGCCACCTCCATGGAGGACATAAATTGTCAGACTCAAGAGAACATGGTAATACTTCTAAAATAGATCGTCATCTATGGAGGATGGATGGGCATCTATTGAGGAGAGAAACCAGAGGTTCATGGACATCATTATTATGAGGAATGTCAGTACAGACATGGGCCCTCAAGGCCCCACTGATGTGCAGCAAGGAGCTCTCGATCTACTTGCTAGCAGAGAAGTGCGGGTGGCTCATGAGAGGGATGATGTTGGAAGGGGACATGGAAGTGGAGGTTCCTCTCCAAGTGCTCAAACTTCCACCCCCTTGCCAACCCCTCGGTCAGAGCCCCAGATGCCTCTCCGGATAGTGATGGCCGAGTCTGCCCCTGCACAGCCGCAGGAGGTGCAGACTTTGGCGGGGCCCTCACAGGCTCCAAAACCCAGAGGATGACTGCCAAAGGTGCCCAAGCAGACGCAGCAGGGAAGTGAACAGGCTGTCTCTACATCTACTGAAGCCGCAGGGGTAGCACCACATAGAAGCACGCGTAAAAGAAAGATCCCACATATATAGTCACAAGGGTAGTCACTTGGGTGATTTGCTATAAATGAATGTTAAGTTTCTGTTCTTTTACTTGGTTATAATAAATAAAAAATTTCTGAATGTTTGCATTTGATACCATATGTGTGCTCACAATTGCAAGTGGCAGAGTGAAGGGTAAGGGCGCCTTTTCTGTCCAGCAATGGTGGTGACAGTGCAAGGAATGCACAGTTCATTGTAGAGATGCTCTATGGTGTTGAAGTGGGGTGATGCCAACCTTAATTCACATGTGGCAGCCACATGTCTGTGCTGCATAAAGTTAGGTGAATCTGGCATTGATTAGGCCATCCTTGGTGTAGTAACCTGGGAGGTTATGAGTAACCTGATCCACCAGGTGGTGCTGTGGCAATTGCTCTCCTGAGTTAAGTCTGATCTGTACTGGTTGTACTCTTTGGCCCCGATTTTCGGCTTGTGTGGGGAATGGTCGGATTTCCCCGAATGTGGGGTTTCTGACACACATAAAAAAGTGTCAGCCAGCCCCATGCAATTTTCCCTCAATTGGCCAATTAATTCCCAGCATGTGGGAAGCCTTGCTAATTGCCTAAATCGAGTCAGAAATCCCCACAGTATGATGCCATCATTCGTGGTGCTTTCAAAGTGTCCAGCAAGCTTCTCCACCTCTGCAGACTTCTCATCCACTCTTGCACAATGGCAGAGGAGCCTGCACCAGCTGCTGCCAGCGGCAGAGGCCGAGCTGCCTTCAAATTCGACGAGGCTTCACTGCAGGCATTATTGGATGGGGTTAGGGCCCACAGGGAGGTCCTCCTCCCTAGGTCAGGGAGGAAGAGGCCTCCCACTGAGACCAATGCTGCATGGCTGCAGGTGTCAGCAGATGCCAACTCACTGGGAGTCACCAGAAGAACCTTGGCATTACACCTCTATCTCCTTCCTTTACTCCCCCACAGTACCATCCAGAGCCCCCGTCCTCACTGTGGAGGAGGAAGAGGCTGTGCAGCCAGGCTCCTCAGAGGAAGCTCCAACCTCTGAGGGCGCAGCATCAGCAGAAGTAAGCGCACCCAGCAGCAGCGCAGACACTCACACCTCGGGGGGACCTTCGGGACATAGAGTAGTGTTGTCACCTGGTGTTTCACAGCTCACAAGTGAGCCTCAGCAGATTCTGGAGACAGGGGCAGCAGTGGAGAGTCCTCGTCGGAGGGCGCAGGACTCTGCCAGCTCAGCTCAGCTGTGCTGCATGACGACCCTCTGCCTCTGGGTCCATCCGCAAGAGAAGAGGTGATGGATCTCCATGCACAGATGCAGGAGTCTCTGGCAGGTTTTGTCTCCAGGGTCGCTGCGAGTGCTGAGCAAATGGAGGAGTCCATAGCAACCATGAGCAGAGCCTTTGTGGAGTCATTGGCGCATGAACGCATCACCATGGAAAGGTTGGCAACCTCCATGCAGGAGATAACTCGCCAGGGTACGGAAAACATGGTGAGTGCTCATAAGAGAATGACATCTCTTGAGGAGCGTTGGCCATCTGTTGAACAGAGAAACCAGATCTTCATGGAAGTACTTCTGAGTAGGGCTGCCAGTGCAGAAACGGGTCCCACTGCCCCCCTAAAGCGCAGCAAGGTGCTCTCAAGCCACTTCCAAGCGCTGGCCCCTTCTGGCCTGTGCAGCTTCAGGTGAGTGAGCAGCAGCCTGGTGCTCCTGGTAATCATCCTGCTGTTCCTGGTTCTGCTGCTGCCGCCTCTGCTGTTGGAGATCCTCTAATGCCAGGAAGGGAACGTCCCAAAGGCCTCCCATGCTTCTGGCAGATGCCTCCGTTGAGGGGGCGCTGAGTTAGGGTGGTGAGAGGGGCTTCCCAGGAGATCACACTGGAGAAGTGTGTGAGGCTCCAACTTTCTGCAGCTGCTCCTAAGGCTTCAAAAAGTTCCCCCAAGCCTTGGTCAACAAGGTCCTGCAGCCTGCAAATGCTGCCTCTTTAAATCTCTTCAGCCCTCAGCGACCTGCTGCTGCAAGCAAGCAAGCCAGCTGTTTTCATGCCAGCTCTCAGCAGCGGGGTTCCCCGCAGGCGGGTTTCAGGTGGGGAAAGCCCCAAAGTCGCAACGGCACGGGAAAATCCACTTCAACAAGCAGATAATTGCTTGTTAGTTCTCCGACGACCAGTCCCGCCAGCGGCGGCCGGGACTGAAGCGGGGCGCGTGGAAACGGCAGTCCGAAAGTCGGACGGGGCGGGGAATCAGGCGGGGGGGGTCCCGACCCGCTTTTTCGCCGATTTTCGGCCCCCGGCCGCATGAAAAGCCACCCGACGGCGGCCAGAAAATCGGGGCCTTTGTTTTTGCTGCCTCATGGCAGAAGTTTTTATGTGCAAGTGTTGATTAAACCATGTTAAGGAGTTAACCAGTGTCCGTCTCCATCTATGACCACCTCAAGATACCACATATGGCGACGAGAATAAAGGACGGAAGAGTTTTGGAGTATTCGGAAGAGGTGCTCGGGTTGGTTAGCAAGCTAGTCGGAAAAGCACGAGGCTAGGCCGCGGGAGTCGAAACGGAGTTTGATTTTTTGGCTGAAGTGACCGGACTCCAAGGATGGCAGGAACGGTAGGCTCCGTGGCACCTTTTGACAGCAAGTCGCAGTCTTGGGAGGAGTATATTGAAATACTGAGCCATTTCTTTATGGCAAACGAGGTGGACAGTGCTGAAAAGAAAAGGGCCATTTTACTGAGTTGTGTGGGAGCGCAAACCTATATACGGATGAGGAATCTGCTGAGCCCGGAGCGGCCAGGAGAAAAATCTTTTGACGAGTTGGTGAGTCTACTAAAGAATCATTTCAATCCGAAACCTAGTGAAATAGTACAGAGATGGAAATTCAATTCGAGGATTAGGAGGCCGGAAGAAAGTGTTACTGAGTATGTGGAGGAGCTTCGGAAGCTCGCACAGGACTGTAATTTTGGAAATGCGCTGTCAGAAGAAGGATTAACATTTGAGACGGCACTTAAAAAAGCACAAGCCATGGAGACGGCTAACAAGGACATTAAGGACTTAAACAGTATGAGCAAGGAGAAATGGAGTAAACCAGTGGGAGGAGCTGTTTTCAAGATGGAAGCTGGCGCGAAAAGTCCACCAGTCGGGGTTGGGGATTGCTACCGATGTGGCGGGACGAGCCATTATGCAAAGGACTGCAGGTTTGCAAAGACAAAGTGCCACAATTGTGGAAAAATAGGGCACTTAAAGAAAGTCTGTAAAAGGGCAGTGAGTGAGAGAAGCAGTGCTAAAGGGGCAAAGCATGCAAAAGGGGGGAGGGAGAAGTACACAAAGCGGGCAAATTACATACAAGAGGAGGAAGAGTCTAGTGAGTCGGTTTTCACTGTATACAGTATAGACACTTCAAGGCCCAACGTACCCCCTCTCACTCAGTATTTGATAGTGAACGGAGGTCAAGTAAAGTTTGAGATTGACACCGGATGTAGTGTAACCATAATGTCGCAGACTGAGTACACCAAGCTATGGGAGGAAGCAAAAGTACCAGAGCTAGGTACATGCCCCATTAGTCTCAAAACCTACACAGGACAGAAGGTGGACATTTTGGGGGCAGCCGAAGTACAAGTGGAACACAAAGGAGTCACCAAAGAGCTTACGGTGGTAGTGGTAGCAGGGTCAGGGCCAAACCTGTTAGGGTGAGGGTGGATCAGTGAGTTGAGTGTGTACTGGCAGGCAATGAATAAAATGGAGGACAGTACAGAGGCACTGCAAGAAGTGCTGATGAAGCATGAGTTAGTGTTCAAGGACGAACTGGGCACCTTAAGGGGAGCCACAGCCAAGATTCATGTAGCCAGTGATGCCACGCCTCGTTTCTTTAAACCAAGGTCGGTACCTTTTGCAATGAAAACCAAGGTTGAGGCGGAACTAGATCGCCTGCTAAGGGACAAAGTAATAGAACCAGTGAAATTTTCAGACTGGGCGGCACCAATAGTCCCGGTATTGAAGCCCGACGGTAACGAAGGGTGTGTGGTGACTATAAGTTAACAGTGAACAGAGTATCATCACTGGAACAGTACCCCATTCCGAGAATGGAGAACATGTTAACATCACTCGCTGGGGGAGAAAGATTCAGCAAACTGGACATGAGTCATGCGTATCAGCAGATATTGCTAGATGAAGAATCAAAAAAGTTTGTCACGGTGAACACGCACAAGGGGCTGTTCACGTATGCCAGGTTACCATTTGGTGTCAGTTCTAGCCCAGCAATATTCCAACGGACTATGGAGGGCATTCTGCAGGGCATTCCAAAGGTGGCCGTGTACTTAGATGATATTCTGCTAACAGGAAGTGACGATCAGGATCACTTAAAAACACTGGACAAAGTGCTACAGTGGCTGGAAGAGGCGGGGCTACGCCTGAAACGGAGTAAGTGTAGTTTCATGGAGAAGGAAGTTACATTCCTGGGACATCGGGTGGATGCCACAGGCCTCCATCCATTACCAGGGAAAGTGCAGGCAGTGCAGGATGCACTGGCACCCACCTCAGTGACTGAACTGAAAGCCTATCTAGGGCTCCTGAATTATTATAACCGGTTTCTTCCAAACTTATCGATGCTGCTGGCACCCCTGCACAAACTGCTGAGAAAGGAGGAGCCATGGCGTTGGGGGCCAGAGCAAGCGAAAGCGTTTCAGCAGTCAAAGGAGTTACTTCAGTCCAGCAGGGTGTTAGTGCATTACGACGAGAAGAAGGAGCTGATAATGTCCTGCGATGCATCACCCTATGGAGTGGGGGCAGTGTTGGCCCACCGCATGCCAGATGGAGTGGAAGGGCCCATCGGGTTTGTTTCACGCACGCTCACAGCTGCGGAAAAGAACTATTCACAGCTTGATAAAGAGGGGTTGGCCATTATATTTGGAGTATAGAAATTCCATAAGTACATATATGGGAGGAAGTTTGTAATTAGTACTGACCACAAGCCTCTTATTAGCTCACTGAATGAGATGAAAGCGGTGCCTCAAATGGCATCACAGAGAATAATGAGATGGGCAGTTATACTAAGAGCCTATGAATATGTGATCACGTACAGAGCCGGCAAGGAAAACGGGAACGCGGATGCTCTCAGCCGCCTGCCCCTCTCAAAATCTCCTCGCAGTACTTCCCCTGAGGAGCACGTCCTGATGCTGGATCAGGAGATCAGTCCCCTGATGACTTCAGCGCATATCCAGGGCTGGACAGCCAAGGACCCCGTTCTGTCAAGGGTCCGTGAGTATGTGTTGAAAGGCTGGCCAGATCACCGTGAGGGACCGGAGTTCACGCCGTACAGACAGAGACAGCACGAGCTCAGTGTCCAAGATGGATGTGTGCTATGGGGAGCACGCATCATAGTCCCAGAGCGGGGATGCTCTAATTTGATGGAACAGTTGCATCAATCGCACCCAGGAATGACTAGAATGAAAGGACTGGCTAGGAGCTACCTGTGGTGGCCTAACTTGGATGCTGAAATTGAGTCAAAGGTAAAGTCATGCACTATATGTCAGGAACAGAGGAAAGCACCTGCCGGAGCACCACTCCATCCCTGGGAGTGGCCCAGCAAACCCTGGAGGAGAATTCACATAGACTATGCGGGACCTTTTATGGGCAAAATGTTTTTGGTGCTGGTTGACGCTCACTCAAAGTGGATCGACGTTTATCCAGTGAGCTCTGCAATGACTGATGCCACACTGAATTGTCTCAGGAACAGCTTCAGCACGCATGGTATTCCAGAAATAATTGTATCTGACAATGCACAGTGTTTTGTTAGTGAAGGGAGCAAAGAATTCATGGTAAGGAATGGAATCACACATGTCACCTCGGCTCCATAACACCCAGCCTCAAATGGGTTAGCCGAGCGAGCCGTGCAGACTTTTAAGGAGCTAATGAGGAAGAGCTCAGGTGACACCCTGGAGACCAAGCTCAATAGAGCCTTGTTTAGTTATCGTATAACACCCCAAGCTACCACGGGGCTTTCTCCGGCTGAGTTGATGATGGGGAGAAAGTTGCGGTGCACGTTAGACCTGATACACCCAGATCTCAAAAGCAAGGTTGAGACAAAACAAACAAACCAAAAAGCGTACCATGACAAACATACTAAAGCTCGCCATTTCGCCATAGGGGACTCTGTGTACACCCGGAACTTCGGTTATGGACCGAAATGGATACCAGGACTAATCCAGGACATTACAGGACCTGTGTCGTATTCCGTGTTACTAGGGGATGGTCGAGGGGTTTGTCGGCATGTGGATCAGCTTTTCAGCCGGCAGCAGGGGGAACTGCCTCAGATGGAACAAAGGGCAGTAGAGGAGGCTGTTCCAGGACCCAGCACGGCTTATAAGGTGCCAGTGGACACTGGTACTGCCAGGCCACAGCGGGACAGAGTAAAACCAACATCAGAGACTACTCCAATCTCAAGTGCGAATGAATCTGAGAATCCACCACAAGTGGAATTAAGACGTTCACAAAGGATTCGCAAGCAACCAGAAAGACTTATACAAACCTGTTAAATTAGTCAGGGGTTAACCATGGTTAGAGCATATTGGTTAATTAAAATGTAGTACCTAGTAAGGGTTATTGTTTAAGAATTGCATACGGCAATCTTAAGGGGGGAGGAGTGTAGTAACCTGGGAGGTTATGAGTAACCTGATCCACCAGGTGGTGCTGTGGCAATTGTTCTCCTGAGTTAAGTCTGATCTGTACTGGTTGTACTCTTTGTTTTTGCTGCCTCATGGCAGAAGCTTTTATGTGCAAGTGTTGATTAAACCATGTTAAGGAGTTAACCGGTGTCCGTCTCCATCTATGGCCACCTCAAGATACCACACTTGGCATCACAGACAATAATGTGCTCACGTTCTGGCTGCATTGGGACAGCCGCCTCCTCCAGGTCTTCCTCATGCTGAACCTCATTCTGCTCCTCCTCCTCCTCCTGAAGAGGCTGTGCGCTCTGCGCTTTGTTCCTCATGCAATGCTAATCCTCACTGCAGTCTATGTTTTGCAGGGCACAGCAGACAATGACGATTCTCAAGACCCTGGCTGGTGCATACTGAAGGGCACCATCAGATCTGCCCAGGCACCTGAAGCACATTTTAAGCAACCCTATTGTTTGCTGTAATGACACTTCTGGTGGAAATGTGGCTTTGATTATAATGCTCCTCAGACTCGTTTAATGGCCTCCTCAAAGGTATCATTAGCCACATCTTCAGGGGATAGCCCTTGTCTCCAAGAAGCCAGCCGGAAAGTTTGTTTGGCGGTGCAAAGAGCTGAGGGACATTGGACTGGCGCAGGATGTAAGAGACATGGCAGCTGCCAGGGAACTTGGCACACACATGCATGATGCTCTTCCTATGGTTACACACCAGCTGCATGTTAAGGGAATGGAAGCCCTTGTGGTTCACAAATACTGCTGGGTTCTGATGGACTGTCCTGATGGCCATATGTGTGCAGTCGATGATGCCCTGCACCCGTGGGAAGCCAGCCAGATTGACAAAGCTGAGCGCCCGCTCGGTAACACTGGCTTCTTCAGTGGAAAAGTGGATGTAATTGGCGGTCTTGTCAAAGAGGGCATCGGTGACCTGCGTGATGCATCTGTGGGCGGCCGACTGGGAGATGCCGCTAATGTCTGCTGCAGATCCCTGGAAGGAGCCTGACATTAAGAAGTTGAGGGTGGTGGTGACTTTGACAGCCACTGGTAAGGGGTGTCCACTCGACTCCTCTGGGCTGCAGGTCTTGATCAAGCATTGTGCAAATGTCTGCGACTACCTGTCGCGATAGTCTCAGCCTCCTTTGGCACTGCTGCTCAGTCATGTTGAGGAAGCTCATCCTCTGCCTGTAAGCCCTGTGTTGGGGGTATCTCATGCGGTGCGGTGCAGCCCTGCGCTGATGCCCCCTGCCTTGTGCAACAGCAGGTGGTTGAGAACGTTGGCGCTCTTGTTGTTGGTGCTGCTGGTGTACCTAGCTCTGCTGCTGCTGCTGCGGCTGATCGTGGTCAGTTTCTGAGGACCAGTGTTAGAGTGTAAATCGTTCCCATTCTGCTGTTATATATGGGATGTGAGGAGATGTTAGAAGAACCACCTGTGACAGAGACGGTAGGTCCCGCATTGGACTCATCAGTCACCTGAGAACTCATTTTTAATGTGGAAGCAAGTCATCCTCGGTTCCGAGGGCTTGCCTAAGAAGACGAGAAGAAGAAGAAGCAACATGTCAATGAGGAGAGAGGTTATTCCAAGGAGGTGACAGTGGATATAAAGTTTACAGCACACACTTACAGCCTCAATAAAGATCAAATGTGTCTTCCAAATCCTGAAATCAGCAACTTCTAATATTGGAAAATGAACAGATGTGAAATGTTAGCTTTTATACTACATTTGCAGCTGTGAACTATTCAATTGAACCTCCGACCTACTTACCTGGCGCAATCTCCAAATGACGTCAAACAAAGAAAAATACGAGCAGGAGTAGGCCATTCGGCCCTTTGAGCCTGCTCCGCCATTCAATATGATCATGGCTGATCCTCTATATCAGTACCATATTCCCGCTCTCTCCCCATACCCCTTGATGCCTTGTGTGTCTAGAAATCTATCTATCTCCTTCTTAAATATATTCAGTGACTTGGCCTCCACAGCCTTCTGTGGTAGAGAATTCCACAGGTTCACCACCCTCTGAGTGAAGAAATTTCTCCTCATCTCAGTCCTAAATGTCCTACCCCGTATCCTGAGACTGTGACCCCTCGTTCTAGACCCCCCAGCCAGGGGAAACATCCTCCCTGCATCCAGTCTGTCTAGCCCTATCAGAATTTTATACGTTTCAATGAGATCCCCTCTCATTCTCCTAAACTCTAGTGAATACAGGCCTAGTCGACCCAATCTCTCCTCATACGACAGTGCTGCCATCCCAGGAATCAGTCTGGTGAACCTTCGCTACACTCCCTCTTTGGCAAGAATATCCTTTCTTAGGTAAGGAGACCAAAACTGCACACAGTACTCCAGGTGTGGTCTCACCAAGGCCCTGTATAACTGTAGCAAGACATCCTTACTCCTGTACTCAAATCCTCTTGCAATGAAGGCCAACATACCATTTGCGTTCCTAGCTGCTTGCTGCACCTGCATGTTTGCTTTCAGTGACAGGAGAAGCAGCGGACCAGCGCGGGAGCTGCCCGAGGCGGGAGAGGTACTTAAGGAGCAGTCAGAGGCACCGAGGCCCACAGCCCCGAGACCGGAGAAGCAGCGGACCAGCGCGGGAGCTGCCCGAGGCGGGAGAGGTACTTAAGGAGCAGTCAGAGGCACCGAGGCCCACAGACCCAAGACCGGAGAAGCAGCGGACCTGCGCGGGAGCAGCCCGAGGCGGGAGAGGTACTTAAGGAGCAGTCAGAGGCACCGAGGCCCACAGCCCCGAGACCGGAGAAGCAGCGGACCAGCGCGGGAGCTGCCCGAGGCGGGAGAGGTACTTAAGGAGCAGTCAGAGGCACCGAGGCCCACAGCCCCGAGACCGGAGAAGCAGCGGACCTGCGCGGGAGCAGCCCGAGGCGGGAGAGGCACTTAAGGAGCAGTCAGAGGCACCGAGGCCCACAGCCCCGAGACCGGAGAAGCAGCGGACCAGCGCGGGAGCTGCCCGAGGCGGGAGAGGTACTTAAGGAGCAGTCAGAGGCACCAAGGCATACCAATCCAGGTTCCAGGAGAGAGGTAAAAAGTAGTCCAAGTGTGACGTCAGCAGGAAGCAGGTAAGTGATTGGTTGGTGAGTATTTCTCTCTTTTCAATACAAGCTTGAATTCTGTGGTGTTAAATTTCTAGGGTCTCTGTGGTGTAGTGGGGACAGTTGGTAAATAAAGCGCCCTAGAGTATACCTGTAACTGGGGTATTGAATAAATGTTTTAATTAATTAAAGGAGTAAGTCATGGCATGAGAGTTCAGACCCGTGTTCTGCTCCTCTTGCTCCATGTGGGAAGTCAGGGACGCTGCCAGTGTCCCTGACGACCATGTGTGCGGGAAATGCATCCAGCTGCAGCTACTTGTAGACCGCATTGCGGCGCTCGAGCTGCGGGTGGATGAATTTTGGAGCATGCGCGATGCTGAGAGGGTCGTGGATAGCACGTTTAGCGAGTTGTTCACGCCTCAGGGTAGGGCTGCACAGGCAGAAAGAAAGTGGGTGACCATCAGGCGGAGCAACAGAGGCAGGCAGGAAGTGCAGGGAACCCCTGCGGACATCCCCCTTTCAAACAGGTATACCAAGTTGGATACTGTTGAGGGGGATGACTCACCAGGGGAAGGCAGCAGCAGCCAGCTTCCTGGCACCAGGGACGCTTCTGCTGCTCAGGAAGGGAGGAAAAAGAGTGGGAGAGCAATAGTGGTAGGGGATTCTATCTAAGGGGAACAGATAGGCGTTTCTGTGGCCGCAAACGTGACTCCAGGATGGTTTGTTGCCTCCCTGGGGCCAGGGTCATGGATGTCACTGAGCGGCTACAGGGCATTCTTAAGGGGGAGGGGGAGCAGGCAGAGGTCGTGGTCCACATTGGGACCAACGACATAGGTAGGAAGGGGGATGAGGTCCTGCATCAAGAATTTAGGGAGCTAGGTAACAGATTAAAGGGCAGGACCTCAAAGGTTGTAATCTCTGGATTACTCCCAGTGCCACGTGCTAGTGAGTATAGGAATAGGAGGATAGTGCAGATGAATGCGTGGCTAAAGAGTTGGTGTAGGAGGGAGGGTTTTAGTTTCCTGGATCACTGGGCCTGCTTCTGGGAAAGGTGGGACTTGTACAAGTCGGACGGGTTGCACCTGAACCAGAGCGGGACAAATATCCTTGCGGGGAGGTTTGCTAGCACTGTTGGGGGGGGGTTTAAACTAACTTGGCAGGGGGATGGGATACAGAGGGGAGCTGAAATAGGGGGGGATGTGCTGCCAATTATAGAGAAAAGAACAAGTCAGCTTGGTAGACAGGGAAAATATATAAGGGCAAGGCTGGATGGCATCTATTTTAATGCAAGGAGTCTTGCAAATAAGGTGGATGAACTGAAGGTGTTGATAAACACATGGGAGTATGATATTGTTGCTATCACGGAGACATGGTTGAGGGAGGGGCAAGACTGGCAGCTCAATATTCCGGGGTACAGAATCTTCAGGCGAGACAGAGGGGGAGGTAAAAGAGGAGGGGGTGTCGCAATATTAATTAAGGAGTCAATTACTGCAGTAAGGAGGGATGATATATTAGCAGGTTCCTCTTAATGAGGCCATATGGGTGGAGCTTAAAAACAAAAAGGGGGCAAGCACTTTGCTGGGAGTGTACTATAGGCCTCCAAACAGTCAGGGGGAGATAGAGGAACAGATATGTAGGCAAATCTCAGAGAAATGTGCAAATAATAGGGTTATAAAAATGGGGGATTTCAACTTCCCCAATATTAACTGGGATAGTCAAAGTGTGAAAGGCTCAGAGGGTGTAGAATTCTTAAAGTGCATCCAGGAGAGCTTTTTGAGCCAGCATGTAGAAAGTCCTACAAGAGAGGGGGCGGTACTGGACCTAATTCTAGGGAATGTGGCCGGCCAAGTGGAAAAAGTGCTAGTAGGTGAGCACTTTGGTGACAGTGACCATAATATGGTGAGATTTAAGGTGGTCATGGAAAAGGACAGGGATGGGCCGGAAATAAAGGTTCTAAATTGGGGGAAGGCCGATTTTAATAGGATAAGGCAGGATCTGGCCAAAATGGACTGGGATCAGCTACTTGTAGGAAAATCCGCATCGGAGCAATGGGAGGCTTTCAGAAGGGAGATTGAGATCATACAATGGCAACATGTTCCCGTAAAGGTCAAGGGTGGTTCCAAAAACCACAGGGAACCTTGGATGTCAGGGGATATACGAGAATGGATTAGGAAAAAAAGGAGGGCTTTTGGCAGATACAAAAGGCTAAAGACGGAGGAAGCCCTAGAGGAGTACAAAAAATGCAGGGGGATACTTAAAAAAGAAATTAGGAGATCAAGGAGGGGCCATGAAATAACACTGGCGAGCAAAATAAAGGAAAATCCGAAGATGTTTTATAAGTATATTAAGGGTAAGAGGATAACTAGGAAAAAATAGGGCCCATTAGGGACAAAAGTGGCAATCTGTGTGTGGAGCCGGAAGATGTAGGAGGGGTTCTAAATGAATTTTTTGCATCTGTTTTCACTATGGAGGAGGACGATGTAGACATAGAAATAGGGCGGGGGGACTGTGATATGCTCGAACATATTAACATCGAGAGGGAGGAGGTATTGGCGGTTTTAGCAGGCCTAAAAATGGATAAATCCCCAGGCCCGGATGAAATGTATCCCAGGCTGCTGTGTGAGGCAAAGGAAGAGATTGCGGGGGCTCTAACACATATATTCAGGACCTCGCTGGCCACAGGGGATGTGCCAGAGGACTGGAGAACTGCTAATGTAGTACCATTATTCAAGAAGGGAAGTAGGGAAAAACCGGGGAACTACAGGCCAGTGAGCCTAACATCAGTGGTAGGAAAATTATTGGAAAAAATTCTGAGGGACAAAATTAGTCTCCACTTGGAGAGACAAGGATTAATCAGGGATAGTCAACATGGCTTTGTCAAGGGAAGATCATGTCTGACTAATTTGATTGAATTTTTTGAGGGGGTGACTAGGTGTGTGGATGAGGGTAACGCAGTGGATGTGGTATACATGGATTTCAGTAAGGCCTTCGATAAAGTCCCGCACAGGAGACTGGTCAAGAAGGTAAGAGCCCATGGAATCCAGGGTGCCTTGGCACATTGGATACAAAACTGGCTTAGTGGCAGAAGGCAGAGGGTGATGGTCGAAGGTTGTTTTTGTGACTGGAAGCCTGTGGCCAGTGGGGTGCCACAGGGATCGGTGCTGGGTCCCTTGCTGTTTGTGGTCTACATTAATGACTTGGATATGAATGTAAAAGGTATGATCAGTAAGTTCGCGGATGATACTAAAATTGGTAGGGTGGTAAATAGCGAGGAGGGTAGCCTCAGTCTGCAGGACGATATAGATGGGTTGGTCAGATGGGCGGAACAGTGGCAAATGGAATTTAACCCGGAAAAGTGCGAGGTGATGCACTTTGGGGGGACTAACAAGGCAAGGGAATACACAATGAATGGTAAGACCCTAGGCAAGACGGAGGGGCAGAGGGATCTGGGTGTGCAAGTACACAGATCCCTGAAGGCGGCGGAACAGGTGGATAAGGTGGTAAAAAAGGCATATGGGATACTTGCCTTCATTAGCCGAGGCATAGAATATAAGAGCAAGGAGGTTATGATGGAGCTGTATAAAACACTGGTTAGGCCACAGCTGGAATACTGTGTGTAGTTCTGGTCGCCACACTACAGGAAGGATGTGATAGCTTTAGAGAGGGTGCAGAGGAGATTCACCAGGATGTTACCAGGGCTGGAGCGCTTCAGCTATGAAGAGAGACTGGGCAGATTGGGTTTGTTTTCCTTGGAGCAGAGGAGGCTGAGGGGGGACATGATTGAGGTGTACAAAATTATGAGGGGCATAGATAGGATGGATACTAAGGAGCTTTTTCCCTTAGTAGAAGGGTCAATAACTAGGGGGCATAGATTCAAGGTAAAGGGCGGGAGGTTTAGAGGGGATTTGAGAAAGAACTTTTTCACCCAGAGGATGGTTGGAGTCTGGAACTCACTGCCTGAAAGGGTTGTGGAGGCAGGAACCCTCACAACATTTAAGAAGCATTTGGATGAGCACTTGAAATGCCATAACATACAAGGCTACGGACCAAATGCTGGAATATGGGATTAGATTAGACAGGGCTTGATGGCCGGCACAGACACGATGGGCCGAAGGGCCTCTATCCGTGCTGTATGACTCTACGACTCTATGACTCTATGAGGTGTACAAGGACACCCAGGTCCCTTTGTATATCAACATTTCCCAATCCATCACCATTTAAGTAATACAATAGCAAAATACTGCGGATCCTGGAAATCCAAAATAACAACAGAAAATGCTGGAAAAACTCAGCAGGCCAGGCAACATCCGTGGAGAGAGAAATAGAGTCAACGTTTCGGGTTGAAACCCTTCTACAGAACCATTTAAGTAATAGTCTGCTTTTCTGTTTTTCCTACCGAAGTGGATAACTTCACATTTATCCATGTTATACTGCATCTGCCATGTATTTTCCCACCCACTCAACTTGTCTAAATCGCCTTGCATCCTCCTCACAACTCACAATCCCACCTAGTTTCGTGTCATCATTAAAAATGTGCTAAAATAGAAATAGGCTGACAAAATAGTAGTTAACAAATGTTTAACAAGCATTTGACTATCTTAAATGCTTCCCCCCGCAGACCCAACACTTTGGAAACTTACATGGAGGCAGGTTCGGTGCGGGCTCCCAACCCGCTGTCAATCATTTTGATTTTGACAGCAGACCCGCCTCCGAACCCACCCTCTGAACGCCGGCAAAATCACGGCCTAGGAATCAATCACTTGAGAAATTAGAAGTCAAAAGCCGTGGCCTACAATTGCAGCCATATTAGCAATGCAATAATCACTTAAATGTTCTGATTTATAACGATGGCTTGTTGGTGAATATTGGATGGTGATGTCTGGGCGAGGTAGGCACGATTAGTCTTTCCTCCTGTCCAGAGATTGCAACTGCCCCCCAATTTCCTGGATTTCTAAAATGTTCTTAGCATCTCTGACTGTCTGACTCAGAGACACCTCAAACGGCCATGTGTTCCTGTATAGGTCAGCCGTGGATCCGCGGCAGCCCTCTCGTCAGAAGGTTGTGGGTTCAAGTCCCACTCCGGAGACTAGGGTGACGCTCCAATGCAGTACTGAGGGAGTGCTTGCACTGTCTGAGGTGCCTTCTTTCAGGTGAGGCATTAAACCGAACTCCCGTCTACCTTCTCAGGTGGATGTAAAAGATCCCATGGCACTACTTCGAAGAAGAGAGGAGTTCTCCCTGGTTTCCCGGCCACATTTTATCCAACATCACTAAAACAAATTATCTGGTCATTATCATATTGCTGTTTGTGGGACCTTGCTGTACGCTATATTGGCTGCCTTTTTTCCTGCATTACAGTGACTGCACTTTTTATTTTAAAGTACTTCATTGATTATAAAGCGCTTTGGGACGTCTTGAGGTCATGAAAAGCGCTGTTTAAATGCAAGTTCTTTCTTTTCCTTTTCAGGTGCACGGTAGATGTGCCCTTTGCACTTTCCACTCTGGTGGTACTGACAGGATCAATAGTTCTGATGCTGTCCCTGAAGTGGGATTTTTTTTAAATTAGGAAATGTGGGACAACTTAATTGACAAAAGGTGACCTGTGACGGGGTGAACAAGTCCGAGTGACAGCTGATCCCGAGATTCAAGTGTCCCACCGTGTCAGCAGTCAAGTGCTCGGTGTTTCCAGGCACTGGGCCTCCTGCAGCTGCGGCACTTGTTCCAGCCTGCCATTAAATTTAGCCAAACAAGCTGACAACTGCGTTCCGAAATCTCCAATTCCCAAATAATTTATCACTATCTCCGTTTCTAAACTGACAAATGTTTTACAATTTTTGCTCCAGACTTTATTCCCCTCAATTTTTTTGATGGTTGAGAATTCCAATCTGGTCTGAGGCTGGAGAAAGAGAGACTGCTGGTGGCACCTCTGTCATTCTGGTCGGGTGCAAGCTGCCCCCACTGTGGCTCCGCTGCTGAGGTTAAGGGAGGAGACGTAAGAACCACAGATGAACTGAAGCGTGACCTCAGCATGATGCAGACAGACGGCCTCCAGTGTCAGCTGTTAATAGCCCATCTGCTGCTCAATTCAGTCACATGGAGAGGACACCAACCAAATAGTGTGGTGTGTGGGAGTCTGAAAAAGCTGTGAGGCACATTATTAATATTTTTTTTTCTTGGAAGAGCTGTCCATCTTCTACGTGATTTTATTTTGCTGATTGAAGTAGAACACATTTTTATTGCATATTTCAGGGCAAGTGTCAGGAGCAGAATGTTTTATTTTAAAGAGACAGCGGCCTGGAAATGAGTCTTCCAGGTAGAGCAAGGCGAGCAGCACCTGTCAGAACCGAGAGGCCCGAAGCTCGATGGAAATAGGTCCTCGGGCCTGAGCAACATACTCGGCTTGAGCTGCCGCCGCTGGCCATATCGCCACAAACAGCTCGCCTGAGTGGAGATATAAATGTCGGCCCAACAGCCTGGCCAGCAGCAGATCTCAGATAAGTCCTGGGAGGGGGTATTGGAGTGGGCTACAATGGAAGGGGGCGCGGGGGACAGACGGTAATTGCCACTCCTGTCTCCACAGGATGGGTTTTTCTTTAAACAATTTTTAAAAATCTTTTTTAAATTCGTTCATGGCATGTGGGCATCGCTGGCAAGGCCAGCATTTATTGCCCATCACTAGTTGCCCGTGACAAGGTGGTGCTGAGCTGCCTTCTTGAACCGCTGCTGTCCATGTGGTGAAGGTACTCCCACGGTGCTGTTAGGGAAGGAGTTCCAGGATTTTGACCCAGCGACAGTGAAAGAACAGCGATATACTTCTAAGTCAGGATGGTGTGTGACTTGGAGGGGAACTTGGAGGTGATGGTGTTCCCTTTCGTCTGCTGCCCTTGTCCTTCTAGGTGGTAAAGGTTGTGGGTTTGGGAGGTGCTGTTAAAGAAGCCTTGACAAGTTAGAAACTGACTTACCTGGAGTTGGCAGCTGTGAGGCCTAAAAACAAAGACCCCATGAATTTAGCAATGGGCTCAACGCTGGCTCAGATTGGGCACAGGCTGTCCCACTGCTAAATTGGTATGCTTTGCACCCATTTTACACCCAAAAAACAGGCATACCAATTTCAATCCCATCGTCTCTGAAGCCTCACAAACAATATTCTTCATAAACAACTGCAGGGATGTGCGCAGTGATGCACTTAGTGATCTGATAAATTAATTGGGTTTGCCATTACAGAATTTATCTACATATGTCGTCTGGAAAATACTGATTGTTGCTAAGTAAGATTAGACTGTGAAATATGAGATAAGCAACGATCGAGCTATGAGGTAGGACTGGTTTTGCTTCATTTCCTGAAGGCAGTTTTCAACAGTGTAACTTTGTAAAGATCTCTCTAAAACTAAGTAAACCACCAAAATATCATTACATTTATCAGATTTTCACAACCTAGAAAGATCCTAGAGGACATGGCAGATGGAATATAATGTGGATAAATGTGAAGTTATCCACTTTGGTAGAAAAAACAGAAAGGCAGAGTATTTCCAAAATGGTGAAAGATTGGGGAATGCAGATGCTCAAAGGGACCTGGGTGTCCTTGTACATGAGTCACTGAAAGTGAATGTGCAGGTGCAGCAAGCCATTAGGAAGGCAAATGGTATGCTGGCCTTCATTACAAGAGGATTTGAGTACAGGAGTTCAGAAGTCTTACTCCAATTATATAGGGCCTTGGTGAGACCGCACCTGGAGTATTGTGTACAATTTTGGTCTCCTTACCTAAGGAAGGATGTACTTGCCATAGAGGGAGTGCAACGAAGGTTCACGAAATTGATTCCTGGGATGGCGGGACTGTCGTATGAGAGGAGATTGAGTAAACTAGGCCTGTATTTTCTTGAATTCAGAAGAATGAGAGGGGATCTCATTGAAGCATACAAAATTATTACAGGGCTTGATAGGATGGATGCTGGGAGAATGTTTCCCTTAGCTGGGGAGTCTAGAACCAGGGGCCACAGCCTCAAGATAAAGGGTAGGCCATTCAGGACTGAGATGAGAAGAAATTTCTTCACACAGAGGGTGGTGAATATTTGGAATTCTCTACCCCAGAGGGCTGTGGAGGCTCAGTCATTGGGTATATTCAAAACAGAAGTCGATAGATTTCTGACTAGTAAAGGCATCGAGGGATATGGCGATAGGGCCAGTGAATGGAGTTGAGGCAGAAGATCAGCCATGATCTCATTGAATGGTGGAGCAGGCTCGAAGGGCCGAATGGCCTACTCCTGCTCCTATTTCTTATGTTCTTATGTTTATCCCTGTTTCCAGTCAGTTTCTAAAATCTTTATTATTGAGTATAGTTTGCCAGGAGTTATCTACTCACAGGCCACTCTCCCTTCTCCAGTTTGAGTTCATAGCAGTACATTATATCAGGTGTGTGGAATCCTTGATACAGTAACAAATTCCCCACTGCAGCATTCATTAAAAAAAAAAAAAAAAATCCAGGGAGTTTCCAGGTGTGGTCTGACCAGTGCACTATACAATTTGAGTATGACTTCCTCTGCATTGTAAAAATAAAAGACTTGCATTTATATAGCACCTTTCACGACCTCAGGACGTCCCAGAGTGCTTTACAGCCAATGAAGTACTTTTGAGGTGTAGTCAGTGTTGTAATGTAGGTAACACAGCAGCCAATTTGTGCACAGCAAGGTCCCACAAACAGCAATGTGATAATGACCAGATAATCAGTTTTTAGTGATGTTGGTTGAGGGATAAATATTGGCCAGGACACCAGGGAGAACTCCCCTGCTCTTCTTTGAAATAGTGCCATGAGATCTTTTACGTCCACCTGAGAGAACAGATGTGGCCTCGGTTTAATGTTTCATCTCAAAGACAGAACCTCTGTCAGTGCAGCATCCCTCAATACTGCACTGGAGTGTCAGCCTAGATTTTGTGCTTAAGTCTCTGGAGTGAGGCTTGAACCCACCACCCTCTGAGTCAGAGGCAAGAGTGCTACCAACTGAGCCATAGTTATATAGTATGTTATTTGTCTTGCTGATTGTTACCCTGCAGTGGTTTGACCCGAGCGTTGAGACTGCCAAAACCCCTGTATCTCTTATAACTTCATCCTTCGCTGATTCAACACCATTCATA
The DNA here is from genome assembly GCF_052327205.1 of Somniosus microcephalus. Classification (NCBI taxonomy): domain Eukaryota; kingdom Metazoa; phylum Chordata; class Chondrichthyes; order Squaliformes; family Somniosidae; genus Somniosus; species Somniosus microcephalus. The sequence goes on from NC_140992.1 coordinate 109,132,835, forward strand.
GAATATATGTGTCACTTATGGTTGTTTACGTGCATTGATCCATAACAAATTTCATCTTCCACCCACTTAAATATTTTGTCTGACTCATTTTGCATTTGCCACGCTGCCACCTCAGACTCAATTGCCCCTCTTAGGTGTGTATCATCAGAAAATGTGACTACTTCACATTGAGTTTCTGAGTCTAAGTAAGTGATGTAAATTAGAAACAGTTGTAGTCCCAGTAATGATCCCTGAGACATCCCCCACTCAGCATTCCCCTCCACCCCACCCAAAATGATGTTTCTAACAATTATCGAATGCACTGCCTGAAAGAGTGGTGGAAACAGATTCAATCAGATCTTTCAAAAGGAAACTGAATATATTCTTGAAAAGGAAAAAATTGCCGTGCTATGGGAAAGAGCAGAGGGGGAGTGGGACTAATTGGATAACTCTTTCAAAGAGCCGGCACAGGCACGATGGGCAGAGAATGGCCTCCTTCTGTGCTGTATTATTCTATGATTTGAAGCAGCATTTATTTTTTCCCTTTTTAGCCAATTTTGTATCCATTCCCAAGATTCAGTTTGAAATCCCACAGCTTTGATCTTAACTAACAGCCTTTCCTGTGGAACTTCACTGAATGCTTATGCCATATAACTTTCCAAATAAATGAGCAGAAAATGCTTTGCTGAAGATTTTCTTTCATGAAAACCGTGCTTTCCTGAATACTCCTTTTGTTCTTGGTTTTCTTCTGTTAATTTATACTTCACACTGTCGCTCTTGCTGTTTGTGATGTTACTTGATTCACTCCCTGCCTTGCAGCTTATCACCAGCTAGCTGCATCCTGAAAATCATTCGACATCTATCCTCGTTACAATTATTTTGACCGCGCCTTGCAATACCATCAAATATACAAAAGTATTGGCCCAGTAATTCGGGTCTCCACGGGCGAGTACGCACGAGGTACTCACCCGTAAGCCCAATGGAAGTGCCGGTTTCCTGCATGCACTGCGCATGCGCGGGAAACCGGCACTTCCGTTCCCCTGAAAGAAGGGGTTCAGAGTTCGAACGCGTGCGCAGGAGAGGCTGCGCGTGCGCATCGAACTTACGTTTTTTTTGCAGGTTTTCCCAGGAGGGTAAGTCTCCAGAAGTTACACATATAAAAAGCAGTCGCAAGGCCTACTTTTTACAAGGTAAGTGGTGAATTAATTAAAATTAAAACATTTTTTCCAAAGTTTTATTATTTTTAAATACTTTAAAGAAAGGTAAGTTTATTTTTAGCCCCGTTAGAAAATAAAATTATTTTTTTCGAAAATTTAAATTATTGTTTAAAATAGTTATTTCATGTAATTTATAGTTTATTTAAAAAATGTGATTTTTAAAAAAAAATTATTTGAAGATTTAGTGATGTTTTGGGGCTTATAGTATTTATGACAGCCCTTCCTGTCAAACTTATGAATGAAGCATTCCCTGCTCTGATTGGCTCCCCATGGCCCACGTGATCCCAGGGGACGCATCGATCTAACTGCATCCCTGGGATACGCAAGCACTGCGCGCCGGCAGTTGGAGGAGGCCCAGGATCGCAATTCCACAGGGGCCCACAGTTCAATGGCCGGCGCGCAAGGTAAGTGCAGGTCGGGGGCTTACACCCGCGGGAAGCCCTCGACCCGAATTTCTGGGCCATTGTATTGCGGCACTTGTACCTCCGTAATGTTGCGTTCAAACATCAATGACACGGTTATTGCAATGGTTGTGGAAGCAGTATAGTGATTCCATCTTACTTTACGCAAAACAGGAAGTACAGAATAGTATTCTTATTAATGACGCATCCACTTCAATGTATGAAATTCAGCGTCACTCAGATTATTGCTCATAAAGCATCACTTACTGCTATTTAGTCTCAGCTTGTTCCATTTTACAACAGTTTCATCATTCTATACCATGGGGAAAGATGCTTGCCAGAAGTGTTTTGTTTTACACTGGAACTTGTAAGTTAGTATAACAATAGACACACTTACAGTGGAACCTCCATTATCTGCCATATTGAGTGGGACGCCCATTCACCCAGTTGAAATTGGTGAATAACAGAGTCCGCAAACTTTTTCCTCGCATATATAGCACAACAATGCTCCAAGCACATGAATGAAGTCAAATGCAAATAACATTCATTGAATGTAATCTTTCTCGGGCTGTGAGGTTGCTTTATCTCAGACAGGAGGAGGTTGGTGTTGGTTGGCTATGCAATGAGGTGATAGTCTCACAAATGTTCTGGTAGTTATTGAGCAGGCAGATAATTGAAGTGTAAATAATGAGGTTCCATTGTACAGTAACTGAAAACTGTCCAACTGTGTATTACTGACTTTCTCTACAGCCCTGAGTGTAAAATAAAATCCACTAATTCCTGTATTTTAAACAGGAAATTGTTTTCTACCTGCACATCCAATCCAGTATTCTGTGCTAGAATCAACCACTTCAGGAACATCAGTCTACAAGTTAATACATCTATGAATTAAAATTAAAATGCTGTACTTAATGGTGTCGGCCTTGGGTCAGTGGTAGCACTCTTGCCCTGAATCAGAAAGTTGTGGGTTCAAGCCCCACATCAGATCCTTGAATACATAATGTAGGCTGGCTCTTGTGTACTGTACTGAGGGAATGCTGCATTGCTGGATGAGCCATTAAACCGAGGTCCTTTCAGTCCACTCAGGTGAATGTAATAGATGCCATGGCACTATTTTAAAGAAGGGCATACGAGTTCTCCCAGTGTCCTGGCCAATATTTATCCCTCAACCAACACCACTAAAGACAGGAAAACAGAAGAGCATACGAGTTCTCCCAGTGTCCTGGCCAATATTTATCCCTCAACCAACATCACTAAAGACAGGAAATCAGAATGGATGGGGAGGAGAGGCGGGTGCGCGGGGAGGATAGGGCAGGTCGAGATGCAAGATCTAAAGATCTGAGTACTAAAGTTAGCAATTGATTGAAAACTTTAGTAATCTTAAAAACTCATGCCATCAACTCAGAAGACAGAATTAATTAGACTTTTACGTGCCCAATTAACAAACTAGGAACTTCCAGATTGTCCAGTTCAAAACCGAGCGAGTGACAATCTGTTAAATAACTGAAGTCTGGTGAATATCGCATTCCCGATGTCTAAACATGGATTACACTCAAACATACCGACCTCCAAACAAAAATTCTTTGTATTTTTCCTACAAATATAGTATTTTCCTAAACTCTTCTCCAGTACTTCCAGCAATGATTCCTATGAACTGGAATGTGGCTGTACTGTGCTAGGAGATTATTGTACTATCAACACAGTCCAGGGGACATGACCCTGTTTCTCAACGTTCACTGGGCAATGGGGCACGTCCAAAATAATACTCCATTTGTAAAGGCGGATTGTTTGGATCTGCTCTGACCTCCAGAGAGCGTTTCCCACAAAACCCAAGCGATGTTGCTTGGCAGCTTGTTGCATCGCCATTTAAAATCTAATTACTTGTGTTTTTTTATATAATGAAAATCCATGTTTTGCAATTGTATGCACTTTATCGGAATGTAGCTCTAAGTCATTCATTAATCTTGTAAAACCAATTAATTTGCTACGGTTTTTGATGGTCTTGGTGTGGTGGTGTTCAGGTTTGTCAGTCTTAGTGAACTAATAGGGACCCTGAGGAGGTGCTTCTTAGCGGACATCTCTTGTTTTTGAATGGTATTGGCTGCCACTTGTGCCACTAAGAGGCATCTGAGGCACCCACCCTATGAACTGGAACAGAAAGTTTGACAGAGGTAGCTCTGCTGGGGAGGTGTCAGGACCCCCTCCCCAGAAAGAAGATGTAGCTGCCCCCTTTGTAAGGGGCTGGTGTGCAACCACAGAACATACCTCCACTAACCATATGCCAGGTCCCACTGAAGCTGCAAGACACGGAAACTCCTGATGTAGGGAATTCTGTCACCCACCCCACACCCCACCCCACAACCGAACCCCACACCCCACCCTCTGCCTTACGATTAAAGCTATGCTTGGACAGGCAAAGGCCCAACAGGGCTTTCTGGATCCTTGAGCACAGGCTGGGATCTGGTGTAACCAGGCCCGAACCTAGTTTCCAGGGGTACAGCAGGTGCATGTCCGAATGGCCTTGGATTTGAGGTCAAGAACAAAGACAGAGTGAAGAAAGGAGAAATGGAGAGAAGCAGTAAAGGAGAGAGACTAGCAACATATCCTTCTGCACTCTCTCTGGAAATGTTTATTGTCTCTCCAACCTATTTATACCATTTGCTTCGTGGTCCCCGGTAATTTATTTAAGATATCTGCTTATGTCCTGATGTGAATAGTTCTGCCTCAATTCTCAGTTTGCTTCGGATTTTGAAATGCCATCAGAGTGAACAATTTGTTGGAATCCCCTTCATAACTTTGAAAACTTCTATTAGGGTGCATCTTTATACATGTTTTATCTGGGACTAATAGCTGCCTTATGGTTTCCTGTCAAGCTGAACCTCATTTATATACCTGGCATCCTCCTGCTCAGGGAAGGACTGTGCATGCTGCCCTTCCTATTAATTAAACTTTAAATGTTTTGCAATCATAGGCAGGAGTCTCTGCATTTTCTAAACTTAAATTTAACTACGGATAAGTTTATAAAATGCTCAGGAAGTTCATTGGACCAATAGAGTGCTTTTCAAACTGGAGTAACACTGCCTTCTTCAGATTTCACATTAATGTGCTCTGAACCCAATTAGAGAATTAAATTGCAATCTTGGTATCATGATACAGAAACCATTAAAAGGACCAGTATAAATGCACACTTAGGTCATCTTAAGTCTTCTCTTTTCCAATTAGAACAAGCTCAACTTATTTCACCTTTCCTCATAACTTAGATTAGTGAAACCAATAACAACAGAAAATGCTGGAAAAACTCAGCAGGCCAGGCAACATCCGTGGAGAGAGAAATAGAGTCAACGTTTCAGGTCAAAACCCTTTGTCAAGACTGAAAAAGCACAGGAAATGAAACAAATTAAACCCAATGTTTGTCTACGTTGTACTCTCTGAGGGGCAACACTATCCAATTAGAATGTGTATTTACTTCATTTATAAAGTGCAAATTGCATTAGAAGGAAGGCTAGGATGACCACTTTGCTCTTCTTCAAATAGTGCCATGGGATCGTTTATGTCCACCTTGTAGTGTATGTGCCTTTAAGTCAGAACTACTTTTACAGCTCCTGTACAGTGTAGTACCGGCAGTGACCACACCGGTATATAAGCTTTGCGCATGCCTCTGTACCCCCAGTCTTGAGACTACCCTCCTCCAGTAAAGACCTGTTTATTGTTAATGTACAGCATCCGTGTGATTATTTAATAACAGCATATCCTCTGAATCACGGATCCAACACACCTGACCTTGGTTTAGCATCTTATCTGACAGTGCAGTGATCCCTCATTACTGCCCTAGTGTCAGCCTGCATTATGTGCTCAAGTCCACAGTGGGGCTTGGATGCAGAACCTTCTGACTCAAAGGTGAGAATGTTACCAACTGAGCTAAGCGGATACATCTGCTTTCTATTACTCCATGACACATCTCAAAGGAGACAATCAAAAGTGCATCATAAAAACCAGGCTGCAGTTGGAAAAACTTAAACCGAAATTAAGCAACTCAACAAATCCTCCCTGAGATGTGAAACTCTAATCCATCCTCTCCAGGCGTAACTTCATTGATGCTCATCTCGCTGGCCTTCCAGGGCCTGTGCCCTCTCCCACACAGAGTCCTACATTCCAATCGCCCCATCTTTGCCAAGCTCCATTTGCTTCCGGTGCTCCATCGAATTGATTTGCTGAACCTTATCGCTACTTTCAAATCTCTCCGTGGTCTTGCTCCACTTGGCTCAGCGAACTCCTCCAGCTGCATATCCTTGCTTTTACTCCTCATTGCCCACTCCATAATTACTGGCTGTTCTTTCAGCCTTGCCCACCTGAACTCTGTCATAAAATGTGCCTGCCTTTCCAAATCTCACCCTTCTTTTAGACCATGCTTTCATCTCACCCAAATAATTTTTTTCTCCTGCTCAGTATCCAATATTTCTTCCTTGTAAAGGACTCAGAGAATTTTCTTTAAGTGAGGAGTGCTATAGAAATGCAAGTTGGTTCTGTGGATATTGTGAAGGAGTGCGAGTAACAAGTCATTTTTAGATCAAGTTTGTAGTATACAATTCAACATGTAAATAATATGAAAACAGTTAACACAACATATCACTGCCGCTATGTTTAGTTTCTATCATCCTGAAGGAGACAGAGCTGTAACAGAATAATGGAAATATATATCCCAACCCAAAAGCTGAGACTATCCAAGAATGGATAATTTAGGGGATTGAGACAAGATAGAGCTTTTGCATGTCTGGAACTCGTTTATACCATTTGCATTATTTTTCCCAATTGGGAACTGGAAATTTGGAGCAGAGTCAAATTTCCACAAAAACAAAATTAATCCAGATATATATAAGGGGAGGCTACTTGCTAATCCACAGTCAAATTCCTATTATCTTCAAAAGCATGGTTGAAATTCCACTACAATATGGCTAAATGATGTCATTTTACTAGACTTGTTTCTAATGTACAGAACTGAATTTTGGTAGGAAGATTAAAAAAGTGAGAATGTTGCATGAGTTTTGTTTTATGAAGCTAATCTCTCTCACTATCTCTCTCTCTCTCTCTACATGACGAAAACAAGCTGGATAATAAAGTGCTAGAGGATGTAGTGTGTAAGGGCACAAAGCCATTGACAGTTGAATAGACGCAGCTATTCAGTGTCTTCAGAGACCCCACAATCTGGAACCCACTCCCTAAACATCTCCACCTCTCTCTCCCCCTTTAAGATTCTCCTTAAAACCCACCACTTTGACCAAGCTTTTAGTCACCCCTCCTAATATCTTCTTCTATGGCTTGGCATCCATTTTGTCTGATTTTGCCTCTGTGAAGTGTCTTGGGAAGTTGCTTCTAAGTTAAAGATGCTATATAAATGCAGACAGTGAAGTTAGCTTGAGCATGGGACCGAAGTTGGGGAAGGTTAGAGTGGAAACTGGCTTGTGTGAGAGAGTTGGGAGCAGGAAGTGATGGCAGAGAAGTTAGAGACAGATAGGCTAACATGAAGGTAAAAGGAGATGAGGAAATGATCAGATAAAGCACTGCCAGTGATGGAGATCACACAGGTCTTGAGGTTGCATGTGATGACAAGCTCAAGAGGATGGTTGTGTGTAGGGTGGAGTCAATGTGGAGAATGAGATTAAGGTAACGGCATAGAAATTGGCTGTGGTGGGACAGGATGAATTTGAAATCACCAAAGATGAGAAGTATCTCTGTGTAGACATTGGGGAGAAAAAGCTGTTTTTTTTGGAAATCAGCTTGAACGTGGAACTAGGGCAACAACAGTGGCATTCCTCCAGGATAAGGTGGTGGATGGTAAGAGCCTTGTTTGAGAGTAGGCATTTTGAAAAGCAGTGCAGAGGAAGAGGGTGGAGGGAGGCCCATTGTCTGAGCAGGAGGAGAAGCGATGGAGGGACAAGAGAGGGGACAAGATAGGTTTAGCTCTAGGGACGTGAGATGGACAGGGGAGATTGCGAGTTTGGGGCATTAAGGCTTTTTTTTTGGTTACAGTGAAGAATACTAGATTGAGGCAGAGGAAAGCATTAAGCCTATTCAGGTGCTATGAGAGTCTGGGGCAACCAAGGGGAAGGAGTTTGATGGCGGTGTAGCAATGAATGGGGCAAGGGATTAGGGTGTGGTGATGGTAGTCAGTCGAGGAGATCGGGAGGGTATGAGAGGCAGAAACAGAGGGGCCTGGGTTGAGGAATAGAGAAGGGTCAGAGAGTGAGACATGGAGGATGAGGGTGAAGAAGTAGAGAAGCTCGAGTGTTGGGTGGCAACTCTCTCTCCCTGGCCACTGTCAGAGGCCGAACTGGACTGTTTTCAATCTCGGCGTCCTGTTGGACCCTCAGCCGAGTTTCCGACCCCTTATCCTCTCCATCACTAAGACAGCCTACTTCCGCCTCAGTAATATTGCTCATCTCCATCCCTGCCTGAGCTCATCTGCTGCTGAAAACCCTCCGTGCCCTTGTAACCCGGTCCAATTAGAGGAAGCGGGTCTGGTGACGTCATTCATGACGCATCATCAGCCGGTTTCCTTAAAGGGACCATGGCCAACTATCTTTTGACATTTCACACTCACCTTCATCCTGCTGTGCCTCTCATCACATCCCCATCACTCTGCCTTCCCTACCCTACTGCACATTCTTACTCACACCTACATGCCTTGCACCTCCACCCATCCCTCTCTATCTACATTTTCACATCCCCCACCTCACTAGCCACCCCTCAGACTCACCCTCATCCTAGTGCAATCATTCCAACTAACAGCACACAAGGGTAGCCACTTGCGTGTTTTATCCAATATTCATGTAAAGTTTCTGTTAATGTGGTGTCAAACATTAAAACCTTTATTTTCAACACTTTCTGTTCTTGGACAGATTTGTGTTCACCCTTGGAAGTGGCTTAGTGAGTTATAGTGAATGGTGAGACATAACGGTACACCCCGCAATGGTGATGAGCGTGAAAGGAATGGCTAGGAAATTGTAGGGATGCTTTATGGGGTTGGTGTGGGGTGGTGCCAATCTGGCGCATCATGTGGCAGCCAGGGTGTACAGCATCAAGTGAAGTAAATCTGGCCATGATGAGGCCATCCCGGGCAGCAATGTGCTCGGGTGCTGATGCCCTGTGTCCTGTGCAGCATCAGGTGATTGCGGAGAAGGTTGGTGGTGTTGTTGGTGCTGCTGGTGTTGGGGCTGATTGTGGTCGGATTCTGAGGACCAATGTGAGACAGTACAAAGGGCAACCATGTTGATGGACTAGATGGCAGGTGAAGTAGAGATGACAGAAGCATGCTGTCAAGGGTGAGAGAGTTCTTCCAATGAGGTGAGAATGGATGGGGAGTGGAAAGTCTGCAGAATCTGTGCTGGAAATGGACTGAGAAACAGCTTGTGGCTGAGGAAAGTGATGATCTGTCAGGTGGGAGCTTTTACTGTACATTTGAAGCTGTCAAGTAATCAGCTAGAACAATGGCCACTGAACTCCCGCCTCAGGTTGACAGCCATGAAGTTAAAGTCAAAAGGTAAGTTAAAAAAGCCTGTTCAGCCTCTGTCAACTAGATGCTAATGAGTTTAATTGGGTCATCCACCGCTGCCTGCCGGTTCTGCTCAGCGCTGACAGACCCGACATTAGGAAAGGCGCCTTGCAGCAGGTTGACAGTGGGTTCCCGACCTGCTGTCAAATAATTCAAATTTCCCACCCGACCTGCCACCGATCCCACCCACTGACCTCCCGGAAAATTCCAGCTAACTATTCCAACACAATCCTGGCCGGCTTCCCATCTTCCACCCTCCATAAACTTGAACTCATCCAAAACACTGCTTCCTGAATCCTAACTCACACCAAGTCCTGTTCACCCATCATCCCTGTGTTCATTGACCTACATTGACTCCTGGTCTGGCAATGCCTTGATTTTAAAATTCTTATCCTTATGTTCAAATCCTTCCATGGCCTCGCTGTTCCCTATGTCTGTAACCTTCTCCAGCCATACAATCCACCAACATCTCTGCGCTCCTCCAATTGTGGCCGATTGCGCATCCCCTGTGCCCCGCCCCGCCCCCGATTTTCATCACTCCACCATTGGCAACCGTGCCTAAACTCTGGAATTCCCTCCCTAAACCCTTGCGCCTCTCTACCTCTCTCTCCTCCTCTAAGTTGCTCCTTAAAACCTACCTCTTTGACCAAGTTTCCTGTCCCAATATCTTTTTATGTGGCTCGGTGTGAAATTTTGTCTGATAATGCTCCTGTGAAGCGCCTTAGAACATTTTCACTATGTTAAAGGCGCTATAAAAATTCAAGCTGTTGTTGTTGAAAAAGCTTTTTATATCTCCTATTTTTTTTTTAACTGTTCAATAGACCCAATCCTAAAGGGCTCAGAAGCCTATTTTTGGACAGGAGTTATACAGCTGCTACCAGTTTTAAACTCGTATCCGCAGAGTACGATGCATAGCTGGCAGAGCAGAGTTGTACTGTTGATTGCACCTTCATCAGGAAGTCATTCACAATGGAGCTGTGTGCATGCACACTTGCACATGTGCACACTTCTGGTTCTGGGCAGCTAATTTTTAATGAGAGTGAGCCAATGGGGACCATCTGTTACATAGAAACATAGAAGATAGGAGCAGGAGTAGGCCATTCGGCCCCTCGAGCCTGCTCCGCCATTCAATGAGATCATGGCTGACCATCCAAGTTCAGTACCCGGTCCCTGCTTTCCCCCCATACCCCTTGATCCCTTTAGCCTGAAGAAATATATCCAACCCCTTCTTGAATATATTTAATGAATTGGCCTCTGCTGCCTTCTGTGGTAGAGAATTCCACAGGTTCACCACTCTCTGGGTGAAGAAATTCCTCCTTATTTCTGTCCTAAAAGGCCTACCCCTTATCCTTAGGCTGTGACCCCTGGTTCTGGATTCCCCGACCATCGGGAACATCCTCCCTGCATCTAGTCTGTCCAGTCCTGCCAGAATTTTATAAGTTTCAATGAGATCCCCTCTCATTCTTCTGAACTCCAGCGAGTACAAGCCCAATCGACCCAATCTCTCCTCATACGTCATTCCTGCAATTCCAGGTATCAGCCTGGTGAATCTTCGCTGCACTCCTTCCATGGCAAGAATATCCTTCCTCAGATAAGGCGACCAAAACTGCACACAATACTCAAGATGTGGTCTCGCCAAGGCCCTGTACGACTGCAGCAAGACGTCCTTGTTCCTATACTCAAACCCTCTCGCTATGAAGGCCAACATACCATTTGTCTTCTTAACCACCTGCTGCACCTGCATGCTTACCTTCAGCGACTGGTGCACAAGGACACCCAGGTCTCGTTGCACTTCCCCTTCTCCCAATCTATTGCCATTCAGATAATAATCTGCCTTCCTGTTTTTGCCACCAAAGTGGATAACCTCACATTTATCCACATTATATTGCATCTGCCATGCTTCTGCCCAATCACCCAACCTGTCCAAATCATCCTGTAGTTTCTCGGCAACCTCCTCACAGCACACACGCCCACCCAGCTTTGTGTCATCTGCAAATTTGGAGATATTACATCTAGTTCCCTTGTCTAGACCTTTAATATATATTGTGAATAGCTGGGGTCCAAGGACTGATCCCTGCGGTACCCCACTAGTCACTGCCTGCCACTCGGAAAAAGACCCGTTTATTCCAACTCGTTGCTTTCTATCTGCCAACCAGTTCTCTATCCAAGTCAATACCTTGCCCCCAATCCCATGTGCCTTAACTTTACACGCTAATCTCTTATGTGGGACCTTATTGAAAGCCTTCTGAAAGTCCAAATACACCACATCCATTGGTTCTTCCTTATCTATTTTACGAGTTACATCCTCAAAAAATTCCAGTAGATTAGTCAAGCACGATTTACCTTTTGTAAATCCATGTTGACTTTGTCCGATCCTGTCACTGTTTTCCAAGTGCTCTGCTATTACATCTTTTATAATGGACTCTAGCAGTTTCCCCACTACCGATGTCAAGCTTACCGGTCTGTAATTCCCCATTTTCTCTCTACCACCTTTTTTGAATAGTGGGGTAACATTAGCTACCCTACAATCCATGGGTACTGTTCCAGGTTCCATCGAATGTTGGAAGGTGATCAGCAATGCATCTACTATTTCTAGGGCCACTTCCTTAAGTACCCTAGGATGTAGATTATCAGGCCCTGGGGATTTATCAGCCTTCAATCCCATCAATTTCCCTAACACCATTTCCCTACAAATACTGATTTCTTTCAGTTCCTCCCTTTCATCAGACCCTATGTGCCCCGACATTTCTGGGAGGTTATTTGTGTCCTCCTTTGTGAAGACAGAACCAAAATATGTATTTAATTGGTCAGCCATTTCTTTGTTCCCCATTATAAATTCCCCTGATTCTGACTGCAAGGGACCTACGCTTGACTTCACCAATCTTTTTCTCTTCACACATCTATAAAAGCTTTTACAGTCAGATTTTATGTTCCCTGAAAGCTTACTCTCATATTCTATTTTCCCTTTCTTAATTAATCCCTTTGTCCTCCTTTGTTGAATCCTAAACTGCTCCCAATCCTCTGGATTACTGCTTTTTCTGGCCAATTTATATGTCTTCTCCTTGGATATGCTATCCCTAATTTCCCTCGTTAGCCACGGTTGAGTCACTTTTTTTGTTTTATTTTTATGCCAAACTGGGATGAACAAATTCTGTAGTTCATCCATGTGGTCTTTGAATGTTTGCCATTGCCTATCCACCGTTAATCCTTTGAGTGACATTCCCCAATCAATCCTACCCAATTCGCGCCTCAGACTATCGTAGTTTCCTTTATTTAAATTCAGGACCCTAGTCCAATTCCAATTCCAATTCCAATTCAAATGCTTTATTGGCATGAAAGTTTACAGGGAACCATATTGCCAAAGCTTACATAACAAAAAGTACAGTTTTCCAACATTCTGTAGGTGTCAAACAATTTTGACCTTCGTTGGGTACATACAATATTACTTTAAACAATATTAATTTAAACAGTCTTTGTACATCAGTGGGTATATTCAGTATTAATTTTAAACAGTCCTCAGGTTGTGACATGTTGTTACATATTTGGCACCAAGGTATGGTCTGTCTCCTTCTCCCAGGACTAATCTTAATTTTGACAGGTCATCCAATTCCTTGAAATCTGGGGTTGTTTGGCTGAGCTTGTCAAATAATATGTTTCTTGATGTGTTGAATTTTTCGCATTTTAGGAGGAAATGCATCTCTGTCTCAACCTCGCCGGCCAGACATTGATCACATATTCTATTCTCTCTAGGCTGCCAAGATTTCTTGTATCTTCCTTTTTCAATTGCCAGTTGGTGGTCGCTTAGTCTGTACCTGGTGAGGGTCTGTCTCTGTTTTGTGTCTCTGATGGTCGAGAGATAGTCTGCCAGTTTATATTCTCTTTTTAGGGCCCGGTAACATTCTAATCTGCTTTGGCTTTCGGTTATTTTGTTCCAATGTTCCAGGTAGGTTTCTTTGCTTTGTTTAATGATTTGGTTCACTCGGATTGGTGTTTGGACGGCAGTGTTGGTCTGGGACTGGTCAGGGTCCGGCTGAGTAGGAGTACTTAGTTTCAGTAGCAGCTGACTCAGGGGACTCTTTTCTGGGTTTAGCTCTTGGGTCTGGAAGGCTTTAAAATGAAGGGTGCCTGGGGAGCTAGATTTGAGGTGATTTAGGAAGTTTAGTGCTCGTTTTTGGATGTTTATTATCAGTGGGTATCTGCCTAGTTCGGCTCTGCATGCATTTGTTGGTGTTTTCCTTTGGGTGCGAAGGATGCTTCGGCAAAATTCTGCATGTAGGGCTTCTATTGTGTGTTTTTCCCCATTTAGTGTAGCTATGGTGATTGAGCGGGCCCCATACTTCACTACCGTACAGCGCAATCGGCAGGATTACGCTGTCAAATATTTTTAGCCAGATTTTGATTGGGATTTGGATGTTGTAGAATTTTCTTTTTATTGCATATAGGGCTCTTCGGGCTTTTTCTTTTAGTGCATTCACTGCTATGCTGAAGCTCCCTGATGCTGTAATGGTTAGACCAAGGTAAGTGTAGCTCATAGTGTGTCCTATGATGGTATCACTGAGAGTAAACTGGTATTTGTTTTCCTGACACCTGGGCCTTTTTTGAAAAATCATGATGTTGGTTTTCTTTAGATTTACTGTTAGGGCCCAATTTTGGCAGTATTTGTCGAGTAGGTCTAGTTGTTGCTGTAATCCCTGTTCTGTGGGAGACAGCAGAACCAGGTCGTCCGCATAGAACAGGGATTTCACTTCTCCATCCAGGAGACATAGGCCCGGTGACTCGCTTTGCTCCAGCATGTCTGCTAGTTCATTTATGTATATGTTGAACAGGGTCGGGCTCAAATTGCAGCCCTGCCGGACGCCTCTTCTCTGGGTGAAGAAACAGGTGCGTTTGTCTCCAATTTTGACACCGCATTTATTTTTCAGATACATCGATTTAATAAGGTCATAGACTTTGCCCCCTATTCCACACTGAAGAAGTTTGTAATAGAGCCCTTCGTGCCAGATAGAGTCAAAGGCTTTCTTGAAGTCAATGAAACAAGCGAATATTTTCCCATTTTTTGTTTGGTGTACATGCTTTTCAATGAGAGTGTGAAGGGTATAGATATGGTCGGTGGTGCGGTGTTTTGGAAGAAAGCCTATTTGATTTTTTCTAAGGATCTTATGTTTGTTAAGAAAATCCAGTAATCTACTATTTAGAATACTGCAGAATAACTTCCCTAGACAACTGTTGACACAGATGCCACGGTAGTTATTTGGGTCTGATTTGTTTCCACTTTTATATATGGGAGAGATGAGTCCTTGGCACCAGATATCGGGAAAACAGCCTGAACGTAATATGATGTTGAATAACTTGAGTACCGCACCCTGCATCTCCATATTGCTGAACTTGAGCATTTCATTTTTGATGTTGTCTGGACCACAGGCTTTCTTTAGGTGGAGAGATTTTGTTTTTGTGGCCAGTTCTTTCCATGTGATTGGGGAGTCTAGAGGGTTTTGGTTGTCTTTAATTGTTGCTTCTAATGTGTGGAGTTTTTCTGTGACATGATGTTGACTTGGGTTTGTTTCGTTTATTGGGATGTCTTTGTAGAGGTTTTCAAAATGTGTTCTCCAGATGTCGCGATCTTGGATTGGTAATGCTTGCAATTGTGTTGTACTCAGGTTATTCCACATTTCCCAGAATTGATTTGGATTAATGGAGTTTTCAATTTCTTCGAGTATTTTGTGGGTATAATTTTGTGTTTTGTTCCTAATGGTGTGTTTATATCTTTTGAGGGTCTCATTGTATCTAGTACGTAGGTCTGGATTGTTTGGTTGGCGATGTTTTTGGTTTGATATTTTTCTCAGGTCTTTTCTGGCATTTTTGCATTCGTGGTCAAACCATTTCTCATTTTTATTGTGTCTTTTGTAACGTTTCCTCTTCTGTTTCACAAGGTCGGCTTTTACAGCTGCCTCGTGGAAGATCATATTTATATCATCTATGGCCATGTTTACACCATCTCTGGTGGTCTCATATAGATTTTCTTTAAATTTTGATATTTTACTTGTGAGATCAGGTGAGTTTAGTGCTGTGATGAATTTGTCTCCACTGTCTGGGGCCCATCTGTATGTCTGGTTTATTTTATGGAGCTTACTGGGTTCCTTTTTTGTGTCTGTAGTTTGGGCAGAAAGTTTAAGGTACACATTTATTTGGTTATGGTCTGAGAGGGGGGATTGCTGCCTGACAGTGAATGCGTTGATATCGCAGGGGTCCAGGTCAGTGATTGTATAATCCACCACACTAGACCCAAGAGTTGAGGAATATGTGAGTCTCCCTAAGGAGTCCCCTCTGAACCTACCGTTAACTATGTACAAGCCTAAGGCTCGGCAGAGTTGCACTACCTCCCTACCGCTTTTATTTATTTCACAATCAAGGTTGTTCCGATTTGCGATGGCTGGTGTGACATATAAAGGGGTCTGGCCAAACACATGGTTGTTGCCCTGTGGGCCTATGAAGTCAGGTTCACATCCGGTCCTTGCATTTAGGTCCCCACATAGTAGCACCTTTCCTTGGGCCTGGAAATGGCTGATTTCCATGTGGAGAGTGTCAAATATCTCCTCTTCAAAATATGGCGATTCTATTGGAGGTATGTAGATCGCACATAAGTAAACATCTTTTTTTGCTATTCCTATATTTTTATCTAATTTTAGCCATATGTGTGATTTTCCCTGTTTTATCGGTGAGATGTGTTTGTCCAGTTCTCCTTTATACCACACCAAGATTCCCCCGGAGGTTCTGCCCTTGCGTGTCTTAGTGTTCTTTACTGAGGGCACAATGATTTCATGGCACATTGGGGGACAGTGGGTGGGCACGTCCTTTTGGCACCATGTTTCTGTTAACACAATTATATCAATGTCTTTTATAGCTTTTAGGAATTCAGGGTCTGTACTCTTCATCCCAAAAGTTGAGGAGCGGAGACCCTGGATATTCCAGCAGCTTATGTGGAAAGAACGCATTTATATAGTTCAAAAAACGAAATAAAATGGACCTATTTTGTGGGATGAGTGTGAAAACACTAGTTTCTATAATGCTAAATGACGATTTAGTATAAATTTCATGAGGCATGCACATACTGATATCTAATAATAGTAATAGTAATGATAAGATAACAATATTAATAATTTAGTGCATTCCTCTCCGGCTTTCTATCAGGGTGTTCATCATCGTCATGATCTTTCTCAGTTCTTGGTCTACAGTCTGTGGTCTGGAGGGGGGTCTGGGGTCAGCTACAAAAGCACGGTTCTGTTGTTGGTTTTGTATAGGGGGGTGGGGGACAGTGGTGGTCCTGTTTGGGTTAGGGCTCCCAATGGTAGAGGGGGTGGGAGGGCTGCGTCTTTTGGCAATGTATATGAGGTTTTTAGCGAAGGTCCACATCCGCTGTTTGAGTAGATGTATTTCATCATAGAGGTCCCTTGTGTTGATGTTTGGGTGATGGGCCAGGTAGACGTTGGGGAGGGCAGTACATCTCGTGTCGATCTCCCTGTTGGTGTTGTGGATTATATAGGCTGGGGTGTCCTTTCTGGGCAGTAGTGTGGAGATCACGATCCGCGCCTCGGGGAATTCCCTGCTGGCCTTTTCCGCCATCCTGCTCACCGCCCTAGCAGTGCCTTCCCTTAGGGTGCGTAGGTCGTTTGTGCCTGTGTGGATCACAAGCCATTTGGGGCTTCCAAGGAATTCTTTGTTCAGGATCTTCATTGCATGGCCTGTGTTGCTGCACCATTTTTTCAGGACTTGATGACCTGGGAACATCCTCTGGGGGTCCAAAAACTTTCCGTTGGAGTCGGTCAGCAGGACCGCCTGAGGGGCTGGCTTTTCAGACTGGGTAGCAGTAGTCTGGGCAGGACTCGACTGAGGGCTGGTTATTGGCTGGGTTTCTGGGATAGGCTGTGTGGTAGGAGCAGGGTTTGGGGCCTCTGGTGTGTTGTCGCAAGGTGTGGGTGTGAGTGTGACATCCTCGTGTGGGGAGGCATCCGACGGGTTTTGTGTCCCTGTGTGTGTTTTTGTGTCCTCAGGTTTTTGGACCTTAAGAGGTTTGTGTTGTCTGCTGAGTTCAATTTTCTGCTTTTCTACGGCCTCCATCGTTTTGTTTAGCGGAGTACGGAGTTCTTTGATCTCATTTCTTTGCTCCTCTACGATCTTTCTCAACTCGTGGATGGTGGACTCGTTTTCCGTTTTCAGCTGTTTGAGTTCCTCCTTCAAATTCTTGGCCTGTGTTTCTCTGTATTCGTTGAAATCGAGTTCTAGTTTGGACAGATTCTCCTTCAGCAGTTTGTTTGTGTTGAGAGGTGTGGGGGGGGTGGAGATGGTCAGGGAGGTGTTTGCCTCTGCTGGTCTCTCTTCTTCTTCCTCCGTTTGGCTCTCATCATTCTCTGTTCGACTCTCTTTTGCCTCCTGTTCATTGGTCTCCGAGTAGTCTCTGAGTCAACTACTTCATTCTCCATCTTAATGAAGAATTCGATCATATTATGATCGCTCCAACCCAAGGGGCCTCGTACAACAAGATTGCTAATTAATCCTTTCTCATTACATAATACCCAGTCGAAGATGGCCTGATCTCTGGTTGGTTCCTCGACATATTGGTCCAGGAAACCATCCCGTAAACACTCCAGGAATTCCTCCTCCACAGTATTGTTACTAATTTGGTTAGCCCAATCTATATGTAGATTAAAGTCACCCATGATGTGCCCTTTTTGCATGCTTCTCTAATTTCCCTTTTAATGCCATCCCCAACCTCCACATTACTGTTTGGAGGTCTATATACCACTCCCACTAACGTTATCTGCCCCTTGGTATTTCTCAGTTCTACCCATACAGATTCCACATCATCAGAGCCAATATCCTTCCTTACAATTGTGTTAATCCCTTCTTTAACCAGTAATGCTACCCCACCTCCCTTTCCTTTTTGCCTATCTTTCCTGAATATTGAATACCCCTGGATGTTGAATTCCCAGCCTTGGCCACCCTGGAGCCATGTTTCCATAATCCCAATCAAATCATATTCGTTTACCTCTATTTGCGCAGCTAATTCATCCACCTTATTACGAATGCTCCTCGCATTAAGACACAAAGCCTTCAGGCTTGTTTTTTTAATGCTCTTAGACCTATTAGAATTATCATTTACAGTGGCCATGTTTGATTTAAACCGTTGATTTCTCTGACTGCCACTTTTGTTTTTCTCCTTCCTATCTTTTGCTTTTATCCTTGTTTCCCTTTCCTCTGTCCCCCTGCTCAGGTTCCCAACCCCCTGCCATTTTAGTTTAAACCCCCAGAGCACTAGCAAACACTCCCCCTAGGAGATCGGTCCCGGCCCTGCCCAGGTGCAAACCGTTCGGTTTGAACTGGTCCCACCTCCCCCAGAACTGGTTCCAATGTCCCAGGAATTTGAATCCCTCCCGCTGGCACCATTCCCCTAGTCACGTATTCATCTGAAATATTCTTCTATTTCTACTCTGACTAGCATGTGGCACTGGTAGCAATCCTGAGATTACTACCTTTGAGGTCCTATTTTTTAATTTACCTCCTAACTCCCTATATTCAGCTTTTAGGACCTCATCCCGTTTTTTACCGATATCGTTGGTACCTAAATGCACCATGACAACTCTTATAACATTAGCAAGATTTAATAGTTCCAACAGACCCGATTCCCAAGTTATACTGCCACGTTCATATTGATGCACACCTGAAACCACTTTGCGTCCATGGGAGAGTGCCAGTACAAATTTAGACTTAGGCCCTTTTAACACCTAGTGCGAACCTCTTGTTAGAAATGAGTCAATGCCATTGGATTTTGGCCACTTACGGGATATGCTATTATTACCAAACAAAGCAGTAAAAAATTGCTTGATAGAGAAGATCAGATATTGTTTACCTTTAATAAGAATTTCCCTTCAGCCACCTTCTATGGTATTGCTTTTAATGGGCCATTCAGGAATTGAAAGTGGTTGGGAAAAGTTGAATCAGCTCACTTGCAGATGTTTGACTTGCAGATGTTTGAAATGCAATAGATTAAGTTCCAAATTGGTCCAGTTCCGTTCTCCTCTTCTTAGGCAGTCCCTCGGGAACCGAGGATGACTTGCTTCCACATTAAAAATGAGTTCACAGGTGACTGATGAGTCTCTGTCACAGGTGGGACAGATGGTGGTTGAAGGGGCGGGAGGGTGGGGTACTTGGGTTGACGTGCGCTCCTTGCGCTGCCTGCGCTTGGCTTCGGCGAAGAGACTCGAGGTGTTCGGCGCCTTCCTGGATGCTTCTCCTCCACTTTGTGTGGTCTTGGGCCAGGGATTCCCAGGTGTCGGTGGGGATGTTACACTTTTTCAAGGAGGCTTTGAGGGTGTCCTTGAAGCATTTCCTCTGCCCGTCTGGGGCTCTCTTGCCGTGTCGGAGCTCCGAGTAGAGCGCTTGTTTTGGGAGTCTCGTATCGGGCATGCGGACGATGTGACCCGTCCATCGGAGCTGATCAAGCGTGGTCAAAGCTTCGATGCTAGGGATGTTGGCCTGAGCGAGAACAGTGACGTTGGTGCGCCTATCCTGCCAATGGATTTGCAAGATCTTGCGGAGGCAGCGTTGGTGGTACCTCTCCAATGCTTTGAGGTGCCTGCTGTACACGGTCCATGTCTCGGAGGCATAAAGCAGGGCGGGTATCACTGCTGCTCTGTAGACCATGAACTTAGTGCCGGGTTTGAGGTCCTGGTCTTCAAACACTCTCTTCCTCAGGCGACTGAAGGCTGCACTGGCACACTGAAGGCGATGTTGGACTTCATCATCGACGTCTGCCCTTGTTGACAGTAGGCTCCCAAGGTATGGAAAGTGGTCCACCTTGTCCAAGGCCTTGTCGTGGATTTTGATAATCGGGGGGCAGTACTGTGTGGCGGAGGCAGGTTGGTAGAGGACCTTTGCCTTACGGATGTTTAGTGTAAGGCCCATGCTCTTGTACGCTTCGGCGAAGGTGTTGATGATGGTTTGGAGTTCGACCTCCGAGTGTGCGCAGACGCAAGCGGGTACAGGGATACTGAAGCCAGTGATTCCAGCCAGGTGTAACTCTATACACGTCAAGGGACACTGCCACCTTCTGGTAAAATGAGCAGTTGAACAACTACAGTTAAAATAATGTTATGCTAGAGACAATTTTAGTATCCGTTAGGCCTGTCTGCAGCTGAACTGAATGCCCAGGGTTTCTAGCGGCAGACTTTCAGGTGAGAGGTGATGAAAAAGGCATTGAATTAAAACAGTCTTCTTAGGCTATTGTATTTATTCTCTTGCTGGCAATTAAGCTTTCATGAGCCTTTGTGCCAGTTGTCCTTATTTATTAGTTTTTTTTAATAAAGAGTATAACCTATCTCAATATTGACTCCTCTCCTTGGGGCTATTTCAATCTTGGCTTTGACAGTAGCCATCTAATTAAATACACTGTATACATCACCTGTAAGTTCCCATTTCGTTTGTTTAGATACTTTTTCTTTAAACATCGTGGCCCAGAAACTAGGTTCGGGGGCTTGCCGCGCGTGCAAGCCCCCGATGTGCACTCACCCGGCGCGCCGACATCGTAGAATTTCCCTCCCTCACGGACTCTTGCATTTAATCTTTGAGGCAGGTGGCAAATCACAGCTGAACTGACAAATTAGCACTTTATGAAATTTCTCCCCCCCCCCCCAAGGCAATATAATAAAACTTTCAGCAGGTCAATCCACGATTTCAGCCTGTATTATTCAACCCTGGCCCAATGTATTCCGCAGATGACACTTCCATGGTCTTAGCAAGACAAGGACAACGATTTCATTAAGTTTTGGATGATCTGTTGCAAAACCTGTGCTTAAAAACTGCAATCGTCTTCTGAATCAGTGATTGTCATGTTATCTTATATCGTAGTATTAAGAGGCTTACGAGTAGATATCGTTGAGTACTCTTTATTAGGTCTTGAGTCAGTGCCAGCTCATGTAGTACTGCCGCATGGCCAAGATGGCTTCCTATTTATCCGACTACCGTCAAGCAGCTGTCTTTACTACAGCTACCGTCAAGCAGCTGTCTTTACTACAGCTACAGTTATCTGTACATCTTTCCCCCTCAACGATGACATAAACAGTAAACACCATAACATAACATAACACATAGAACACATATTAACAACAGTCAGTGTAACTACTATTTATTACTATTAACAACATGTAAAAACTGTCAGTGTAACTATACCTTGCAATAACTGCCAGTACATATAAACACTACCCACACTCAGAAGTCCATTAGCTGCTTACAGTCTTTCCCTTGTCTACAGGTCGAGTCTAACGACAGGCTTTCTGGTGCGCTGTGACCTGCGTAGCTGAGTGGGTATTTGCTGGGCCAACCCAGTTGTGTCCATTAAGTTCATGTCTGTACCACACGGATCCCTTGTCTCATTGTCACCCCTGTGTACTTCATCACTTTGTGGCATTGCCCTCGTCTCCTCGTCACTCTGTCGGATTTCCATCATCAGCTCATCCTCTCTGTCCTCCTGCGGCTGATAGGTCTCGGTGGTTTTCAGTAGGTGCCTCCTGTTTCTGCGATACACATTGCCATTTTCTGTCATGACACTGTATGACCTGGGGGCAACCTGTTGTAGAACGGTGGCTCTTTGATTCCATGACCCAGGCCCTTCAATGCGAACTACATCCTTCTCCTGTAGAGGCACTAGTGCAGTGGCTGTGCGGTCATGGGGTGTTTTTTGTTTCCGCTGAAGTTTCCGGGCCTTGTCTGCTCATACCTCATCTCTATGATCAGGTGTGACATGCCTGGGAAGTCGAGTACGGATTTTGCGACCCAGTAAGAGCTCAGCTGGAGACTTGCCACTTTCCAGCGGGGCCGCCCTGTATGACATCATGGCCAGATATGGGTCAGTGTTGCTGTGTGCTGCTTTCTTTAATAGTCTTTTCACAATCTGCACCCCCTTCTCCGCTTTTCCATTGGCTTGATGGTAGAGCGGGCTGGAGGTTACATGCTTAAACTCATACTCTGTAGCAAACGACTGAAACTCATGACTGGCATAGGGAGAGCCATTATCAGAGACCAGAGTTAGAGGGATGCCCTGCCTGGAAAAGATTGACTTCAGGTGAGTTATCACAGCTCTTGACGTGGTGCTGGGTAGGAGAGCAATCTCAGGATAATTAGAGTAATAATCAATAACTAACAAATAGTCATTTCCTTCGTAGTGAAAAATATCAGTTCCTACCTTTTCCCAAGGTTGTGATGGGAGCTCTGTGGTAATGAGGGGCTCTTTTGTTTGCTTGTAGTGATACTCCTGACATGTAGCACACTCACTGATCATCTGGTCAATATCAGAGTTCATGTTTGGCCAGTAGACTGCCTCACGTGCTCTCCTTTTTGACTTTTCCACACCCAGGTGCCCTTCATGTATCCTGTTATGCATTTCTCATTGCATAGAGATGGGCACTACAATCCTGTCACACTTAAGCAGTAGTCTATTGACCACAGAAAGCTCAGACTGAATATGATGATATTGTTTACATGACCCTTTCTTCCAACCCTCTTGAAGATTTCTCATCACTTTCCTCAGAACAGGGTCCTTTGATGTCTCTGTGGCTATCTTTGATAGTTGTTCCTGTGAGGCGGGCAATGCTGCATAGACCATATCCACATGAAGATCCACATCCTCTTCTGTTTCACTGTTTTGTGTGGCACGAGGCGCAGCCCTGGATAGTGTATCTGCAATGAACATGTGTGTCCCTGGCACATATGTGAGCTCAAAATCATAACATTGTAGTCTCATCATTAGGCGCTGTATCCGTGATGACATGTCACACAGATTGTTTTTTGCGATCCCTAGCAGTGGCTTATGGTCAGTTTCTAGGATAACCTTGGTTAGTCCATAGATGTAGGTATGAAACTTTTCACACCCAAATGCCAAGCCCAGGCACTCCTTCTCTATTTGCGCATACTGGCACTCTGTAGCCGTCATGGAGCGTGACGCATATGCCACTGGCCGCCATTCTCCTTCATCTTCCTGTAGACGGACAGCCCCTAATCCATCCTTAGAGGCATCTGTGGACACTTGTCCTCTTTTCAGGGCAGAAGAACTTCAGTAGGGGTTCACTTGCTAGAATGTGTAGCAGCCCCTTCCATTCATTCTCATGTTCATGTCCCCATTGGAACTCTGTCTCTTGGTGCAGCAGTTTTCTCAAGTGAGCGGTTTTCACTGCCAGATTTGGAATGAATTTCCCTAGGTAATTAACCATGCCAAGGGCCCGCTGAACCTCTTTCTTGTCCTTCGGTTTTTCCATGTCATGTATGGCCTTTACCTTTGACTTGTCTGGCTGAATCCCTTCTGCAGAAATCTTGTCCCCGAGGAATGTGATTTCATTGACGCTGAACTGACATTTGTCTTTATTTAGTTTGAGTCCATACTGCCGTATCCTCTGAAGTGTTTTTTCCAGTCTGGTGTCGTGCTCTCCCTGAGTGGAGCCCCATACTACCAGATCATCCACGTACACCCGCACACCATCCAGGCCCTCGATGATTTGCTCCATTGCTCTGTGGAAGATTTCTGGGGTGGAGCTAATGCCAAAGGGCAGGCGCTGGTAAGAGTATCGACCAAACGGGGTGTTAAAGGTGCACAGCTTAGTACTCTCTTCATCAAGTTTCAGCTGCCAGAATCCATGCGAGGCGTCCATCTTGGAGAAGAAGTTTGCTCCTGTCATTTCGCTGACTATTTCCTCTCTCTTTGGGATTTGATAGTGCTCTCTTTTTATATTAGCGTTAAGGTCCTTGGGATCCATGCAGACATGCAATTTATCAGTCTTTTTTGAATTGACGCAAACCATGGAATTTACCCAGTCAGTCGGTTCCTCAGTCTTCTTTATGACACCTAGTCCCTCCATGCAGTCTAGCTCTTTCCGCAGTTTCTCACGGAGGGCCACCGGAACTCTCCTGGGTGCATGAATCACAGGTTGTGCGTCATCTCTCAGTTTGATGGAGTATGTAAAGGGCAGTGCTCCGAAACCCTGAAATACATCCGCGTACTTGTGTGTTATAGCATCA
Organism: Somniosus microcephalus; assembly: GCF_052327205.1. Taxonomy (NCBI): domain Eukaryota; kingdom Metazoa; phylum Chordata; class Chondrichthyes; order Squaliformes; family Somniosidae; genus Somniosus; species Somniosus microcephalus. The sequence continues at coordinate 109,157,041 of NC_140992.1, forward strand.
TGCTTTATATTTGTACTGTCTTGTAGGGCACTCTGCACACAGTTCAGTTCATTAATAGTATAGACTCGTTTTACCAAGCCCAAATCCACACATGCCTTATCCCCCAACAGTGACTCATGTCCTTCAGGCACTATAACAAACGTCAATGGGTGAATGCAATTTTTTACCTTAACATTCAGCCTACACGTTCCTTTTGTTTCAATACTTTGTCCATTGTACGCCTTCAAAGCCACTGTCTTGTTCAGTATTTTTGGTCTCAGTTTGAGATTCCGTGCATCACTCCAGCTTAAGAGGTTTACCTTAGCATCTGTATCTAGCTTGAAGGGAACAATGGTGCCATTTACCAGCAAGGGGGCTATCCAAATTTCAGTCTTTAGTCCTATGGAATGTACTTCCTTTTCCATATCTTTACCCTGTTTTAAGTCAGTTTGCACCATTCCAACATACAAAGTCTCCGATTCCGTGTCTTCAGTCTCAATAGCATGCACTGTCTTTTTATCTTCAGTTTTCTCTTCCCAAAAGCACATTTTAGCAAAGTGATTCCTGCCTTTACATTTTGCGTAGTTCTTCCCATAAGCCAGACACTGTCTTGCCACATGTCTATTGCCGCACCGTCTGCAATCGTATGGCATCATAGTCCTGAACTCTGTGTGCCCTCTTGTGTCCCTTCTGTGTACTACATCCACTGGTAGGTTGTCTAGTCCCAGCGCTCTCACGCCCGTTGCTGTAGTTCTCCAATCAAATTTTTGCGTGTGCATGGCTGAGAGTTCACTAGCATGACATATTTTTACTGCAGCATCCAAAGTTAAGTCATTGTCCCTAAGCATTCTCTCCCTCACCTTCTTGTCAAGTATTCCGAAAACGACCTGATCGCGTATCATCGATTCCTTCAAGTCTCCAAAGTTACATGTTTGTGCTTTTGTTTTTAAGTCCGTCAGAAAAACTTCAAAGGATTCTCCTTCCTTTTGCCCGCGGGAGCGAAAAACAAATCTCTCGAACGTTTCATTCTTTTTAGGTGTGCAGTATTTATCGAACAAATCTATCACCTTGTCCAGATCATTTTTGTCACCTTCAGCTGCGAACATAAATGTATTATACAGCTCGATTGCCTGCGAGCCAGCCACTGTTAGCAACAAAGCTACCTTACGTGTTCCAGAGCTAGTCGTGGCGTCGATCGCTGTGAGGTAGAGAAGAAAGCGTTGTTTGAGTTCGCGCCAATTTTCGTCCAGATTTCCTTCAAGTTGCAGGCTAGTCGGTGGTTTTATCCCTTCTATTGTTGTGGTATGCCCGTATCGTGCGTTCTATAAATCCTGGTACCATGTAATGTTATCTTATATCGTAGTATTAAGAGGCTTACGAGTAGATATCATTGAGTACTCTTTATTAGGTCTTGAGTCAGTGCCAGCTCATGTAGTACTGCCGCATGGCCAAGATGGCTTCCTATTTATCTGACTGCCGTCAAGCAGCTGTCTTTACTACAGCTACCGTCAAGCAGCTGTCTTTACTACAGCTACAGTTATCTGTACAGTGATGTATCCAATTCTTTATGAATCAACATAATGTCAACTACTTTGATTTGGGAGTATTATCTATGAGTTCACTGATTCAAGCTGGGGAGAAGGCAATATTATTGTCTCAAGACTTGGTGTGAGGAGAGTGAGAAATGTAGAATTCCTGCCCCTCGATTGCTCTCCAGTGGCCCCCTGCTGGAAAATGCAGACGGGTGATCATTGGATGTGGGAAGGAGAAGGCTGGCTGTGATGTTCTCCCATGGTTGATGGCCTACCAGCACACACTATCGAGGCATACACATAAAGAATATTTACTCTAGTACTGGAGGATACCTGTTCCCCGTACTACTCTAACTCAGCAGGAGTCATCACATTGAGGAGGCTGATGGGGAAAAGTCGGGGGGGAGGGTGACATTCCCCCCTACCCCCAAGGGGGTTAATTAGCTGAGTTTTTATTGGATCAGAATTGAAAAGCACCCTGTCATTCATATACACAGTAACAGCAGTACGACAGCGTGTCGCTGAAATGTGTCATGTATTATGCATTAGACAACTGCAAAAGAACAGACATCATGTAAGAGTGAAGTTGTCAGGAAGTGTCATTCCTTATCGAGCATTGTTAATGCTTTGGGATAATGCATAATCCTCTCTCTCCTGGCCTCTGACATTAGGATGCATTTGTGCATCTACAGTGCTTCAGCTGAAAAAGTGAGATAAGAAATGCCACAGGCAGTGGGTGATATTGTATGATTTATATGGAATTCGATTACTTTTCCTTTCACAGTGATAATTTCCTCATTGTCTGGACTGAGCCTCCAGTTATGCAAATGCATTAAAAATTTAGCTGAAAAAGCAGAAAAGTAGAGGTTGCTTAGTAACCAGAGTACCTAATAGAAGTGTGTTTCCCAGCATATTCCTCAAAATTATTTATATGTGAATCATTACGCCTTCTGTTTAATTACCATTTTACTTTCTTCTAATAACAATTTACGATAATGAATGCTTCCCAGCTCTAATTAGTATCTTTAGAATAGATAACTTTTATGATACAGCATTTCATGAAAAGCTTCTTCCAAAATGAGTCACAGCTTTGTGCCTCAATAACAATCAAAGATCCCAGAGTTGCAGGGCAACAAATCGGTGCAAAAGTTGCCGCCTCACAAATGTGATAGATGTTAGTTAACGATCCAGCAGTTATACAGAAGTTTGTAGAGCCACACTGGCAAAACTCTTACTTTTATCTAATAACCAGGCAAACCTTTGATAGTACATCATCAGTGTTCTGTACTATTTTACTGTACATAAGGAACCTCAAATATAAAGTATTAATTGGGTCCGTATTAAGCACTTATTGTACTATCATGAAAAGTAATACAGATGTCTACTAGGTTCAAACATCCCGATCGTGTTCAGAGAGACACTCGTTTTGGATCTTTGATCAGAAGTTGAAACTATCTTTGGTACATATATACTGCACGGGTTAGTGACAATTATCTCTGGACTTGGCTCAAAGAGACTTCTTGATATTGTATGGGACATGCTGGTGCCACTCCCAAATTCCTTTCCATGTACATAATAATGTGTGAAACAAAATAATGCGAGATGGTTATTGCCAAGATAAAAACAAATCCATAGCCTAAGATATATGCTGGGTCATTTACAAACAACAATTACTTGCATTTATATAGCACCTTTAACGTAGTAAAATGTCCCAAGTGCTTCACAGGAGCGTGATCAAACAAATTTGACAATCCACTCACTTCAGTTTCTACCTCAACCTGGCTTTGTACAACAGGCCATGTGATTGGTCCATTGAGCTGCTTCTAGCTCTCTGATCTGTGGGAATCACATGACCTATGCCGACATTACTCTTTGGAGTGATTTGATTGGTCTATAGGAACCTGGTGACCCATGTGGTGCAGAGACTTGCTGGATTTCTCTTCCCCCCCCCCAATAATGGCAGCCACTGTTATTCCTAGTCCCAAACTTGCTCCAGCCTTGATCTCATTGGCCTGAGGTCACGGTCTTAGCCTTCCTGGCCTCTCCACTCTATAACTTTTTTTAAATAAAAATTTTTGAATGTCGTGTTTGGCACTCTGCTTTCAGTCACCTGGCTAGCTCCCTCCCAGCCCAGCTGCCCACTCAATCACTTCCAGTAGTAACTTCAGCCCCCAATCTCTGGAGGTATTCTCCCCTCACCTTTCGCTCTGGGCCTGGGGTAGCAAAACAGTGGGAAGCGGGGACTGAGTTGGTCTCAGGCTGAGCAGGCCAGAGGCTTCACCCAATGCCACCCTATCAGCCTGAGCAAAACAGGCCACTCACTGAAGTGAATGAACTATAAAAATATTCATGCTCTATCATTATAATTTATCGCAAACCAAAAAAAACATAATTACACAAACCACCCCCCTACATGTATGAATGCACACTCACACGTGCACACACACAACAGAGGTATGGGGAATAATGGCTATCTGACAGTGATCGTGAGCTGCAAAGTATAATTGAGAGTTTCAGATGATGTCAAAAGCAATGAGAGCAAAGCTCGAGAGATTTATTGCTGTTATTTGAACTCAAAGATTAGATTATTTTGAAACAGCTCCCTTGAATGTGTTATTCATCCTCAGCCCAATTACAAAGCCACAGGAAATCCACTAGTAAGTAAAAAATTGGTTTATAGAAACTGGATTATGGCTGTCCCTATGACATAATGTAAAACATAGGGGTTCCTACAGGGTGGCCTGCATTATCCAGCTTCTGCTATACAGAACACTTTGGTTTGGGTAGCTGGGTGTGGTTATTTTATATGAGACTGTTATTAAACTTCTTTCCACACGGATGCATACAAAATGCTGACTAAAGTCTTTGACAGCTGTAAATGTACACTTGCTTGTATAATGTGATGAGTAAATTGGTTAATTAATAAGATGCTGTGCAAATATTGGTGGATCAGTGAGTTCCAAATGGAATTCAACTGGCAGTGTACATGGTCTGATGTGCTTATTGTTGGCAACAGTCAGTCAGTCTGCTGGGTTAGAAACAAGCAATGGTGAAGGAAATTACTTAAGCATTGCACTGTTTTTGAGAAAGTAACGCATTGCTAAGAAAAGTGTGAAAATAATGACGGTGTATCTCATTTAACCACTTACATTTCCATGATGGGCACCATATTTTGAAATTGCTGGTTCAGTGATGCCTGGTTACATCTCTAATGGAGCGTGCACATGTGCTGTCTATTATTTTGCACACACCCTGCGCTATCCTAGGTTTAACGACCTGTTAGTAGGACACCAGAGCAAACTGTGGCTGACTGGACTGTCAGCAGTTGGGCACAGCATGTCTTATCAACTTTTACTATTTCAGGTGCTTTTGTTAAATCATCAGACTGGTCATTTAAGTTTACAAGATCAGAGAACACACTAGAAATTGGGCTGCAATTGGCCAAACTCATTCCGTTTATAATTATTGTAGACTTTCGTCCCATCTGTCTGTGAGTCATCCAGTTCCTCTCCCTTGTCTTTCATGACTGCAGCATATAGCTTATGCCCAGACACAGGTTGTTCCCTTCTTTGGTAAATTCCCTGGTAACCTACTATAAAATACAAAGCAATTGTATCTTTCCATGAATTGCGTGGCTGCCTTATTATGCAGGTTCAACATCATGCTGGCTAATTAAACCCTATAGCTATTTAATTAAACAGCTGACAAAACTTGGAAGTTAGTCACAGTTCTCTAGAGCAAATCAGGATGTAATGATTTAAAGGGATACTCCCTTCATCGCACTTTGACAATTAATTTGCAGCACAGGAAGTGAAAAGTGCCAAACATTACTTACACCATGATGTTACCATATGTAAGTGATGTAATAATTAAGGTTGATGCATTGGGTTGCACCTTTGTCATTTTTTTAAAGAAAGTGCCCCTTTAAAAAAATGTTTCAATAAACATGTCAATGTATATATTAGATAAAATGACAGATGAGGAGGAGGGAGCTGAAGGCTATATTTTAATCTCAGCATCATCTGAGCCACGGCTGCATTTAAAGCCTTATAGCCCTCCTGAACATCCATTATTCAATGTATCATGATGATTAATGCTCAGGTTTGCAAGGCTGAAAGCAATTGTCCAAAGCAACTGACCTGAGATAACTCTGGTTGACTCAATTGCCAATATTTCTGGCTTTAGGTCTAATTCCAATCCTACGTGCTTCACTTCCTTTCAAGGTCAAAAGACAAGATTTGAACTCATGCAAATTTATTAGAAACCTGATGCAAGGTTGTCTTCTGCATTTGAGCTTTCTAAAACACACCCTAAGACGTATATTGATCATGTAGCACAATATTTGTTTAAAACTCACACAAGCAATAAGTGCAATCTTTATTAATAGGACCCGTGAGGTCTTTGTTAAATATTAATTGTGTATTAGTTCCTTTAAGCTGCAAAGGAAGGTGCTTGAGGTAGCATTCAGTCATTCTTTACAACATCATTACTTTTACAAGGTAGTAAATATATTGTTGTTTACTATTTATGGTACTGTATGGGGTGAACAAACTTCTGAATGTGTAGTCTTGGTAAAATAAGGCAAACCCAATGGTAAAGCCAGAGCTGTTCACGTTAGATAATGCCAGGTCAGATTTCCAGTTGAACTGTATATCTGAAAAAATGGCAGCTGTTGATGATTCTGCCATTCCCATTTACACCTCTTCTAGACCCATCTTTTGCTTTTTTACTTGTCCCATTACCATCTCCTTTTGCTTTGTACAATTTGTCATTTAATCTCTCCTGCCTTCCACCTTATCACAGACCTTCCCTTTTGTTTTTTCCTCCCCTCCCCCTTTCCCTGCCCCTGCACTTGCTTAAAATCTGTTCCATCTCCAACTTTTTCCAGTTCTGACGAAAGGTCATTGACCTGAAACGTTAACTCTGTTTCTCTCTCTATAGTTGCTGCCTGACCTGTTGAGTATTTCCAGCATTCTCTGTTTTTATTTCAGATTTCCAGCATACACAGTATTTTGCTTTCGTATAGCTGAGGGGTTGCCTTTTGCCAAAAATACAAAGACAAACAACAAGCAGTATATTCTGCATGGACCTTAGGTGATAGCCAATTGGCATTAACATATTCTTTCCTCTTTTCCCTACATGTCTCCTTTTTTGTATTTTCCTTTTACTTTCCCAAGCCATTCTTTGCATCACTCTCTGGTGGCATTGCCTCTGTATTAAACTGCGATCAGTATTGCACTGTGGGCCCAATGGCACATTCATTCAGGATCCTTGCATCTGGTGCAGAAAAAAAAAAAAATTTTCTCCCCAGTCTGAGCTGAACTCAATCAAGATTGAGAGGGGAGCACATGAGCTACTCTACCACCTAGTCTTCATGGGTAGGATTCTTACCTTTATATAAGACTTAAAAATATATATATAGGTTGTAGGAGTGAGGTTCAGTCTAAAGAAAATAGAACTTTTCTAAGACTTATTGAACTTCTATGAAAATGTTTACAGTCTGCATTCACTGGCAGGTACTGCATGCCATATTAATGAAATCTTCCATATAAGGAAGAGGAGGACTGATTGTCAGTGTCCCCTATTTCAATGATTTAATGATGTAATGTAGGCCATTGCCTTGTATATTATTTATGTGCATCTGCATTTGATATGAAACACTGAGACATTTGATTGATATATGTGTGTTGGCCATTAATGTATTTTCCAGCATTGGCACGGAATAAGTGACAACCTCTTATCTCAAAGAATTTGTCACGCATTCCCTGTTAACTCATGTAGCGTTACGTGTGTAGGAATGTAGACTGGTTCAGCAGTTTGATGAGTTTATTAGTGCTCCAGTCAATGATGCCACAGGAAGTGATCTCACTATCTCTGGCTGGTGCCAAATTGACTATCAGCTCAGAGTCAAGATGAGTGAATGGCTTTGCCCTTTTGCATTGCTTGCTGGGAAACAAAAAGGGGCATTTAAATTGTATCCTGAGAGGTGAGTTTGGAATATGAGAAAATAAAGCATAACACAAACAGATGTATGCCAATCACAAGCATTTTAAGCTGACATCACTGTTTCAACCTACGTGTCAAAATGTCAGTGTTTCACAAGAAAAATCAGCTTTTTCCACCATGATCAGTGGCCAGTATCAACCAATGAGATCAACTGGAAGGCGGATTGAAGGGCAATCAATTGGATGTTACTTTCTCCCATTGTTTTGAGGCAGGAAGGTTTTAAGATGAGCTGATGCTTTGGGAGAGTCACAGTTACAGGTTATTTATTTAATGTTTGTCCCCAGTGATGCTACAAATAAGCTGCTAAAATTTAGCTTTTAAAAACATATTTTCCTCAAAGGCTGTTGTGTCATATGAAAGTTGATGCAAAACTTATTTTTCTTCAAGTGCTACAGGGGTGGGTTTTTTAGATAAAGAGGATATTCCCAGTTGTGAATGCATCAACTGGCTTTACTTGAGTGTTGCTGTCACTATACAGAGCTTCGAATAAAATAGGGGGAGGGATTGGGATGGCGATGAATTTGACTTCACTTTAAAAATTACAGTCCGCTTCCCATCTTTCGCATTTTATTATATAGTGTCTTACTGAAACATGTGAGTTACAGCATCCATTTACCTTGTGCTACATCGAAAGCTATTTGCAGTTTGTTTGTGCACTCCTGGTAGAGGTCCCTTTGTTACTGTGCAGGGACCAGGGCGAGAGACTGCACTGTCTGTACTGGAGCGGTCAACATCCCTGAGGAAATCTAAGGAGTGACATTAATAATCTATAAGGGTATAGCAGATTGCAAAACCCAGACTGGAGGCTGTCAGCCAATTTTACCTGAGAGCATAAAATTCAGCTCCCCGTGGACTGTTCCTGCAATCACATTTTCGCACACTTAAGATTGTGTTTAAGATATGCTGTGCGCAATTATTTTTATTTCCAAAACACAAAAATTAACTTTCTTGACAGGGTCAAAAGTGCAGTCAGTATAGGCTACAAATGACTGTTGGTGATGATAGTGGACAGACACTTAATATGCACCAATGAGTTTTCTCTGTCTGCTATTTTATGTTGGTGTTATCTCATTTCCTTTAAGTGGGTTAACATAGCAGACAGAGGAATGTCATATGAATACATTAAGCTTTTGCCCACAATTATTGCCAACAGTAATTTCTAGTCTTGTGTTTCAAAAACAGAAACTGTTTGAAACCCACAGCAACTTGATCAGGTGGGCCTGTAAATAGGGACCCGAGGATAAGACAGGTTAATGTCAGGGTGTGTCTCTTCTTCAGACCTCAATTCTAAGGCTTTGGTTTGATGATATTGACTCATCCTTTTCCCTCCTGAAGCTACTTCTAACAAAAAAGTGGTTTATATAAAATAGTTGAATCAACATATCTTCAGTTCTTGTAATTCCCCTCTCCCACCTCCCCCTCCTGCCTCTGGGCTTCACAAGAACATAAGAAATAGGAGCAGGAATAGGCCATACAGCCTCTCGAGCCTGCTCCGCCATTCAATAAGATCATGGCTGATCTTCAACCTCAACTCCACTTTCCTGCCCGACCCCCATATCCCTCAATTCCCCTAGAGTCCAAAAATCTATCTCTGCCTTGAATATACTTAACGACTGAGCATCCACAGCCCTTCGGGGTAGAGAATTCCAAACATTCACAACCCTCTGAGTGAAGAAATTTCTCCTTATCTCAGTCCTAAATGGCTGACCCCTTATCCTGAGACTGTGACCCCTTGTTCTAGACTCTCCAGCCAGGGGAAACAACCTCTCAGCATCTACCCTGTCAATCCCCCTCAGAATCGTATATGTTTCAATGTGATGGGGTCTGCCACAGAAAGATGAAGTAGGGAGCCAGTTTGGTCCTGCCAATGAATGTATACACACTGCCAGTTGGGATTAGTGTAGATGCTTGCTGTAAAAGGTTTCAGTTCACTAATGAACATGATGGGGTGATTTTCAATTGCCAGCTGCCCGCTTCTTGTCTGAGAAATTGGCGGCAGCAGTTGAAGATGGGCGGGGCAAGGGCACCATGACCGTCCAAGGCCTTCTGATGCAATTTTGAGGTGGGCCTGTAAATAGGGTCCCAAGCCATTATCGACCCCAGTTGCAATTTTGAAGTACAAATAGGCAGAGTGAGCACCACATACTCTCTGCCCATCTGACCCTAGGATTTTTTTTTCTTTCTTCCTTCTCTTGGCTCCACAAGAATAATGCAGTCCATTGCCAGCCCATAATCGCACTGCCCCCAGGATAAGTTCCACATCCCCTCCAAAGACCGGCCTGCCAGCAGCTTACATTGGAGGTGCCGATTTCCCATCCTTTCACAACTGGCGAGCTGCAGCTTCATTCAAAATGAGGCCAGTTTTGGGTGGAAGTCGAAAATCCACTCCGCCTATGTATCTGAGGTTATAGTTTCAATTCCCCTCTATGTATATGAACCAACAGTTTCAATGACAGGAGACGTAACGTGAAATTGAAGTCCCTAAAACTACTTTAATTTCCCTATTTACAATATCTAACCTCTATATTTCTCTACATTACAACAGTGACTACACGTCAACGGTATTTCATTGGCCTTAAAGTGCTTTATTCCATGTGGTGTAAATTTAAGCAGATTGAGACTAACTTCTTCAGGGGACCTCAGACCTCTGGAGTCAGCTCAGGGCCTGATTCTGAATTTATACTGCAAGTTTAGTGTCGCTGCGAAAGGCAAATGGCATCAATCTAGATAGTACTTCATTGGCTGTAAAGTGCTTTGGGACATCCTGAGGATATGAAAGGCACTATATAAATGCAAGTTCTTTGTATCTCTTTTTTTTTTATAAAAGAGATGAGTTTAATACAATTCAGGTTGTTATGATACCCAAATCAGAACTAACTGGTTTCATTATGTTGGTATTTTTATTTTGGGTTCGTCAGGGTGAGGGATGCTCATGCCTTGGAATGGAAGTTTGCCATTCCTAGTTTCATTACTTCACATGCAGGTTATTGAGTGTTAATAAATGTTTGCCAAACCTTTTCTTGTTTGGGGAAGGAGAAAAGCAATGCCTATTTATCAACACGAGACGTACAAATGATGTGATGAGCTATTTTGACCCACTTTATATTATTTACATTACTGTGTTGGTAGATGAATGAAAAAGTGAAGACAAGGCAACTTTTCAGCTAGACCCAGCATGAGGTGAAATCTTAACTTTGTCCAATCAGGGTTTGAGTTCACATGACAATGATAAGTATGATCTTACAACCTACTCCATAAAATTTAACAAGAATTGTTCTAACATCCTCAGAGGTTTCACTTCCTCTGGTGAAGCATTGGTTAACACTGATTAAGCATTGATATGTTGATAGGGCAAGATGAAGTAAATGGAATGGGAGGCAGCTTGTGTGGAGCATAAACACTGGCAAATGAGTAAGATTCCTTTCTACGCCAGTATAACCCATTTATCTTCAAAAGTTAATTCATGACATTAAGAGAGTACAGAAAGGAATTTTACCCAAATGAATAACCAGTGCATTACCAAAGGAAACTAAATCCCTGGAAGAGTTCTCTATGTTTTCTAAATTAGTGTATCTAAGAATGGGATTTAGAATGAACTTACATTCTGTCCGACCTTTTCTGTGGCTTCATGCTGACAGTTTGAGAAATGGTAAAAAATCACTGCAACAATTTACCCTCCGACCTCAACAATGTCTTTCAGGTGAAGAAACAGAAAACCGAGAGAATATGGAGAAATCAGGTTGTTTAAAATAAAACATACTAAAAAACCTTTCGGTCTGTAAAATCCAAGAAGCTTTCGAAACGAGCTGCTTCCAAATAGCACAGTATATAGTAAATTCCATCGGTTCTCTTGACAACATTCCAGTAACCCATGTTTGAAATTCATTAGATTCTGTGAGAGTGTCACAAACTCCCATTAGACTGTACTAAGGAAAATTATGAGCAGACTAGGATTTTCTGAGATACTGCTAGCTGGGTGCTCGTAACTCACCCAGACATTAAGAGAAATTTAAAGCTTTCCTTTTTTTTTGTAAATCACTGTTTGATTAAAAAAAGTACCCTTGTCGTACTTTACCCTATCAACCATAGGTAGAAATTGCCTATTTGATAGAATATGCTAGCCAAATTATCTGCTTACTAAAGGAAGCAACATGTCGACAAAAGGGAGAGTCTCCTCATTCTATGCCTAAGGATTAATCGGTTTTATCTCTGGTGTTTGTAGATGATTTTACTCAAGGTCAATCAATAGCACAGAGATCAAGTGGTGCTTACCACAAGTAGAATGCAGACTCTCCAGGCTCCAGTACCTCGACAGGGCTCCCCTTATACCATAACTGCTGTCAGACTCTGAGCCAGGGGACAGCCCTGAGCTGCCGCTGCTGCTGCAGCTGCCTGCCGTGTGCGGCCCACTCGGCTCGCCGCATTGTTGGGTCCTCATGCAGAAAGACAGGCCAGGGAGAGGGCTCCCCTCTCTTCTGTGCTTCGAGTCGGTTACAAGCCTGAGCTGAAAAATCTGCCCACGTCGCAATCAGCCTTTGGTGTGGTACCTGCTACTGTCTAGTGATAGACTGACTGCGAATCCCTCAGTGAACACTAGCTGCATCAGTCTCATACACACAGTGATGTCACGGGGGTCCACTGAAGGGGGCTCCTTGACCTACTGTAGCACCAGCAAAGAAGACAGTGTACATAGCATGGACAAAAATCATTAGGATTTTTTTTAAGGTGAACCTTTTTGATTTCAGAACTATGGATATCAAACCTACATTGAACATGTATATTGATACTAAAAAATGTGTTCATTTTGATCAATTATATTTACCAAGTCTTAAAGACAATATACTGTACGTTTTTTGTTGCTGTTTTGGGGAGAGGAAAATGAGTTTTTTTTATATCTAAGCATCATGACTGGGCAGGGGACCTTTTATCCAGGCTTTTTGCCAATGGCATAGCAAAACCATCCCTCCTTTTTTATTTTGCTCACTATGGGGAAGCACCGGGTCTTTCACAAGGAGATATGGCCAAGATTGGGAAGCCACTATCTATGGGGGAATCGCAGATACGAACCCATAACTATGGTGTAACGTACTTGGAGTCTGCAACACACTGTTGAAATGCACTCCTTTAAATCTTGCACAATTTTAAGAGTAAGAATTTGGAAGCCAAAGATTGATTCTGTAGCTTTGGTATTTAGCTTGCTTCAATAACTGGCAACGTCAGGATTTTAGTAGTAATGCTTCTGAGGTTCGTGTCACGTTTTGGGGTTTTTGATGTTTTGTTTTGTCACAGAAAGGATTTGGGAATGAGTTATGTTGAAGTATTGTGTATTAAAACAAAGTGAATGTGTACAGGTTTTTAAATAAAAGCCACAGGTTGCAGACACTGAAGTTGTGTATTAAAGCTAGGTAAGCCGGTTTGTGGAATGTTGCGACTCACACGCTACTTTAAACTGAGACAATGCAGGTCAAATGTCTCATCCTTGGCCCATTAAGTCAGGTCGGCCCTTATTTATCTTGAGAATAGTAGGAGATTGTAATGATATCAGCAAATAGTGATGATATTTGTCTGTGTTTGATTACTTATGCCTTACAGCATATTTGTCTGTGTTTTTGATTACTTGTGCCTGACCAGCAGAGGTCATGTGAGAGACAAGCAGTCCAGAGGAGTTTTACTTTCAGTTTCATTCTAGATGCATCACAGCATAGTGTGTTCTGTAAAAAGCTGTAGAAAGTCTTGAACAAGACTTTAGATTAAACAACATTCTCTTTCAGAAATGAGTCTTTATTGAACCCAAAAAGAAATCAAAACATGATGTCAGAAGTGGCTGAAAGAGAAAAAATCTGAAGTTAGCAACTTGATGGGACAGTGAAAGCAGTTGTGGCAAGTAAGCGAAATCAGCTCTCCACATATTAGCAAGCCAGAAGAGAACATCGTTGCTTACCATTAGAGAATAGCTAACGAAGTGAAAAAATGGAAGGTTTACTCCCACCGGCGACGCTTCAATTGACAGGTAATGTGGCTGAAAATTGGAGAAGGTTCAAACAACGTTTAGAGTTGTATTTAGCGGCAATCGGAGCTGACGAGAAAAGTGATAAACAAAAATCGTCCGTGTTTTTACATGTCGTGGGTGATGCAGCGCTGGAGGTATATAATAATTTCATATTTGCTGTTGATGGAGACAAAATGAAGCTAGATAAAATAATGGAACAGTTTGAGGCCTACTGCATACCTAAACGCAACGTGACCTTTGAGAGGCACAAATTTTTCACGTGTACAGAAAATCGGCGAGACTATTGATCAGTATGTGACTGAACTGAGAAACTGGAGCAAATCGTGTGAATTTGGGGGACTCACAGACTCGCTGATAAAAGACAGACTGGTGTGTGGTATTCCAGATAATGGTCTAAGGGAAAGGCTGCTAAGAGAGCAAGATCTAGACCTGGGAAAAGCCATAGCATTATGTAGGGCTACAGAGACTGTGAAGTTGCAGGCAAAGGAGCTGTTCAGTGACAGTAGCTGCAACGTGGATGCAGTGAGAAAGAACGGATACAAACCGTTTAACAAAGAGAGCGCCAATGTGAAAAAAGAGACGTGGCCAGCAAACGAAAATGAAAGAGACAATCGGAAGTCATGTAGTCGATGCGGTACACAGCATCCACCAAGAAAGTGTCCAGCATATGGTAAAACATGCAATAGATGCAACAAAAACAACCATTATGCCCGTTGCTGTAAGAACCAAGCGCAACAAAGCAAGGTCCATACAGTAGATGAAAGCGAGATAGAGGAATTCAATGTAGATGTTGTGTCTGAAAACAAAAAAGAGACTGGATGTTGACACTAAAAGTGAATGACATACACATTCCATTTAAATTGGATACTGGAGCACAAGTTAATGTGATATCAGAGACCGATTTTAAGAGAATTAGACCCAGACCAAAGTTACATGGAATACAAGTGAAAGTGACCGGATACTCAGGTACTGATATACCAGTGAAAGGAAAATGCATTGTCAAAGTAACACACAAGGACAGAGAGCACACGCAAGCATTAATCGTGGTGCCAAAGGATGTGCAAGCCATACTAGGTTTAAAAGCCTGTGAGAGACTGAACCTGGTAAAGAGAGTCCTCGTTGTGGAAAGTGAAAGAGAGACAGTCTATGATGAACTGAATGTTGCGTACACACCGGGTAAGCTGATGTATACAGCAGACACGTTGTCCAGAGCTGTTGACCCAGGAGAGCCCGCAAACACAGTGAAAAGACTGATGTACAAGGCAAAAGACAGTGGAACTGACTTCTACCAAAGCATGCTTGTATACCGCACAACGCCGCTCGAGTGTGGTATGTCACCAGCCCAACTCCTGATGGGACGCCGGCTAAGGTCAAACCTACCCATCCCGGAGAACCTCCTGAAAACAAAAGAGGGGGAGAAAGTGAGGAAGTTCAAAGAGCAACAGAAAGAAAAGCAAAAGTACTACTATGACAGAGGAACACAAAACCTACCTGAACTCCACACTGGTGACCAAGTAAGGTTGAAAGACAAAACAAACACATGGACTCAGAAGGGAACTGTCCTGAGTGAAGTTCAACCAAGATCATACACCATTCAGACAGATGAGGGTGCTGTTCTGAGAAGAAATCGTCGAGATCTTCTCATGGGACCAGCCACAGCAGGTCAAGAGACTGATACTGGTGAACAACCTGATCACACAGCTGAGAACCAATCATCTGAGGCAACAACTCAGATTCAAGGACAATCAATCAGAAAATCCTCAAGACACGTGAAGCCTCCTGAGAGACTCATTGAGCAAATTTAAGGACTATTGTTAAAGAAGGAAGTAATGTTATCTTATTCTTTCTTCAAGTTCTAGTGTATTGACATATTTCATGTGAACACACAAAGCAAGGGTAAAAAACCTTGATCATGATAATGATAATGTAAGTTCATTAAATGTTGTTAGTTAAAAGTAAAATACTTTTCTTTTAAGAAAGGGAGATGTAATGATATCAGCAAATAGTGATGATATTTGTCTGTGTTTGATTACTTATGCCTTACAGCATATTTGTCTGTATTTTTGATTACTTGTGCCTGACCAGCAGAGGTCATGTGAGAGACAAGCAGTCCAGAGGAGTTTTACTTTCAGTTTCATTCTAGATGCATCACAGCATAGTGTGTTCTGTAAAAAGCCTTGAACAAGACTTTAGATTAAACAACATTCTCTTTCAGAAATGAGTCTTTATTGAACCCAAAAAGAAATCAAAACAGAGATGGTATCTTAAAACCCATACCCTAAAGGGAGAGAAGTAGCCAGATTTATTGATGAGCCTACTGGTGAATTACTGAATGGAGAAGAAGTTAGAAGCACAGCTTCTCACTTGCTGGAAATGGGGGGTGGGGGGTTGGGGAAGGGGCACATGGGCAGTCAGCCATCTAGGTCTAGGAAGAAAGCCTGGCCTAGTGAGGGCAAACTCGCTCATCTCAAGCTCAGAGCCAGTTAGAATCCAAAGTCTGACCAAGAAAGTTAAGTGAGCCCATAATTGGAAATAATGTGCTGTATTTTTATTGTTTTATGTGTTCCCTGGGAGAGTTCTGTACTTAGTTGAATAAAGGTGAGAGTTGATTACTTCTGTCACTGTGTGTTCACTTGCTGTCTATAAAATAAAGCAGCTTAATGATTTATATCTGGCTTCATCTTACTAAGTATTTCAGCCTGCCTTCGGAAAGGTTGTAAAAGCACAATTATGGAAGACGTGATATCCAGCTCAGATTACAAGAGCCGACTACTGTTGCACCCCTGGGTTACACTGCTATGTAGTTAGATATTGGGTAGTATAGAAACACTCCTTAACATAAGTTTGGACCACTTACAGGAGCATCCAAGAGAATAACTGCGACAGACCAGAAACTTTTGACAGTTAGTCATGGTAGTAAAAGCCGTACAGTATAATTATAATCTTGACAGATGAGTGAGAAAGGAATAAGAAAGCACAAAAAGCCTTTTCTACTGGAACAAAACAGGTTTATTCATAGGGATATAGGGAAGTACAGGACTGGCAAGGACTATTTGGACCTACTGACAGGTCCCAAGAACTAAAACCATTCCCTGAAATATCTGTCCAATTCTCTCTTAAATGTCTCCAAACTATCCATCTCCACTGCTTCTCTGTGCAGTTCTGACTTTGGAAAGCCCACCAAAGAAGTAGTGAAAGAAAGAGAAGCAAGATCCATTGTAACATCAATAGAGAGAGACAGAAAGAAAGAGAGAGTGAGAGAGAGAGAGATGAGAATGGTTGTTACAGGGAGAGTTTGGGAAGCTAAAGGCAAGCGAAGGATCAGCTACCTAATGATCCATAAGCAGGCTGCCTGATTGCTCTGTGGAAATAATACTTTTAAGTGGGCTCACAAAATGTGGGTTGTCCTGGCACAATTTCACTGTGTAAGGAGCTAATTGATTTACCATTACTCACTGGCAGGTTGATGCAACAGTAAAAAGATTAAATCATAGTTCACTTCCAGTAAGCAGGTTGACTTCTTACATGCTTGGTGCTAATTCCTATGCTTCACTTACAGCAGCAAACAGAAGCCGAATTGGTGTGTGATTTAATGGCCATCGGCCACAGGGAACAACATGACTCCAAACAACCCAACCTGGACAAAATCTATCTCTTTGGTGGGCTTCCAAAAGTCAGCAGCAGACAGTGTGGCTTTTGACTTCAATTTCTCACCATTATCTTACAAATGAGAAAACAATGTTGAAGGTGGCAGGAACATGTTTGAATTCCACCTCAAGGCGTTCCACTCCCTTTTAGCTGCTTTGTGAGCACTTGCAAGTTTATTTATCTCACAGCAGAAACTTGCCCATTAGAGAATATATTAAGAATTGTCTATGCACCTACATTACTAGACTTCAAAAGTATTTCATTGGCTATAAACTGCTTTGGGGCATCCTGAGTTTGTGAAAGGCGCTGTATAAATGCAAGTCATTTTTTTTCACCCACACATTGCATGCGCCTGCCATACTTTCCCTTCTGTTGGCAGGCTCTATACTTTAAACGAGACTTAAAAGTGTTTGGAAGACACCAACCTGAAGGAGACATTGCACTCTACGACCGTGGCCTGATACTAACTGCACACAGTCTAAAAACAACTATGACCCTGAGATTGACTGCCTAATATAGAGGAACTGTAATAAATATTTTTAATAAGTACATTGAAGAGATGAGTGCCCAGTCAAGAGAGTAGGCTGGTTTGTGATTGAAGTCAGCAGCTTCCATTAATCTATGGAGCACGTTCCTCTGCTCTACAAAACAGATGATTAACACTCGAGAGCTTCGCTGCAAGCAGGAAATAATTCCTTTGTGACATGCCTGCATTTGCATAGTAACTACTTGCTATAACTCTCGGTATCCATCAGGGGTGACAGAGCACGTGCAGTACATCGAAAATATTTAGCTCAAGATCAAATAATGTTTGAACATTAAAAGACAGTGCTGTTGTACTGATTCATGAGGGAGAACATCTCACAGTCTTGTGTTTGATTAACGCTTTCATCAAACTGACTACTGTTGATTTTTTTTCCCCAATTGCACCAGCTTTCAAAACTATAGAACGTTCTCCTTCAGGTGAGTAATGGAAAGGTGCAATATACAGTTACATTATAAATCATGTCTGGAGTGCAAAATGATCGGGTTTGGCTTGTACATGTATACACTTTTGGAACTGTAGGATCCCTATACTCCAACCTTGTACAGCGCTTGTTTACAATAACAGCAGAAATAGCTGTGACGGCTTTTGTGGAGGCTGCTACCGCTTTGGTGAAACTCTGAGCATTTTTTGGAGTGCTGCGGTACCACTATTGCTGTTACTGCCCCATAAGGAGCAGGAGTAGGCCACATGGCCCCTCAAGCCTGCTCCGCCATTCAATAAGATCATGGCTGATCATCAACCTCAACTCCACTTTCCTGCCCGATCCCCATATCCCTTGATTCCCCTAGAGCCCAAAAATCTATCTACCTCAGCCTTGAATATACTTGACGATTCAGCATTCACAGCCCGCTGGGGCAGAGAATTCCAAAGATTCACAAC
Organism: Somniosus microcephalus; assembly: GCF_052327205.1. NCBI lineage: Eukaryota > Metazoa > Chordata > Chondrichthyes > Squaliformes > Somniosidae > Somniosus > Somniosus microcephalus. The sequence continues at coordinate 109,175,642 of NC_140992.1, forward strand.
CCTCTGAGTGAAGAAATTCCTCCTTATCTCAGTCTTGAATGACCTATCCCTTATCCTGAGACTGTGCCCCCTAGTTCTAGACACTCCAGGCAGGGGAAATAACCTCTCAGCATCTACCCTGTCAATTCCCTTCAGAATCTTGTATGTTTCAATGAGATCACCTCTCATTCTTCTAAACTCTAGAGAGTATAGGCCCATTCTACACAATCTCTCATCATAGGACAGCCCTCTCATCCCAGGAATCAATCTAGTGAACCTTCATTGCACCGCCTCCAAGGCAAGTATATCCTTCCTTAGATAAGGAGACCAAAACTGGGCACAGTACTCCAGGTGTGGTCTCACCAAGGCCCTGTACAATTGTAGCAAGACTTCCTTACTCTTATACTCCAACCCCCTTGCAATAAAGGCCAAAATGCCATTTGCCTTCCTTATTGCTTGCTGGACCTGCATGCTAGCTTTCTGTGTTTCTTGCACGAGGACACCCAAATCTCTCTGAACAGCATCATTAAAAAGGTTCTCACTATTTAAAAAATATACTGCTTATCTATTCTTCTTACCAAAGTGAATAACCTCACATTTTCCTACATTATACTCCATCTGCCACCTTACTGCCCACTCACTTAGTCTATCTACATCCCTTTGCAGATTCTTTGGGCTGGATTTTGCCATTGGAGGCGGGTCAGGTGGTCAGCGGTTCCCGCTTCTGCCTCCGATGTCAGGCAGGATAATTTAGCGATTTTGCCCTAATTGGGCAATTGATTCCCAGCGTGTGCGAACCCCTGGCCCAATGAGTCTTTTGGTCCTGAAACTCGCCTCTGATGATGTCATTTATGCAGATGCATTTAAGGGCTGCAAGCAGCCTTGGTTCATTTTCTGCCTTAGAACTTTTATTTGGGATTCTTCTAAGGGATTTGTGCTGCTGATATGTCAACTTCAAGGCCCAAGGCCGCACCCCGGTTTGATGAGGACTCCCTCCATGCTCTGGTGGAGGGAGCCAGAGCTCAGAAGGAGGCATTGTTTCCTTCCTCTGGGAGGAAAAAACCTCCCCAGCAGACCAAAGCTGTGTGGCTGCAAGTGGCACAGGAGGTCAGTTCAAGATCAATGTGCAGCAGAATCTGGCTGCAGTGCAGAAAGAGATTTAGTGACGTTCTCCGCATAGGAAAAGTGAGTATGACATCACCATTACCCTCAATCTGCTCCCCATCGCTTCTCATCACCAGCACTCTGCATTGTCAACCTCCTCCTCCACATCCCACTTTTCCCTTACATCTCTTGCACCCTTAACCATTCCCTCTCTCTCTCTATGTACACATTCACTTAACTATTCAACTATGTAGCCCTCACCCTCCCTATCATTGCTATGCTATGACAACAACTTACAACATACAGGGAGGGCCCTTGGTCTTGGGACCTCACTCCATCTTTGTGTCCTTCTAAGCATCTATGCTATGGATTATCTACACTCACTCAATCATTATCACTCAAACTCCACTTGTGTCCCTCATTGCAGGAAAAGAGAGAAAGGGCGAAGACAGGAGGAGGGACACCCTCAATAGCCTAGCTCACCAGCGCTGAGGAGGCAGCCCTCGAGATCGTGGGAGCTGAGGAGGATGTGCAAGCGCGGGATGGACAGACGGGCACATCAGAACAAGCTGGTGACAGAATAGTTTTGCATCTCTCTCATTGACATTGCATGAGTGACTGATATTGATTCTGATGCTCTAGCAGATTGACTTATGATCATCTGCACAATTCCATGTGCATGCAACATTTATATCACATATCGAACTCTTTCCTTTACTCCCCCACAGGACCATTGACAGCTCCCCCCCTCCCCACTGTCCAGGAGGAAGAGCCTGAGCCAGAAGACTCCTCAGAGGAAGCTGCAACCTCTGAGGGCACAGCGTCACCAGAAATAAGCGCATCCAGCACCAGTGCAGAAACTCACACCTCGGTGGGACCTTTGGGACATAGAGTAGTGTTGTCACCTGGTGTATCACAGCTCACAAGTGAGCATCAGCAGATGGTGGAGACAGGGACAGCAGTGGAGAGTCCTAGTCGGAAGTTGCAGGACACTCCCAGCTCGGCTCAGCTGCATGTCGACCCTGTGCCTACGGGTCCATCCAGAAGGAGAGCGGTGATGTAACTCCAGGAACAGGTGCAGGAGTCTCTGGCAGGTTTTATCTCCAGGGTCACTGCAAGTGTGGAGAGGATGGAGGAATCCATCGCTAACATGAGCAGAGCCTTTGTGGAGGCATTGGCGCAGGAACGCATCACCACGGAAAGGATGGCAACCTCCGTGGAAAGGATGGCAACCTCCATGGTAAGGCTGGCTACCGTAGAGGAGAGGATGGCTATGTCAACGGAGGAACTAAGTCGCCAGGGTGTTGAAAACATGGTCGTTGCTCAGAATAGACTGACATCTCTGGAGGAGCGATGGGCAGCTATTGAGCAGAGAAACCAGAGCTTCATGGAAGTCCTCTGGAGTAGGACTTCCAGTGCAGAAACGGGTCCTCATGGCCCCCCTGAAGCACAGCAAGGTGCTGTCAAGCCACTTGCTAGCTCTGAAGTGAGGCTGATCCATGAGAGGGATGTTGGTGGCAGACAACAAGGAAGTGGGGGCTCCTCTCCAAGCGCTCACACTCCCATGCCACTGCAGAGCCCTCAGTCAGCGCCCCACCAGAGTCCTCACCCAACTGAGATGGGCATCTCAGCCCCTGCACAGTCGCAGGAGCAGCAGACTGTTGGCATGCCCTCACAGGCTCGCAACTCCAGAGGATGCCCACGAAAGGTGTCGAGGCAGGAGCAGCATGAAAGTGAGCAAGGGGCCTCCACATCTGCTGAAGCCACAGGGGAAGCACCACGTAGGAGCACACTTAAGAGGAAGAAACAGCACAACTAGTCACAAGGGTAGTCACTTGGGTGTTCTGTAGTGTTTAATTGTGAAATGCCATCCTTTACTGAATGTTATAAAATGAAGTGATGGCAAACTGTTGAAGTTCTGGGCTGTGTCATTTCGCAAATGGGACTTCCACATTGAGGACTCAGGGCAACGTGGATTTGTCAGTATGGTGGTCAGAGTGATAGGAAGCCGTAGGTTCTTGTCCATTGTCGATGGTGTGGTATAAAGGTGCGAGCCAAATGTGTTTGATTGGGCAGCCTAAGCAAATCTGGCCAAGATGAGTGCATCCCTTGCATCCCGGGCAGCAATGTTCTCATGTGTTGCTGCTGCTGGTTGATGTGCCTCCGCAAGGTCTTCGTTTTCGCTCTCCTCCTCATCCTCCTCCACCTCATCCTCATCCTCATCTGAGGAGGCTATGCACTGAGCCACTTGTTCCTCAGGCAGCTACAAGCCATGATGCTGTGCCATGCTGTGAAGTGCACAGCAGACCACGATTACTCTGGAGACCCTAGCTGCTGAGTACTGCAGGGCTCCACCTGATCTATCAAGGCATCTGAATCACATCTTCAGCAAGCCAATGGTTTGCTCGATAATGGGTCTGGATGAAATGTGGCTGGAGTTGTAGCGCTCCTCAGCTTCATTGGATGGCCTCCTGAGCAGCATCATTAGCCACATCTTCAGGGGATAGCCCTTGTCTCCAAGTAGCCATCCGCAAAGTTGGTTTGGCGGACTGAAGAGCGGAGGCATAGTAGACTACTGCAGGATGAACAAGTCATGGCAACTGCCAGGGTACTTGGCGCAAATATGCAAAAATTCCTTCTTGTGGTTACACACCAGCTGTACGTTGAGGGAGTGGAAGCCCTTGCGGTTGACAAAAAGAGCTGGATTGTGATGGGGTGCCTTAAGGGCCACATGTGTGCAGTCTACGATGCCCTGCACCCTTGGCAAGCCTGCCATATTAGCAAACCCAACTGCACGCGCGGTTATAAGAACATATGAAGTAGGAGCAGGAGTAGGCCATACGGCCCCCCGGGCCTGCTCCGCCATTCAATAGGATCATGGCTGATCCGAACTTAGACTCACGTCCACTTCCCTGCCCTCTCCCAGTAACCCCTTATTCCCTTATCAGCTAGGAAACTGTCTATCTCCGTTTTAAATTTATTTAATGTCGCAGCTTCCACAACTTGCTTGATCCATGGAGAAGTTGATGTAATTGTGCGCCTTTGCAAAGAGGGCATCAGTTACCTGCGTGATGCAAGTGTGTGCGGCCGACTGGGAGACGCCACTGATGTCTGCTGTTGATCCCTGGAATGAGCCTGAAGTAAAAATGTTGAGTGCGGTGGTGACTTTTCCGGCCACTGGTAAGGGGTATCCACCCGCTCCTATGGGCTCCAGGTCTTGGTGCAGCATTGCGCAGATGTCACCCACTACCTCTCGCGAAAGTCTCAGCCTCCTTTGGCACTGCTGCTCACTCATGTTGAGGTAGCTCATCCTTTGTCTGTAAACCCTGTTTTGTGGGTATCTCCTGCAGCAACGTGCTTCCCTGCGCTGGCGCCTTCTGGCCTGTGCAGCTTCAGGTGGGTGAGCAGCAGGTTGGCGCTCCTGTTGTTGCTGCTGCTGTTGGTGCTGCTGTTCCGGGTTCTGCTGCTGCTGCAGCTGGTCTTCATCCAAATCTGAGGTCCAGGAGGAAAGGAAATAAATGGTTCCCATGCTGCTGGTATATACCTCAGTTGAGGAAGTGCTCAGCGCTCAGTCAGGGTGGGGAGAGGGTTTGCCCAGGAGATTACAGTGGAGATGGATCTCAGCTTCAACATTTCCAAAATCAGTAGACCTGCAAAAAGTTCTCCAAGGCCTGAGAAAAGAAAGTTCTGCCATCTGCAAATGATCAGTGGAAAATTCTGTTTTTATGGTGGAGCTGCAGCTTGTGAAAATGACAGGATTAGCTGGCCTGTTCCAGGAGAGACGTGCAGCACGCTGGAAATGTGGTCAACTTTGAAAGGCCTCTCAAAATGGGATTATAGAGGTCGTTAAGTAGCAGTTACGTGCCTTAAGGGCCTAGCCCACCGCTTGGAGGCAGGGCCGAAACAGAGTCTGCAAGCCCGCATTTGGGAAAGTTGCGCAGAGGAGGGTTTTTGCAACTTTCCCACCTGACCCGCCTTCAAACCCGCTTCCTTGGGGCTGGCAAAATCCAGCCCTTTGTGTTCTCCTCACAGCTTACTGTCCCACCTAGCTTTGTATCATCAGCAAACTTGGATACTTTACGCTCGGTCCCTTCATCTAGGTCATTAATATAGATTGTAAATAGCTGAGGCCCCTGCACTGATCCTTGCGGCACCCCACTGCCAACCTGAAAAAGATCCGTTTATCCCTACTCTCTGTTTTCTGTCTGTTAACCAATCCTCTATCCATGCTATTATATTACCCCCAACCCCATGAGCCCTAATATTGCGTAATAACCTTTTATGTGGCAACTTATCGAATGCCTTTTGGAAATCCAAATATACTACATCCACTGGTTCCCCTTTATCTACCCGGCTAGTTACATCCTCAAAAAACTCTAATAAATTTGTCAAACATGATTTCCCTTTCATAAAACCATGTTGACTCTGCCTAATCATGTTATTATTTTCTAAGTGCCCTGATACCACTTCCTTAACAATTGATTCCAGCATTTTCCCGATGACTGATGTCAGGCTAACTGACCTATAGTTCCCTGTATTTTCTCTCCCTCCTTTCTTGAATAGCAATGTTACATTTGCGACCTTCCAATCTGCTGGTACCATTCTAGAATCTAGGGAAATTTGGAAGATCAAAACCAATGCATCCACTATCTCTTCAGCCACCTCTTTTAGAACCCTAGGATGTAGACCGTCAGGTCCAGGGAATTTGTCGGCTTTTAGTCCCATTAGTTTCTCTAGTACTTTTTCTCTACTTATATTAATTACGTTAAGTTCCTCACCCTCATTAGACCCTTGGTTCTCCATCATTTTTGGTATGCTTTTAGTGTCTTCTACTGTGAAGACAGATAAAAAATATTTGTTTAACGTTTCTGCCATTTCCTTATTCCCCATAATAATTTCTCCTGTCTCAGCCTCTAAGGGACCAACGTTTACTTTTGCTACTCTCTTCCTTTTTACATACTTGTAGAAGCTCTTACAATCTGCTTTTATATTTCTTGGTCATCCTTTGCTGGTTTCTGAAACTCTCCCAGCCCTCAAGCTTACTACTATTCTTCGCAGCATTATAAGCTTCTTCTTTCAATCTAATGCTATCCTTAACTTCTTTAGGTAGTCATGGTTGGATCACTTTTCCCATGGAGTTTTTGTTTCTCAATGGAATGTATTTTTGTTGAGAATTATTAAATATTTCTTTAAATGCTAGCCACTGCTTATCTACTGCCATACCTTTTAATCTATTTTTCCAATCTACCTTAGCCAACCCACCTCTCATATCTATGCAATTGGCTTTATTTAAGTTTAAGACTCTAGTTTCAGACTTAGGCAAGTCACTCGCAAACTTAATATGAAATTCTATCATATTATGATCATTCTGCCCCAGAGGATCCTTTACTATGAGATTGCTAATTAACCCTGTCTCATTACACAATACAAGATCTAAAATAGCCTGTTCCCTGGTTGGTTCCATGACGGATAATTCTAGGAAACTGTCCCGAATGCATTCCACAAACTCATCCTCCAGACTACCTTTGCCAATTTGATTTGTTCAGTCTATATATATTTTTTATAATTCATTGATGGGATGTGGGCATCACTGGCTAGGCCTGCATTTAGTGCCCATCCCTAATTGCCCTTGAGAAGATGGTGGTGAGCCGCCTTCTTGAACCGCTGCAGTCCATATGGTGTAGGTACACCCACAATGCTGTTAGGAAGGGAGTTCCAGGATTTTGGCCCAGCGACAGTGAAGGAACGGCAATACAGGTCCAAGTCAGGATGGTGTGTGGCTTGGAGGGGAATTTGTAGGTGGTGATGTTCCCATGCGTCTGCTGCCCTTGTCCTTCTAAGTGGTAGAGGTCGCGGGTTTGGAAGGTGCTGTTGAAGGAGCTTTGGCGAGTTGCTGCAGTGCATCTTGTAGATGGTACACACTGCAGCCACAGTGCGCCGGTGGTGGAGGGAGTGAATGTTGAAGGTGGTGGATGGAGTGCCAATCAAGCGGGCTGCTTTATCCTGAATGGTGTCGAGCTTCTTGAGTGTTGTTGGAGCTGCACTCATCCAGGCAAGTGGAGAGTATTCCATCACACTCCTGACTTGTGCCTTGTAGATGGTGGAAAGGCTTTGAGGAGTCAGGAGGTGAGACACTCGCCGCAGAATTCCCAGCCTCTGGCCTGCTCTTGTAGCCACAGTATTTATATGAAGATTCAAGTCCCCCATGATTATTGCATTATCTTTGTTGCAAGTTCCTACTATTTCTTGATTAATATTCTGTCCAACGGTATAGCTACTGTTAGGGGGCCTATATACTACCCCCAACAGTGTTTTTTTGCCCCTCGTTATTCCTTATCTCCACCCATACTGATTCTACTTCCTGATCTTCCAAGCCAAGATCCTTTCTCTCTAATGTCCTTATGCCATCCTTTACTATCAGGGCTACTCCCCCTCCTTTTCCATTCTGCCTGTCTCTTCAAAACATCAAGTACTGTACTCTGAAACATTTAGTTCACAACCTTGGCCACCTTGCAACCATGTCTCTGTAATGGCTATTAGATCAAATCCATGTATCTCTATTTGTGCCACTAGTTCATCTATCTTGTTATGAATGCTTCATGCATTCAGATAAAGAGCCTTTAATTTAATTTTGTTACCATATTCCCTGCTTTGGCCTTATTCTCTGCTGCACTGCTACCGTTAAACTCTCGTCCCTTCCTGTCACACTCTGCTTATTTTTACCCAAATCACTACACTGCTCTATTGCCTTGACCTTTCTCCAGATTTCTAAATTTCCCCTCACCTGACCCCTCCACCCAGAGGATGGACAGTATAGAAACATCAAAATATTTGGTACAGGAGGAGGGCATTAGCACCTTCTTACAACTGCTGAAAATTGGTCCAGTTCATCAAATGAATTGGACGGTAAATTATATGAGGCTTGAGGTTGGAATGGATGTAAATTTCAGGCAGACAGATGCAACAGGTATATTTTAAGTTTAATAGCACCCTCAAACTGCAGTAAAAATGACAATAAATCTCTGATTTTACAACAGCTGTTCTATCCCAGCAGCTTCTTTGTGACCTCGTAGAGAAGTTTTATTGATCTTCTCTTTTAATAGACATCACAGTTATCATACTTCACCTTATTCAATTTGTAATCAAAACAGGGTAAATGGAAAACAGTGGATACCAAGGACTGAAGGAAAGGCAGTAATTCAATCAGATGGCTTCATAAAATATGAGAACCAAGCTGCGCTGTTTTGCGTGAGTTATTTTAAGGCCCCCATGATTTCTGCTGGCCAGTGTGCTGTCCGGTGTGGATCTGAGTCATATAAAATAGGAAGCTCCCAAACAGTGGTTAACACTGTTGCCTCACAGCGCCAGGGACCCGGGTTCAAATCCGGCCTCGGGTGACTGTCTGTGTGGAGTTTGCACATTCTCCCCGTGTTTGCGTGGGTTTCCTCCGGGTGCTCCGGTTTCCTCCCATAGTCCAAAGATGTGCGGGTTAGGTTGATTGGCCATGATAAAAAAAATTGGCCCTTAGTGTTAGGGGGGATTAAATACGTGGGGTTACGGGGTTACGGGGATAGGGCTTGGGTGGGATGGCTGTCGGTGTAGGGACTGGGTGCTAGGGTTTGGATGATCAGCCATGATCTCGTTGAATGGCGGAGCAGGCTCGAAGGGCCGAATGGCCTATTCCTGCTCCTATCTTCTATGTTTCTATGTTTGTTCTCCTGTCTGTGCTGAGTTGAAGTGTGACTATTGACAGAAGGTTGTGGGTTCAAGACCCACTCCAGAGACTTGAGCACATAGCTTAGGCTGACACTCAGGTGCAGTACTGAGGGAGTGCTGCACTGTCGGAGGCTCCATCTTTCAGGTGAAACCTTAAACCAATGCCCCGTCTACCCTCTCAGGTGGATGTAGAAAAATCCAATGGCACTATTTTAAGAAGAGAGGGGAGTTCTTCCCAGTATCCTGGCCAATATTTATCCCTCAACCAACATCAATAAAACAGATTATTTGGTCAATATCACATTGTCTCTTGTGGAACCTTGCTGTGCGCAAATTTGCTGCTGTGTTTTGCTACATTACAAGACTAACTACACTTCAAAAAAGTACTTCATTGGCTGTAAAGTGCTTTATTACATCTTGAGGTTATGAAAGGTACTATATAAATGCAAGTCGTCTGGACACCTTTCCCTTTCCTCCCTGCCCTTTCCTCCCTCCTCTTTCCTGACCTTTCCTTCCCTCCTTTCCTTCCCTTCTTTCCTTCGTCCTTTCCTCCCTTCCAACCCCCCCCTCCTTTACTTCACTCCCTCCTTTCCTTCTCTCCCTCCCTCCTTTCATGCCCTCCCTCCTTTGCTTCCTCTCTCTCTCCCTCCCATGCAATGGGATTGGGAAAGGAACAGTCAGCCTGGCTTTCAATGCTGATCTCTATCCAGTCACTTCTGCTGGAAAATATTCACATGTGGGCCTCAGACATAATGGCCACCATGGTCAAAAAGCCTGCCAAAAACTTGCTATCTACACGTGAAGAATGGCTACTTGGAGAGTGGAGAGTGGTCAGCACTTGTAAGCCAGAGCTTGGAGAAGGGAAAATTAGAGGTGATGGGGAAATAAACAAAAAATGAAATGAATCCTGAGATTAGATTGCAGCCTCAAAATCAGCTGCACGCATGTTATGATTTACTGTTACAATGATGGTTTTTGGAGGTAAGCTTTATTTTGTTTTGCTGCTGGCAGTGCCAATCATGGCAGATGCTTAAAGCCAGTACATTCCATCACATAATTATGTGATCATTCAACACTAAAAGGCAAATGATTGGGACAAAATCACTGCCGGTTAATTGAGCAGCAATCGATAGATGGTTGTTGACTCAAACATCTTGTGCGTCCCCCCATCCTTAAGCGCAGCATTGATGGCTGTACCTGCAGCCACCAAGGCCTCGCACTCCCTCCCTAAATATCTCCACCTCCCTCTCCGCATTTATGATCCTCCTAAAAATCCACTACTTTGACCAAGCTTTTGAGCACCCCTCCTATAGCTCCTGCTTTGGCCTGGTGTCCATTTTTGTTGCTTATGCCTCTGTAAAGCACTTTGTAATGTTTCTTCTACATTTAAAGCATTATATAAATGCAAGTTCATCTTGTTAAAGTAAATGGGTAAATGAGTGCAGCTGCAACAACACTCAAGAAGCTCGACACCATCCAGGACAAAGCAGCCCGCTTGATTGGCACCCTATCCACCACCTTAAACGTTCACTCCCTCCACCACCGACGCACCGTGGCTGCAGTGTGTACCATCTACAAGATGCACTGCAGCAACTCGCCAAGGCTTCTTTGGCAGCACCTCCCAAACCTGCGACCTCTTCCACCTAGAAGGGCAAGGGCAACAGGCGCATGGGAACACCATCACCTCCAAGTTTCCCTCCAAGTCACACACCATCCTGACTTAAAAATATAGTGCCAATCCTTCATCGTCGCTGGGTCAAACTCCTGGAACTCCCTCCCTAACAGCACTGTGGGAGAACCTTCACCACATGGACTGCAGCCGTTGAAGAAGGCAGCTCACCACCACCTTCTTGAGGGCAACTAAGGATGGGCAATAAATGCTGGCCTTGCCAGCGACGCCCAGATCCCATAAGCGAATAAAAAAAACTCCATTAAAATAGTAGGCATAGGAATTTCATTTACTCAGAATAAGCAGTTGTTAACCAATAATAATGAATGAGCCGAATTCCAAAGCAATGGAGCATATTTTTTTTAACATTATTGGCCTGGAATTTGCAGTGCGTAATAACAGCAAATGAACAGCATTCGCCATTATTATCCCTTTGAAACTGACCGCAACGTCAGGATGTAGCGCGTGCGCATTCTAACAGAAATCCTGAAGTTGCGGTCAGTCATTCGCTGCTCTGACACTGGCTGGGCTGTGCCCCAACCACCGCCCCCCCACCCCGCCCCCACCCGCATAGCTGGCAATCCATGAAATGAGTGCAATCAGAGAATCGACGAAGACATGAGCTTTTCCACAGTAATATCACTGTTAAATACCCCATTAAAAGTTAGACATAGAAACATAGAAGATAGGAGCAGGAGTAGGCCATTCGGCCCCTCGAGCCTGCTCCGCCATTTAATGAGATCATGTCTGATCATCCAAACTCAGTACCCTGTCCCTACTTTCTCCCCATATCCCTTGATCCCTTTAGTCTTAAGAAATATATCTAACTCCTTCTTGAATATATTTAATGAATTGGCCGCCACTGCCTTCTGTGGTAGAGAATTCCACAGGTTCACCACTCTCTGAGTGAAGAAATTCCTCCTCATCTCTGTCCTAAATGGCTTACCCCTTATCCTTAGACTGTGACCCCTGGTTCTGGACTCCCCAGCCATCGGGAACATCCTTCCTGCATCTAGTCTGTCTAGTCCTGTTAGAATTTTAAAAGTTTCAATGAGATCCCCTCTCATTCTTCTAAACTCCAGCGAATATAAGACCTTGTTAGATTAGGTGCAACTGGGGTTTTAACGATTCTTGTTTGCCCACAATGTTGTCGGTGTTACCGTCAACTGCAGTTAACGGCCACTGGAAATGGTCACAACGCTAAGCGAGTGAAATTGGTCTGAGGGGCATGGAGATAGCTGGCGCCGCGCTCACCTTCCATGCAACACCATCCTGGTGGCATTGCTGGAGGGATCCGGGACGAAGTTTCTGTCCAGGTCCGGCGTTGCAGCTTCCCACAGCCTCTGTGAGCGAAGCTGTGGAGCTCGCAAGGAATGGTGGGCAATGAAGAGGTCTGAGAATTAAAGGGGCCACGCACACTGAAAGCAATACAAAATAAAATGCAGTGAATCAATACATTTTTCAGCCCTTTCTGCCTTTTAAAAAATATTCAATATTTAAATGAAGTTCCAAATGTGAATATTCAGCTCTTAAAGTTGAATTACCTTCCTAACCTCAACAAATGGGAAAACTGCCTCAGCAGTCACACAAATGGCTCAGCAAGCCAGGGAAGGGGCACTGAGGGTCTCACACGTAGCACTCCAGCTTTGTGCAGGGGCTCAACACTGCAAGAGCGGCTCTCTACCCACAGGGGCCAGGAGGCCCTCCAGAAAGAACGATATGGGAGTACATTACCAAGGCCGTCACTGCCAGCAGTATCACCCCCACCATCTGGCTCCGGTGCCCAAAGAAGCTTCATGACCTCAGATCACTGGTCAAGGTCAGTGAATGCATCTTCAAAAGCTGTCTCCTACCAACTGCACCACTAGCCTCACACACTGCTCAATGCACAACCCCCAATCACTCACCTACCGACAGTCTGCACCAATGATGAGGCACACCTCCCATTCCTAGCCTCACCCCACCCCCTTGGAGGAGATGGTGCTGGCCATTCTTGGCAGGGGCATGGTTGAGCCCTTGGCCAGCGGCGGGGCTGAAAGGATACAAGATGCGGGTATCCTTGTATGTTATCCTCCTTCTGGCATGCACCTCATGCTTTCCCACTCTCAGCACAACTCCACCCTTGTGCCTTCCTCATTTCACACACCCAAGAAATGCAGCCTGACCAGCCAGTGGGTCAACAAGAAGAGGCAGCCTGCCCAGCTAGTGGGACTGCAGGCAGATGATTCCATCCCGGATATCCTGGCCACAAAGGGGCTGTCTGGGATGCATCCTTCCGTCTGATTCCTCCTCTTTGGCTTCCTCCTCTTCTGCATCTTCCTCTTCTGTGTCTTCCCCTTCCCTCTGCAAGCGAATGCTGTAAATGTGAAATGCTGGAAATACTCAGTTGGTCAGGCAGCATGTCAGCCTGAGACGTGAACTCTGTTTTTCTCTCCACGGATGTTGCATGACCTGCTGAATATTCACAGCACGTTCTGTCTTCTCAAAGGCCTTCATTTACCATCTGAGCCCTTGCAAGTATCCAGCAGCACTCCCTACACACTTAAAAAACTTTTCACATCTAATGCAGCAAGGCACTTCAATAAAATCAAAAAACACAGTCCAAATCCTTAAAGTTAAACTTACCTGAATGATGTGTGTGTCCCTTTAAGAGCTACAGACATTGCCACTGTCAGCCTGCTTGCACGCCAGGCTAACCTGGTGTGCTTAGGACCCAGCACTGAATTCAGCGCTAGGGTCGAAGTTCACGTTGGTGACGTTATGTCGGTGTTGCACGCCAATTGATGTCACCACGCCACCATTTTTTTTTCCAGGGCAGCGCAAAGGGGGAGAGGAATATGGCGGCCGCTGTGGGACTCACCACCAGCTGGCGAAAGAGTGGCGGCCGCCATTTTATCACCATTTCATGGCACTATGGAGTGGCGGTAAGTACATGAATTTCTAGCCCTATATTTTTGTTAAAGTTTGTTCATCTTTATTTCAGGTTTACCTTTTCCCTATGTGAGAGCCCCAATCTTTGTGTTGCTCTCTATAACATTATTAAAAAGTCAGAATTAAAGGAGCTTCTTCACTACCTGGTTCCCGGTCTGGGAGAATTCTGCATTGTGATTGGCTGATTGGCTGCTTAGACATCTTGTTGAAGTCACAGCAGCTCGCGTTGGGGAATTCCCCATTAACTTACGCTGATCTCAACTGAACGTCAGAAAAGCCAAATTTCTCGCAACAGAGATTGCAAGATCTTTGCGGGAAGCTTACTTTGGGGCCAGCGGCAATCGCCTTTGCTTTGCTGCTGACCGCAAATTATGGGCCAATGATAGCAATAAAATCAGTGTAGTGCAAAGTGTGAACTTTTTCACTAACTTTGTAAATGGAGGAAAGTTTACCACACAACTTGTTTCAGTCACATTAGAAGAAAATATATTTGTATGTGAGAAATGGGATTAGTGTAGACGAACGTGACTACGGACTAGTTCTATGTTCACTGTTGTACTTCTCTGCACTCTCAGTCCTTGTCATCTACAGGAACTTGGCATCTTTGTAGCTTCAGTGTAACGTGGAGCTGAGCAGAATGGGGTTTAAATTTACATGGAATTTGCCTGACCTGCTCTTATTAGAATAGTATTTGCAGATACCCCGTGACGCTGTTCTCTGCATAATGCAACACTTCAGTTTATTCTTTCCATACCTGTACCGGGCCAAGGTTATTTAAAGTCAGATTTCCTTGTAATTGTTTCCCTGTTATTTTTGTGATTCATCATAGAATCTTTCATAGGCTATTCAGCCCCGCATGCCTGTGCCGGATGTAACATTGCACCACTTTATAGGATTGAGGCTTCTGTTTAGCTTTTGTTAAACTTAAAATTTTTGACAGATGAAACGTCATACGTTGACGTTCTCTGTAACCGGCTTTCCTTTAATTGGCCTGCTAAGCCTGCTGGGCAGGCTTAACAATGTCAATCAAGGGAAAATAGTGTGGGTTGGCCAGAAGTTGATGGAGGCGGGACTGAAACCCGACAAGTGGGAGTCCCGCCTCCAAAAGCAAAATCCAGCCCTATGTCTCTATTTATGAAGCCCAGGATCTTGTATGCTTTTTTAATAGCTTTCTCAACCTGTCCTGCCACCTTCAACAATTTGTGCACATGAATCTGGTTTCTGGTAATCTCTGTCTTGCTCACTGGTTACCTGTTGCAATGTTTCTCTAGTCTTTGCATTCCCACAGTCAAATTCACAAGACATCTATATTTGTTGCAGTTCCCCCAGCTGCATTGTGCAGTCTCAACACTTAATAAAGGAGAAAAAAAGATTTGCACCTAATTATACTCAGCTGTAAAGACATAGATGCAGGTAGATGACATGCCACTGTCCAAATAATCCAGTCTTGTGGTTGGGCGGTGGTTCCAAGGAGAGTGGACTGCAATTATATTTCAATTGAGTAAAGCCGGTTTAAAATGACAGCTAAACCATCCGTTGGAACCCATGAAGCATTGTGTATGTAACTTTAAATGTGATTTTAGCAAGACGTTAATGAAGCAAAAGATAATGTGATAGGAGGAGAGGATGAGGAAGAGCAAGCAATATGAAAATAGGAGTGCTGTGTCATTTTAAGGAAAGCCGAGCAAAAATATTTACCAATAGGCCTCATGAATGCAGCAAATTTTCTGCTTGCAAAAGTATGTTTTAGGGATATTGGACCGGATTTGCGGTTGGAGGCGTACTTCCGTTGTATGCCTCCAACCCGGAAAAAAAATCCGAACCTACCTGCTGCCTCCCGGGCTTTGGAGACTTCGGGTCCTGGGCCTGCTGGTGTACGCCTGTGTAAAGGCCCACAGATCCCGGGGGCGCAGGCAGTTCGGAAATGTCCCCGGGATCACGTGGGCCCTGTCCTCCTATCAGAAAGGAGGATTCCTCATATGCTTATGGGGAATCCCCAAATAATTGGAATAATAATAAATGTTCCCATTTTGAAATTTAATGAAAAGTCCCTTTAATGAAGCATTTACAATAAAAATTTAATTTTTTGAAAATTAATTTGAAACATTTAAACCTGGGTCAAAATTTACATGAACTAATTTTAAATGTTTGTGGCTGATTTTTTATTTTCAAATTTTTAATTTCAGATTTATATTAACCCCTTACGTGGCGAAAGCAGGCCCTATGCCCACTTTTACCAGGTGTAAGGGTTTCGTTGGCATTTGCTGGGCAGTGGTTAGGCAAATAGCCCCACTCTGCACCGGCGAAAGTGAATTTTTGGGTCTGTTCGTATGATCTGTCACCGGCCCCGCAAAATCCAGGCCAATATTACGCTTTCATCACTACTTTCCTCGTGAACACTGAGCAAAAGAAGGTTGTTTCACCAAATCCATTAGTTTCTTGCTGTCTGCTTATTCAGTCTTTGTCAATAGATCGCCACCTACTGGTTCTTAAACACATCACCGCCGACAAAATGCTCCCCAACACAACTGAGGGTGAAACTGGAAGCACAATTGGGAGCGGGAGCGTGTTGAGTTGATCGCTCCAGACTCCTGTATTTTTATGACTTAATATGGGCTCACCTATCGCCGTATTACTGCTGTTCCACTACTCCTTTACCACAGATTAAAATGTAGACAAGTAAGCTAGTTGGGACGTTTTATTACGTTAAAGGCGCTATATAAATCTAAGTTGTTGTCATTGTTGTAACGCTGGTTTGATAAAATGATGCCCCTACACTACACAGTTTGTATCCTGTGAAGCAGTTTTGCTT
The DNA here is from genome assembly GCF_052327205.1 of Somniosus microcephalus. Taxonomy (NCBI): domain Eukaryota; kingdom Metazoa; phylum Chordata; class Chondrichthyes; order Squaliformes; family Somniosidae; genus Somniosus; species Somniosus microcephalus. Next base: position 109,191,853 of record NC_140992.1, read on the forward strand.
GGTAACATTTTAAAATTTCATTTTAATGTCTAATAATGCTGCCAGAGATGACTGACTCACAGCTCTTTGTGGACATTTAAATTTCGATGCCGAATTCGCTGGCAAGTTAGCAATGCAGGGCCCGCAGTATAGCTTGGGTCCTCCAGCCCCATGCCACTCTAAGCAAGTAACGGCCTCAAACTGGAACTTGCAATGTAACTGTGCCCTTCATTGAGTTCAGGTTAGAGAGTCATATACAGCACAGAAAGAGGCCCTTCGGCCCATCGTGTCCATGCCGGCCATCAAGCCCTGTCTATTCTAATCCCATTTTCCAGCACTTGGTCCGTAGCCTTGTATGCTATGGCGTTTCAAGTGCTCATCTAAATGCTTCTTGAATGTTGTGAAGGTTCCTGCCTTTCAGGCAGTGAGTTCCAGATTCCAACCACCGTCGGGTGATAAAGTTTTTCCTCAAATCCCCTCTAAACCTCCTGCCCCTTACCTTGAAACTATGCCCCCTGGTTATTGACCCCTCTACTAAGGGGAAAAGTTCCTTTCTATCTACCCTATCTATGCCCCTCATAATTTTGTACACCTCAATCAGATCCCCCCTCAGCCTTCTCTGCTCTAAGGAAAACAACCCCAGCCTGTCCAGTCTCTCTTCATAGCTGAAGCGCTCCAGCCCAGGTAACATCCTGGTGAATCTCCTCTGCACCCTCTCCAATGCAATCACATCCTTCCTATAGTGTGGCGACCAGAACTGCACACAGTATTCCAGCTGTGGCCTAACTAGCGTTTTGTACAGCTCCATCATAACCTCCCTGTTCTTTCATGATGTTGCAATGGTAACATTTCTCTGATACCCTGATGAAGCCCTCACAGTTGTCGCCTCAGGATAACAAGGCGTGCAGTGGATTCTGTGACTGCACCAGAGGTCGTGTTGTCAGGAGTAAGTAACGGTGAAATTATGCTGCGTGAATGTGAGTGTCGAAATGCTTGATCAGTTCACATCAGATTCTTTTGTTGGTTATTGAATCTGTTTAAAATTTCATGGTCAATATAAGTAACGCTTATTTTGCTGAGCAACTCATTGAGATCTGGACAAAAAGCGTTCTATATTGTCTTCTTTCAGAAAATAGCACTTTGGGATACAGTATATGGGTAATTTGAGACATGGCATATGGTAATTGTAACATGCTTGGGAGGAACAGGTGACTTTGGACCTATGGGCCGGAATTTTGCCTACTTGGGCGGGTCTGGTGTGGGCGGTGGCCATGTCGGGTCGCGACGCCGCTGCTGACTCCATCCCGCTGCAGAAAATGAACTTACCTTAATGAGCCCTATTAAGCCCACCCAGTGCATTACCAGACCCAATGAGATGGAGCAGGTCTGGTGACATCATACATGACACGTTTTCAGCCGGGGTCCTTAAAGGAACCATGGCCACATTAAATTTTAAGTTTAATCTAACATAGTGGGTGTTGAATGTTCACTCTACAATATTGGGCCGTATTTTCCGATTGGAGGCTTCCCACGTGCGTATAGTTCCAATGCTGGGCCTCTCCAACTCCAAGTGTGCAGGGCCCACGTATCCCAGAGGCGCATGCGGTTCACAGTGACCCTGGGATCACGTGGGCCATGGGGAGCCAATCAAAGAAGGGAATCTCCCTTCATACACTTGACAGATAGACCTGTCAAATATATGAATGGAGATCAATGAAAATGCACTGTAAAACATTAAATACATTTTTTAAAAATCACCTTTTTAAAATTAGTTGAAATTACAATAAATTTAATATTTTAAACAAAATTTTAATTTTTTGAAAAAAATAATTAAAGTTTTTTACGGGGCTAAAAATAAACGTACCTTTTTTTAAAGTCTTTTTAAATGATAAATGACTGAAAAAAAAATTTAAAACTTTTTTTCAACTCTTATCCTGGTAAAAGCAAGCCTTACACCTGCTTTTACCAGGTGTAAGAATTCTAAGGGTTTTCTGCGGGTGGAGGGTCTCCAGAAAGCGGAACTATCCGCTCGCAGGGGCCCTTCTCCAGGGCAGCTGAAGGATCTGTCAAGAGCATTCTTGACAGATCGGAAATGCCGGTTTTCAGCGCATGTGCTATGCATGCCTGAAACCGGCATTTCAGATGTCCCTACGGGTGGATACACAGTGCGTACCCACCCGTAGGGATTGGAATATCTGGGCCAATATAATAAAAGTTATATATGAGTGACAAAGAAATACTGAAATAATATTATCATTAAGTAATATGACACCATCTACAAATACGATCAAGAACATAATTAAAAAAGTACTTTAATTGGGAAGTTGTTGGTGCTTTAGTCACAAATCTATAGAATTTTGTATCAGTAACTGGTACAAATAGAAGATGTGTGTGTATAGGTAATATATAAAATTAAGCAGATCTTAAATATAATTGTAAAGGGATGGATTTACAATCTTATGCAAGTTCAGTAGAAGAGCTGTGGAAACCCTGATAAACAGTGTAAGTGGTGCTTACAATGTTTCTGGGATTTCTGCAGCTCTTCTGTTGAAGTTAACAATGGACAAGTGAAAGAACCCCAAAGTCTCAGACTGAAAAAATTAATTAGTTATATTCAGCAACTGAAAGCAAATTGAACCAGTGGACTGAGTGATGAGAATGAAATTGTTCCAGTTGATGACTTGATTTAACGTGTAACTGGACAATCACAGTATACTGTGAGAAAAACCTGACCAGAAACAACACAAACATTTATTTAAATGGTATATGTCATTTTTTATAGTGCAGATCAATTCATTGCAATTACTGTTGAGTTGGAAGGCAACAGCTGAGAATGGCCAGTGAAAAATAGCACTTATATCCCTTCAGGAATTTCTGGATTAACATTTACCAGTAGCTTTTCAAGTAGAACAGAATCTCCATCAATCTGTTAGCTGATGTCATCAACATGTATTTATTTTGGTTTGTTTTCCATGCTGTCAAGTAATCAGCTGGAGCAATGGCCACGGAACTCATGCCTCAGGTTGACAGACGTGGTTCCCGAGCTGTGTGAATCCCGTGGCCATGCAGGGAAATTTAAAAAGTAAGTGAAAAAAGGCTCTTAAGTGCCTGTCAACTACCTGCTAATGATCTCAATTGGGTCTCCCACCGCAGCCGGTCGGGTCGACTCCACGATGACAGGCACGCCTGGGGGAAAGGTGTGTGGGAGCAAGATGACAGCGGGTTCCCGACCCGCTGTCAAAAAAAACAACTTTCCCACCCGACCCGCCACCAATCGTGTCAGCTACCACCCCGGAAAATTCAACCCATGGTTCCCAAAGCTCTCCACCACTGGGGGGTTTTCTCGTGTCATTTCTGGGTCTGTTGTAGACTAGTTGATAGAGATTAATTGCTACGATTAGTCAACAACTCCATTCTTGTTGTATCATGTGACTGCCAGCATGGTAGAAGGTGAACTCGATGGACCGTGGTCGTTTTTTGTTGAGCAATTCCTATGTTCCTATGTTATCACAGGATCCAAGATAATTACAGGTGAGGAAAGCCATTCATCCCATCATGATTCAGCCATCCAGAGAGCTCATAACATGTAGCATCCAATTGTTTCTTAAATGATTGCAGAGCTTTTGCCTCCGCTACTCTTTCGGGAAACTTATTCCAGATGTTGACGTCTCTTTGTGTGAAGAACGTCCTGATAGCTGCCCTAAAAGTTTCCTCCAGTAGTTTGTATCTGTGTCCCCTTGTTCTACATGTGCAGTTTAATTTAAAGTAATGTTCTATATCCTTAACAATCTTGTCTGCCTCTGTCAGATAGATCGCCTCTCAGACACTTTCTTTCCAGGCTCAAAAGGACAAATTTCCCCAGTCTTTCCTGATAACTCAGACCCCTGACACTGGTGCATTTTAAAGCAAAGCTGTCCAAGGGACAATCTGAGACAAAGATTGGCAAACTTTATTTTTTGGGGGGTTTACACACACCATTTCCAGATGACGGAAGGTGCTTGTGGTGGGATTATGGGCAGGATTTACATTGGGCCGTGGAGACGGGATTGGAGGCGTGTGGGGGGTTAAGATCACGAAATCGGGGGGCACGAACCCATCCCGCCCCCAACCCACCTCCATGCCAGTTTCAAAGGAGGCGGATACCGACCTGTGCTGGGACCCGCCTCCCCGAGGCGGGAAGGGGATTAGTGCCAATTAACTGCCTGAAAACAGGTAGTTAACAGGCAGTTTTCAGCCTAATCCCTGTTATACTAATCCACTGGAATTTTTTGAGGATGTAACTGGTAGAATAGATAAGGGAGAACCAGTGGATGTGGTGTATTTGGACTTTCAGAAGGCTTTCGATAAGGTCCCGCATAAGAGATTAGTGTGTAAAGTTAAGGCACAGAATGCTGTTCATAGACTACAGCTCAGCATTCAACACTATCGTCCCCAACAAGCTGGCCACCAAACTCCACACTCTTGGCCTGAACACTTCCCTTTGCAACTGGACCCTGGACTTCCTAACTAACAGACCCCAGTCTGTCAAATTAGGTAACCACACCTCCCCCCCCAACCCTAAACACGGGGGCCCCACAAGGTTGCGTGCTGAGCCCCCTCCTCTACTCCCTCTTCACCCACGACTGTGTGGCTGTTCATGGTTCCAACACCATCATCAAGTTTGCGGATGATACCACGGTGGTAGGCCAGATCACCAACAATGATGAGTCAGCCTACAGGGAGGAGGTCCAGCACCTCGTGAAGTGGTGCGCCGATAACAAACTGGCCCTTAACATCAAGAAAACCAAGGAAATCATTGTGGACTTCAGGAAGTCTAAAGGCGGAAGACACACCCCCATCCACATCCATGGGGCTGTGGTGGAACGGGTGGACAGCTTTAAGTTCCTCGGAGTCCACATCACGAAAGACCTCTCCTGGTCCCTCAATACCTCCTCTTTGGTGAAGAAGGCCCAGCAGCGCCTATATTTCCTAAGGAGGCTGAAGGAATGTAACCTGACACCCCTGATCCTCTCTAACTTTTACCGCTGCACAATAGAGAGCATCCTGACAAACTGTGTCACAGTGTGGTATGGCAGCTGTAGCTCCTATGACCGGAAAGCCCTGCAGCGGGTAGTCAAAACTGCCCAACGCATTACCGGCACCCGGCTACCGACCATTGAGAACATCTACCAGAAACGCTGTTTACGGAGGTCACTGGCCATCATCAAAGACCCTACCCACCCCAGCCACAGTTTGTTCGCCCCCCTGCCATCTGGGAGACGCTACAGATGCATTCGCACCCAAACGACCAGATTTAGGAACAGCTTCTTTCCCAGGGCTGTCATCCTATTGAACTCTGCAAATAAACTCTAAAGCCTGCACATCTGCCAATGCACTTTATTATGTTTATGTTCATGTTACAAGTCGAATGAATGTTAAATGTCTTAATCAAAATGTACACTCTCGGGAGCCGCAAGCTTACATTTCGTTGTACTGCATTTGTGCACTAACAATGACAATAAAGTTGATTATTATTATTATTATTATTATTGGGGGCAAGGTATTGACTTGGATAGAGAACTGGTTGGCAGACAGGAAGCAAAGAGTTGGAACAAACGGCTCTTTTTCCAAGTGGCAGGCAGTGACTAGTGGGGTATCGCAGGGATCGGTCCTAGGACCCCAGCTATTCACATTATATAAAACGATCTAGACGAGGGAACTAGATGTAATATCTCCAAGTTTGCAGATGACACAAAGCTGGGTGGGCGTGTGTGCTGTGAGGAGGATGCTGAGAAACTCCAGTATGATTTGGACAGGTTGGGTGATTGGGCAGAAGCATGGCAGATGCAGTATAATGTGGATAAATGTGAGGTTATCCACTTTGGTGGCAAAAACAGGAAGGCAGATTATTATCTGAACGGCAATAGATTGGGAGAAGGGGAAGTGCAACGAGACCTGGATGTCCTTGTGCACCAGTCGCTGAAGGTAAGCATGCAGGTGCAGCAGGCGGTTAAGAAGGCAAATAGTAGGTTGGCCTTCCTAGCAAGAGGGTTCGAGTACAGGAACAAGGATGTCTTGCTGCAGTTGTACAAGGCCTTGGTGAGACCACACCTTGAGTATTGTGTGCAGTTTTGGTCGCCTTATCTGAGGAAGGATGTTCTTGCCATGGAGGGAGTGCAGCGAAGATTCACCAGACTGATACCTGGGATGGCAGGAATGACGTATGAGGAGAGATTGGGTCGATTGGGCTTATACTCGCTGGAGTTTAGAAGAATGAGGGGGGATCTCATTGAAACTTATAAAATTCTAACAGGACTAGACAGACTAGATGCAGGAAGGATGTTCCCAATGGCCAGAGAGTCCAGAACCAGGGGTCACAGTCTAAGGATAACGGGTAAGCCATTTAGGACAGAGATGAGGAGGAATTTCTTCACCCAGAGAGTGGTGAACCTGTGGAATTCTCTACCACAGAAGGCAGTGGAGGCCAATTCATTAAATATATTCAAGAAGGAGTTAGATATATTTCTTAAGGCTAAAGGGATCAAGGGATATGGGGAGAAGGCAGGGACAGGGTACTGAATTTGGATGATCAGCCAAGATCTCATTGAATGGCGGAGCAGGCTCGAGGGGCCGAATGGCCTACTCCTGCTCCTGTCTTCTATGTTTCTATGTTTCTATGTTTTATTCCTGAAGTGTGGGATTCCCGACGGCTCCAAACCACGCCAAGTTAGCGAGGCGGACCGTCGGGCTGAAGGGCTTAGAGGATTCGAGATGTCTGGTGTTCAGGTGCGTGATGTGTGCATGAGTGCAGAGGTAAGTGTGTTTGGTGTGTGTAAGGTGTTTAAAGAAGTTTAATTACCTTTACTTACCTTTACAGCTTTCCTTCCTTCAGGTCTCGGGAGTCCCTCATCTCACCGGCACAGAAAGCAGAATGGCCGCGAGCTGTCAAAATCTGCAGCATTCTGCTTTCTGTTCTGGAGAGGTGTCTAAATCAGCCTGAGAGGAAGGAATTAACTTAGTGTACAGATTGTCAGCATTTGACAGCTTCAAAGAGCTGTCAAACGCTGATATTTCATCTGTCAAAAGCTCTTGACAGATGAAATGTCAATCTGTGACGTCACCTGTTGCTGGTTGGCCCTTAATTGGCCTGCTGAGCCCGCTGGGTGGGCTCAACAAGGTCAATCAAGTGAAAATCGCATGGGTTGGCCACAACTCGATGGAGGCGGGACTACAACCCTAAAAGTTGTAGTCTCGCCTCCTACACGCCTCCAGTATCAAAATCCAGCCCTCTGTGTTTCATCGTGATTGTGTTGATTTGTGTTGTATTGCCAAATCATGAGAAAAAAGTTTGTTCCGCTCGTCTCATCGAAGCAATTCCCCTTCAAAACATTTGACAGTGCAGCCGAAAACATACTCGGCTCTTTTCCAGTAATTTCCTCAGAATCAGCATTTTGCATGTCCTAAAGCGTGCAAAATGTTTAAAATAAATCAACAAGTGGTACTGTCCGACCAAAGCAGATATCTTTATCTGTATACCCAACCCTTTTCCTTGCAATTATATACAAAAACTCTTCCGATTCCAAAAATATTCCCTGGTATTTTCCTCAGGAGTAGTATTCACTGTGCATAAAGGCGTCAGCTGTGGCTTAGTTGGTAGCACCCTTGCCTCTGAGTCAGAAGGTTGTGGGTTTAAGTCCCACTCCAGGGACTTCAGCACATAAATCTAAGCTGACACTCCAATGCAGTGCTGAGGGAGTGCTGCACTGTTGGAGATGCAGTCTTTCTGATAAGACGTTAAACCGAGGCTCTGTCTGCTCTCTCAGGTTGATGTAAAAGATCCCAAGGCACTATTTTGAGGAAGATCAGAGGAGTTATCCCCAGTGTCCTGGCCAATATTTATCCCTCAACCAACATAACAAAAACAGATTATCTGGTCATTATCCCATTGCTGTTTGTGGGAGCTTGCTGTGCGCAAATTGGCTGCCACGTTTCCCACATTACAACAGTGACTCCACATCAAAATGTGCTTCATTGACTGTAAAGTGCTTTGAGAGGTCTGGTGGTTGTGAAAGGCGCTATATAAATGCAAGCCTTTCTTTACAATATCAGTACAGTTAACACCATGGTCATTTGGAACCCCAATATGCTTTCCTGTCTTCAAGTAATTAAAAATGGGGCCTTCTCTTCAGGACATCATATTGGTCATTAATGTGCTTTCATTTTTATTTCCTTTCCCCAGTTTGATTCCCTCCTAAAGGCAGTGGCCCTGAGATTCCTGGGCCTGGGAGGGCTGAACAATGACATACATTAAGTCAGATGGCTGTGCTGGAAGTTGGGGCGAAGCCCAATTCCTTCAGGTCTCCCTAAGCCTCTCCGCCTCTCTACCTCTCTTCTCCATGAAGACGCTCCTTAAAACCTACCTCTTTGAACAAGCGTTTAGTCACTTATCTCCTCCTTTGGCTTGGTGTCAATTCATGTCTGATTTTGTTTGATATCGATCCTGTGAATCACCTTGGGATGTTCTACTACGTTAATGATCTAGACGAGGGAACTAGATGTAATATCTCTGAGTTTGCAGATGACACAAAGCTGGGTGGGCGTGTGTGCTGTGAGGAGGATGCAGAGAAACTCCAGTGTGATTTGGACAGGTTGGGTGATTGGGCAGATGCATGGCAGATGCAGTATAATGTGGATAAATGCGAGGTTATCCACTTTGGTGGCAAAAACAGGAAGGCAGATTATTATCTGAACGGCAAAAGATTGGGAGAAGGGGAAGTGCAACGAGACCTGGGTGTCCTTGTACACCAGTCGCTGAAGGTAAGCATGCAGGTGCAGCAGGCGGTTAAGAAGGCAAATGGTATGTTGGCCTTCATAGCGAGAGGATTCGATTACAGGAGCAAGGATGTCTTGCTGCAGTTGTACAGGGCCTTGGTGAGACCACACCTTGAGTACTGTGTGCAGTTTTGGTTGCCTTGTCTGAGGAAGGATGCTCTTGCCATGGAGGGAGTGCAGCGAAGATTCACCAGACTGATACCTGGGATGGCAGGAATGATGCATGAAGAGAAATTGGTTCGATTGGGCTTATATTCGCTGGAGTTTAGAAGAATGAGAGGGGATCTCATTGAAACTTATAAAATTCTAACAGGACTAGACAGACTAGATGCAGTAAGGATGTTCCCAATGGCGAGGGAGTCCAGAACCAGGGGTCACAGTCTAAGGATAAAGGGTAAGCCATTTAGGACAGAGATGAAGAGGAATTTCTTCACCCAGGGAGTGGTGAACCTGTGGAATTCTCTACCACAGAAGGCAGTTGAGGCCAATTAATTAAATGTATTCAAGAAGGAGTTAGATATATTTCTTAAGGCTAAAGAGGTCAAGGGATATGGGGAGAAAGCAGGGACAGGGTACTGAATTTGGATGATCAGCCATGATCTCATTAAATGGCGGAGCAGGCTCGAGGGGCCGAATGGCCTACTCCTGCTCCTATCTTCTATGTTTCTATGTTTCTATGTTAAAAGCACTATATAAATGCAAGTTGTTTCTGTATGTTAGTAAATTCCAAGGTGAGGGGTGGGGTGAATGGGCACTCCGAAAGTCCGCTCCACACCCTTCCTGATGTTACTGAAAGAGGTGAGACTGGTGAGATGAAGTGGCCCACTAGTAATTCTGCCAGTTCCACCTGTTTTGTGAAAAGTGTACTCACATAATGCAGTCATACTTACTGTACGTACTGGGAAGTGGGACCTAATGCTGGTTCCTTAATAATAATAAACCGCAATATTGCCCGTCTCCGCCCCTGCCTCAGCTCACCTGCTGCTGAAACCCTCATCCATGCCTTTCGTACCTCTAGACTCGACTATTCCAATGCAGCAAATTCTTTTGACAGATTTCACTCTTCAGCCCTTCCCCCTGGCGGAATGTCCAGATGCCACTCCGACTTTTCTGGCCCTCAATGGGGCAGACACCCGGGAAGCTCCGTAAATGGCACAGGCACCAGCCGTCCTTCATGTGAATCACTTCATCTCCGGGATTTGGGATGAGAGTTGGCATAAAGCCAGACTGACAACTGGAAGCCCTGCCCCGCCACACTTCCGGGAGGGCCGAGCGATCGGTACCCGAGGGATTGCTGAGAAACTGATACTTTCTGGTGTGTCACCAGCCTCCCAGGATCTCACTCCTGTGGATATTCTCATGGGTGGGCCTAGACAGTGCGCACTAGCGGATTATTCAAGCAAAACGGGCATTACACCTTGCCCAACCCTGTTCTCATCTGATGCTTCCAGCCACTCGCGTTCCAATGGGCCAATGGATAGTGATCAGGAGTGAGAAACCTGCCTGATTCTATTTCTCCCTGTCTAACCCAAGGGCTTTGAAGCCAACTGTAGCAATAATGCCGCCCTAGCTGAAAGTGTTTTCAGTGTTTAAACGTGTATATAAAAATCCTCATTCAGTCGTCAGTTGCTCTTGGGGTCACTACAAGTCCGAGAACGAATGCTCCAACTAACACATCTCTGATTAACTATTAACTTGGCTTGAAAAAAAATAATTTGCAAATAATCACAAGCAAAATTAGTAATGACGCCACATAGGAAACAACCAACACTTTGATGTAAGTGAATGATTGTCGCTCTCCAGCGAATTATTGAAACATTATCAGTGTTCACACGAGATCCACAAGGACTGGGGTGAGCGTACATTCAGCAGGTATCGCTGAGTTAAGGACACAGCTCCTGGTCAACAGTTGGGGAAATTAGGTCAAATATTTTATTTCAGTGAGGTACTCATGATTCTGGCTCCTTTCAAATGTGTCACAAAACTATCACCACCAATAATAAATCAAAAAATCAAAATATGCTAATAGAATTGTGATCATTTTCAAACAAAGTTTATCATGGCCTAGACTGAAAAGTTGTGAGGAATCCTTCCCCTCCCCCAACCAATGGATGCTTCATTTACTTGTTCAAATTAAAACCCCATGAAATAAACTTAGATTACATACCAGGAGTGGCCATCCACCGTTTATACCCTATACAGTCCAGTCCTGTTGGTGTGCTCTGGGAGAATGTAAGAAACCTCAGGGGAATGTCTTTGAAGGTAGCAGAGAGAGGTGATAGAAAGGAAAATCTCATTCCGACCTAGGGAAAGGATGAAGAGTTCAATATTGTTGTTTTATCTAAATAGCCAATGCACTAGTACAGCTGTGCACAACTCCTCTGACCTTGAGCGACACATGGCTCCTCAATAGACAGAGGCCAAACATACAGTGTGTTTATTCAAACCGATGTTTGAGATGCGAGAATAACAAAAAAGAAAATGAAACCCATTTATCAAAATAATGCAAGCTTAGTATTGTAACAAAGATTATTTTGTATTTTAAATATAGCAAAGTTTACAATGTAACACTGCTAAATGAAAGGCTATATCGGGTATTTTAACAGTTTTAATGGAACACTTGTTTAGCTATTCTGAAAGATTAAGAACAGACAACACTCCCAGGTGGGTAGGATTCGATCTGCAGGCTTTACATTGTGCACTCCTGTACTGGCATCAAATTTATTTTGTAACTGGAAGTATTTTGAGGACCTGTGTCCTAAACAAAAAGAGGCAGTTAGAGTGAAAGGCAAGAGATGGAACAAAACCTAAAGAGAAAAGGCAGAGAGTGTTAATAGTTAAAGAAAACCACATGAGGAGTGAATTTGCTATCTCAGCCTCATGTGAGCACAGAAGGAACAAACTGAATTTGCGTAGGTACAGCATCATTGAAAGATGAGTTCAGAACTAAAGAAGCTACAGGGATCTATCTGCCCCTTGCGCTCTAAGGGTAGTGCAGTTCCAGCAAAACTAAGGTGAAATATGATTCAAAAATGGAGGTATGTAGTCAGGATCCCTCTGGTTGCTATGTGTAGTGACAATGTAAATACCTTTTTGTGGAGATTTCCCCTGTTTGATATTTCAAGTCAGACTGCAAACACATTCTAAAAGAACACACTCACAATTTCACTAGGAATAACGAACAGAGCAAATCTCCACCAAAAAAATTACGCAATCGCTACAAATAGCAACCAGGAAAATTCATACCCCCACGATGGGTTATCAGTGAAATGTGACGATACCTCTTTCTAATTTGTGATAAAGTGATATCAAGACAATGTTCATAGTTTGATAATGGTAAAGACAGCAATAAGGATCATAAGTCAAGGGTTTCATTGGAAGTCAATAACAGGAGAACTTCCCTCATTTACTCTAAGCCAAATAACCAGTTATTGAACTGACTGATTTACATGAAATCCTTTTGGAAGCCGTGCATCATTTGCACATCCTTTGTGTGGCACTTCATGTTGCCTCCTGTTACTTATCTCCAATCTTCTACCCAACTTTTAAAGTCCAATGAAACTCCTAATAACTTTGGAAAGACATTGATACACCAAAATAACCCAACCGTTCTGAACTGCAGAGTCATGCATGAAATGAGGGTAATGCAGAACACTAATGATTGAAAGGACAGTTTGTGAAGTGAAGCACCCACAGACACACAGCTACAAGAGGAAGGCTGAAGGGCCGTAGGAGGCAGCAGCTCACAGTACTTCAGAGGGCTTGTTGCTTTATCTTACTTCATTGCGAACCTCAGCGTTGGTCCTGCCATGCCTCGTTCTGCTGTTCTCAAGCTCTTCAACCAACTTTCTCCGCCTGTTCCTTGCTTCTTCCAGCAACAATTCATCTGAGCTGCAACGTTTGTAAGGCAGTAAAGATATCTCTTCTGTTTCATCCTCACTATCTAGTTTATATTTCCCTTCATGATCTGTGCGACCAAATAACCAGGCTGTTTGCCCAAAGTCTGAGAATGGCCGCTGCCGCAGATGGTTTTGTTGATGGTTTCGCAGGACCGTTGGCACAGTTGGGTTCCTCTCCTGTGTTGTTTGGGTTGGATGCTTACTTACTTCCTGTGTGGCAGTGCCAGGTAGAGAAATGTTTCAGATTCAAACATTAACAGAATGAACATGAGCACATGTGACATAATGATGGAACATGGGGCAACTGACAGCATAATAAATTTCTATATAACATGGAGTAGTATTAGTGCCTTCCAGCATATCAGGATCGACATCCATCTCGTTATGGCTTTTTCAGGTAATTAAAACAGGCCACTGGCAGCGGTGGCAGAAATATCTGGTTTGTAAGTTTATTGGGATAAACTTTCCTCTCCCTTCCACTCCTCTCCCTTCCCCTCCCCCAGTAGATGGCAAATCAAGCCAAATATATGATCCCTATTAGTGGTGGTTCAGTGGATATTTTGATACATTGACAGTACAACAAATTATATTGGAACACAGGGAGTACTTCAGGAGTGAATCCATAGTTCGCAAATTGAATATTTTCCATATTCCACAGTAATATTCTAGTTATGCCATTCCTGAATAATAATTGTGGTTTTAGACAAGTTCGGTTCATCTATTATACAGGAAGTGGAAGATTACAGTATGCAACGACACTTGTAGTGGCATGCACCCTCCTTGTGAGGCTGGGCTTTTGCAAATTCACTGACTTGTCTGACCCAGGATCTTGGACTGAGGTGGGTCTGACACTAGTTACTCTATAGTGCAGAATTTGGGTGGGGGTGGGAGAGATTTTAGGTAGGGGAGATCTTAGCTGCATTGCTTATCATGGGTAGATGGAGTTGGATGAATTTTATTGGACATACATTGTGTGCTGCCAATCAGAAGCAGCATTGGCTCTGGTTGGGAGACAATGAAGGCCGTGAGGGGCAGGTGTGGCAGCCAGTTTGTTTCTGTACCTCGTGGTCACGTTACTTTGGTGTGTTACCCCATCAGTTGCTGTCTTTGCCTACAGACATGGCATAAAGTTATTTATTTCGCACGGCATTAAATAGAATCGAAGACTGATAGATCAGGGAATGTACCCTGATCGGCTATGGTACTGAGGTGAGGAAGCTAGTTTAAAAGGATTCTTTCTCTTTACAGGGACAGAAATCCCGCAAATATTTTAGCCAGTTTTAAAATTGGGACTGCTCAAAAAGTTCTTCACCGGGGAGAAATAAAGAGAGGGTGAGATTAGCCCAGGTCACACCCGAGCAGGCAGTTACAGGGCATCAGAGGAAAGCTCTAATTGCTAGATTACTGCCCAACAACAGATAAATCACTCAAGGGAAGAAATACTTGCGCAAGTTTGTAAAATAGAATTAGGTGGCCACAGCTAACTGATGAGGATAAATGGTCACTGGACATCTCTCTGGCATGATCTTCAGCACCAGGCACTTGAAATCTGGGCTCTGAGGTGAAGAGTCTGCATGTTATGTAATAGTAGCCTCCTACTGTCAAAACCTTCATAATAATCAGGGTAATATTTTCCTTTTTTCCCTGTTTTGAAATGTTTATTTGCACAAGTAGCAAGTGTTTCAATTTTTAACAGTAGCATTCTCGTGAAAGGAATGGGAGGAGTGTTACTGGAATGTATTTTCCTATTTTTCCAAAGAGTTTACAACAAGCTAATTTTCCTGCTTTTTGGAATCTCTGTAGTACAAAGTTTTTGTATAGCGAGATCAGGCAGCTTCCTTTTGGATGCTTAACAGACCTGCTTGAAATGCTGACACAAAATTCTCCTATTTAATTCACAAAGTTAAAAATATAAAGTTGCAGTCTCTCTCAATTCTTTCTACAACTGTACATTAATAAACCCACACTATTGCTTTGTAGTGATTTAACATTTTAATTCTCTCACATAAACTTGCACTTTCTTATATGGTGTATTGTCAATCACTCATGAGCTTGCAATTAATAAGAATATACATTGAGGAAATGCAGTTATTAAGATGACCGGAATCTGCAGGTTTGCACTGTAACTCCTGAACCACTCACCTCATCTTTAGCAATATCAATGACTGAGGAAGCTGTATTTAGACTTGTCTGTGATTGACTACTAATGCCACTGTCTTCTTTCTGACATTCATAATTCAGCGATTGTACTGAAAGTAGAAGACTCCCTCTTGGTTTCAGTGCTGTTGGCCTTTCAGGCCCTTCCAACATTCCATCCGTTGTCCTGCTAGAATCAAGGGAAGTCCATGATGAAGTACTAGCTCTGTTGCAGCGAAAGCTTCTCCGAAAACTTGATCTTGGACTTTGTGGTTTAGGGCTCATAGGCCTTGCAGGGAAAGTGGCATCAAAGCATTCTGAAATCACACCAGGTCTACTCCATGTTGGGCTTAATTGATTCAATAAGGTATGCGGGATAGATTGATTTGGTACAGTTTTGAAACCATCTTCAGTTTCTAGGCAACTGTCGGATGTTAATGTAAGTCTTAATCCATTCGGTGATGTCCTTTTTACCCTCTGCTCCACTGGCTTCATAACATCACCTTGTTCAAGAGAGCTATCGGAAAGCTGGGCTTTACTTGATGTCTGAGGAGATGAGGGTGATGAAGCTCCTAAAAAAGGGGTATTGTCTACCTGTTCCATTGAGATCCTCCTTGCATATTCACTGTGCACCTGAGACTGTGACCTTACAACTTGATTTTCCCCACCGGTTGTATTTGAAGTGCTCAATGGACTTGGTCCCTTCATGGACTCTGATTCGCTCAGTTTCATAAATTTTCTCCAGGACACATGCCTTGACTTCCCTTCAGTGCCATCATTTTTCTTAGGAGATTTAGAATTTTGGTTAGCATTTTCTTTTTCTCCAGATTTTGTTTCAAAGAAAATAGAAAGCGACTTATTGGCAAAAGCCCGTTTCATTCTAAGGTTAAGGCTATCAGCACTTTTGCTCTTTTTGCACCTGTTTTCTGTCACAGGAGGTATTTTGATATTTTGGTCCTCAGCGTTACTGTCATCGCCCTCCATGGAGTCTGTGCTCCTGCTATGGAAATGTCGGCCATTTTCTGCCACTCTCTGAACCTCTTCCATATCTTCTACCTCCTGTAGTCTATCAGAGCCAAATGCCCTTTTCACACTTTGGTTCAACTGATCACTTCTTTCAAAAACCTCATCATCATCATCCGAGCCATCTAAAGTAGGGTATTCACTCTTAACGGCACTTCTGAATGGATAAGACAGGTGAGCTTTATAGTTAGGGTAATGCACTTTATACATGGGAATACCATTTGCGTTGTCCTTTGCTTGTGTTTTATTCTCATCTGCATCTCTGGCCTGTTGCCTTCTGTTTCCATCCTTGCTGTTGCTTTCGGTTTGATGTTCTTGTGTTGAGGCTTTGCTTCTCCTGAACGATGCCATTTTGGTGAAAACCGAAAATTTGGAGCTTTTGAAAGATGCGCTGAAAGAGTTTAACGAGGATAAAGACCCATCTCTTTTAGTGTTGGGCTGTTTCTTTAATGCTTTGTGAAGACTGCTGTTACTTCCAAATGGGTAACTATTTCCATCTAGTTCTTCACTAGTTGTACTGTTACCATCAGTATCATAAACAATTTGTGGAATATCGCTGGATTCAGCATCTAGTTTTATTGTCTCTTGGCTTCCATTTTCACTATTGTCTAGATATTCATCTAGCATGTTGTCATAATCCATGCTATCACTACTTTCAGCTTGCAGAGTGCCTGCCTCTGCTGGAAAGGCCATATATCTTCTGTGTAGATCTGTATTTGAAATTCCAGTGTCTTCTAACTTGGTCTCTAAAGGAAGGTCACTTGTCTTTGACCTAACACCATCAGTATAGATATTACCATTTTCTGTGCTGTTTTCAGGAGCTGTATTAATGTCCCTTGACCCTGCCTCAACAAAAATGAATGTTGGCACTAATTCAGCGTCAATTGTCGTCTCTTTTTTAGTTGCTTCTGTTGTATCACTCAATTGTTGAGAAGCAGTATCATGTGATGCTGATAATCCTTCAACAAAAATCTTCCTTTGCTCAGACTTTGAAGTGAGACATGCCTCACCTGGTTCTACGCTAGTTTGAGGAGGACTCGCACTTACTCCTGCTTCTTCTTCATTAGAAACATTACTTGTCCTAAAGTTTTGTCCTGTAGTTTCTTTGAATGCAGGACACAATTTATCTGTTTCTGAGCTTGTTCCAGTGCAGTGCTTAAAAGATTGTTTAATCGCCTCAAGCGGACAATCACTTTCCTGGCCAGTGAGTTTAATAGAATTTTCCCTCTTGAGACTAGAGTCTTCAGGATAGATTTCACTTACTTCTATTGTCCTCTCAACAAAAAGCTCAGTTATTGTCTCAGAAATGCAGTCATCACCATCTGAATTAGTGCCAACAGAACTATCTTTTGTATCTGTCCTTGTGTTAGCTGAGGATGTGTTTGTTTTTCTGTCCTTTCTAAGGTCGATCTCATGTGGTTGTATTTCTAGACTTCCAGTCTCTGGTGGACTGTGTGAATGGCTGTTATCTAGGCCTGGTGCTTCAGCATTCTTCTGACTTGACTCATGTGTCGCAAAATCTCTGTCAAGAAAATTCTCATGTTGTTCTGTTTCTGCTGATGGTAAGTCAATGATTTCCCCTTGCTTATCCTCAACAAAATCTTCTTCCTGTGATTCTGTTTGGGTTTTTGGAAAAATCTGACTGAGCTTTAATTCTCCATCTTGAGAATCTTCTATGTGTCTTTCTGTGGAATTACAACTTGCTCCTTGTGTCCTTGCAGATGTTTCCTCACTTGTCCCTGATCTTGTTTCAAGAGAAACTACTGCAGTTCCTTCAAAATAAGATTCAATAAAAGAATCAGTTGATTCCAGTTCTGCTCCAGTGCTGTTGCTTTGTACGCTTGCTTCAACATCAGAATCACATGAAATTTGCTCAGTGTCTGACCTCTCTGAGAGCGTTTCACAAGTAATTTCACCAGGTTCTAGTTTTGCGTCAAGTGAATTATAAGGAGCCTCTGTCCTTCCTTCACTAATAATGTCACTTATGCCTCCTTTTACGTCTGCAGAAATTTCACTCAGGTCTTGATCTACTTCATGGCAAATCACAGTGGTGTTAGGCTCAATTTCAGAGATTTCACTAAAGTCTGTGTATCTGTCTGACTCCTGAAAAACCACAGTTAGCTCTAATTGGCTTTCAACAACGAATCCAGGTTGGTCAGAGTTTTCTTCACTAGTCCTCAGTCCTGCTACAGGTTTTGTTCCATTGATCGCTTGTTGATTTTCAGCAAAAATTCCAAAAGGCTCTAGTTTGGTCTCGGGCCAAAGTAGTGCAAAATTTGTTTCTGACTTTGATTCAGGAGCAGTCACACTTGTTTCTATCTTTGGAGAACCCCCTTCTAATTCGGAAGAATTCTTTTCCTCTGAATTTATCAGAGCAGAGATTTTACTTATTTCGGACTTGGTGTCAAGGCAAATCTCAGGGGGGTCTGGTTCTGTTTCAAAAGGAATTTCACTTAGATCTTGGTCTGTATCCAGAGAAATCCAGGTTGACTCTGAATTTGATATAATCCCAGCAGAAATCACATTTGTCTCAGCACTGATCGTGGTGGGAACTGGTTCTGTTTCAAACTGAATTTCACTTAGGTCTTGCTCTGTATCCAGCGAAGTCCAGATTGACTCTGATTTAAGTCCAGCAAAAATCTCACTTGTTTCAGCAATTCTTGCAGTGGAATCTGGTTTTATTTCAGAGGGAAATTCACTTAGATCTTGGTTTGTATCCAGCAAAGCCCAGATTGATTCTGATATAATTCCAGCACAAATCTCACTTGTCCCAACAGAATTCTTGGTGGCATGTGGTTCAATTTCAACAAGAATTTCACTTATATCTTGATCCGTATCCAGAGAAGGCCAGATTGGTTCAGATTCAAATCCACCGCAAATTTCACTTGTACCAGGAGTGGTCCCAGTGGAATCAGGTGCTCTTTTATTGGGAATTTTACTTTGATCTTGATCTGCACCTGGAGAAGACCGGATTGATTTTGTTCCAGCGGAAACCTCACTTTTCTCAGGATCAATTTCAGTGGGATCTGATTGTACTTCAGGGAAAGTTTCACTTAGATTTTGGTTTGTATCCTGAGAAATCCAGACAGACTCTAACTCTGATGTAATTCCATCCGAAACCTCACTTGTCCCAGGACAAGTCTCAATGGAATCTGACTCTACTTCAACAGGACTTTTATTTAGATCATGGTTTGAATCCAGAGAAAGGCAGATTGGCTCTGATATAAGTTGAGTAGAAAGCTTAGTTAGCTGAGGATACGTCTCAATTGGATCTGATTCTACTTCAACTGGACTTTCACTTCGGTATTGGTTCGTATCCAGAGAAGTCCAGGTTGACTTTGATTCTGTTACAATTTCAGGAAGAATCTCATTTGTTCCAGGACAAATTGCAGAGGGATCTGAATTTATTTCCAAGGGAATTTCACTTAAAACTTGGTTTCTGTTCGAGGAAGTCCAGTCTGACTCTGTCAGAGGGATTTTACTTGGATCTGGTTTAATTCCATCGGACGTCTGATGTATCCCAGGACAAATCGCAGCAGGCTCTGATTGTTTATCTAGGGAAATCCTTCTTGGCTCCGCTGCTTCTGATGAAAGCACACTTGGCTCTATGTTAATGTCCAAATGAATCCTACTTAGCAACGCTTCTGTTTCAGGGGAAATCTCAATCTGTTCTTGTGTATGCGAAGAATTCTCATTTGAGTCTCGTTTCAACTCAGGACAACTGCTGCTTGCGTGTGCTTCAAGAAAAATAGCAGATAGTGTTTCTGACCTAGAAGAGATTACATTGTGGCCTGTTTCTGTTTCAAAAGAATTAGTGCATTTTTCTGAATTTAATTCATAAGAAAGTTCATTTGTCCTCGATTTTCTTGGAAGAAAGAGTTCACTTGTCTCTGATTCTGACTCAGAGGAAATGTCCCTTGGTTCAGAGTCGACATCGAGTGCAGGTTGACTCGTTCTTGAATGGGCAACGCATTGCTCAGAGGGTGTGCTGAGACATCTGCTTAACTTCACTTCAGATGTCTCTGCTGAAATGTCACTTATCTCTGAGTTCGCCCCTAGTGCAGCTCCATTTCCCTTTTGTGTCTTGGAGGATATGCCACGTGGCTCAGAATCGCTACAGGAGGCAGTTGTACGAGTCCTTATCTGTGCTGTATGTAGTTGTGATGTTGTATCAGAGGAATGAGTGCTGAGCTGTGGTTCAGTAGATGCCTCAATTTGCCTTTCTAGGTTATCAGGATAAATGTCAGGTGTTTCTAGCCTTTTTTCAGGACTAGACACAGTTAGCTCTGAAGAAGTCCCAGTATGCTCTGATTTTGTCTCACTTGTTGCTGGTGTTGTTCCTATGACAATTTTACTAGACCCATGTTGAGTATCAGGAGAAACTTGGCTTAGTCCTGTAGAGTCTTCCTCTGAACTCTCTTCCTCTTCGGATTCACAGGGATCAGAAAGGCTCTCTATGGATTCGGAAACCTGCTGGAAGAAAGAAAAGGAATATTCTTACTCACGTCCTAGAATAATAGGATGATCCAAACATCAGCTATTAGTTTCTTTTTTAATATTGCAAAAGAATTCTTCTTTATGTCAACACACCTTAGTCTACCTTTTGCAAGTAACTTGTGCAATTATGCAGTGCACAGAAGGGTGCAGTATAAGTCCAGTTTGCACTGTGACATGCAGATAGCTGTGCTTTCCCTGCCTATTTGTGTTGCGTGATTTTGGGAAAGTTGGATTTTCAAATGTTGCCACGTAAACGCATGCTCAGAGCATTGCTTACCAGCCTCTAACTGCTGCTGTATATTTTGTAGTTACATCGTTAATAATTTACATCTACAACAACAACTTGCATTTATATAGCGCCTTTAAAGTAGTAAAACGTCGCAAGGCTCATCACAGGAGCGTAATCAGAAAACAATTGACACTGAGCCAATGAAAGAGAATTAGGACAGATGACCAAAAGCTTGGTCAAAGAGGTAGGTTATAAGGAGGGTCTTTAAAGGAGGAGAGAGATGTGGAGAGGCGGAAAGCTTCAGGGAGGGAATTCCAGAGCTTAGATCCTAGACAGGTGAAGGCACGGTTACCAATGGTGAGGTGAAAGAAGTGGCAGATGGGCAAGAGGCCAGAGTTGGCGGAATGCAAAGTTAGAGGAGGGTTGTAGGGCTGGAGGAAGTTACAGAGTTAGGGAGGGGCGAGGCCATGGGGGGAGTTGAACACGAGTGTGAGAATTTTAATATGGAGGTATTCAGGGACCGGGAGTCAATATAGATCACCGAGCACAGGGGTGATGGGTGAACGGGACTTGATGCGAGTTAGGATAGGAGCTGCCAAGATTTGGATCCATATTTTTTTTAATCCATTAGACACTAAACAGACTAGATGCAGGAAGGATGTTCCCGATGGCGGGGGAGTCCAGAACCAGGGGTCACAGTCTAAGGATAAGGGGTAAGCCATTTAGGACAGAGATGAGGAGGAATTTCTTCACCCAGAGAGTGGTGAACCTGTGGAATTCTCTACCACAGAAGGCAGTTGAGGCCAATTCATTAAATATATTCAAGAAGGAGTTAGATATATTTCTTAAGGCTAAAGGGATCAAGGGATATGGGGAGAAGGCAGGGACAGGGTACTGAGTTTGGATGATCAGCCATGATCTCATTGAATGGCGGAGCAGGCTCGAGGGGCCGAATGGCCTACTCCTGCTCCTATCTTCTATGTTTCTATGTTAACATTGGCAGGAGTTCTGTTGACCTGTTAATGAACATTTTGTGAGTTGAAGCGATTCATTTGGTTTTGTCTGCTGCGGTTCAGTTGGGCTGAGGGGTTGGGATCACTGTCCTTGCCTGGCTTCAGGCGGGTTCTTGTAATCACCTTATTTCCTCCTCTCATGTGCTTTCTCCTCCTGAGAAGTGCACTGGGAATTTCCTCGGGGCTTCTCCCACTCTGCTAGCAACGGGATTCCTGCCGAACCTCTGCCAACGTTACGGCGGTGGGTCGGCGGAGCGGGAGATGCCCCGAGGAAATTCACCCCCATGGTTTTGGGATGGATTGTAGAGGGGGGTTTCTGTATGTTTCTTTCAGTGAATGAAAAGAACTGACTGCATAATCAGCCATTTTCACTCGTTAAAATGAGGGTGATGGTACAACAAGCTGCGAGTGCTTTGTGTTCCGATTTTTAAAACACAGCTATTTTCAGACAGGGCTTTGTACAGGCTGCCCTTATATTGCTGCTGAGCATCAATACAAGACCACCTTATCCAGGTGACCGGGCTACCAGTCAACAGATGCACATTTGATTGTTTTATAGAACCTTTGTGGTCTGGTCATTAGCCAAGGGGAAACCACAGGGGCCCCAAAAGTGCTATACAAAAGCATTATTATATCACTTATATTAACTCTAGGAAATGGGCCTCACTGCAGTGAATAGTCATTAAATAATCATTTCAACTGCATAGCATTTGGAGAATGATAAATGAATTGTGACAAATAGTTGTTTTGTAGGTGAGGTGCTGACTGAAACCTTTTTATTCTTAAGGTTGCTTCTGCTCTGCTGTTTTGTTCAATGCACACTTGCTCTTTGACTGGCACAAGCCTTTAGTCAGAGCTGAACAAAATACTTCCTCCGTGGTTTAATCCTTATTGTCGTTATTATCGTTCATGGAGGTAAATTCCTCATGTGGGTGGTATATGGGCGTGATACATGTTTTATCTAATCACGGAAGCCAGCTCATGTTCGACCGCCAACATTTCTGAAATCTGAATTTTTTAAAAAGAGACAAAATACCAGCGCCGGGAGTTTCTTCAGGGAAATAAATGAGCTGTTTAGGAATAATAGCCCTAGGAGAGCTGTACATCATTATCTCATTTGAATCTTTGTGAGATTTTTTGTGCACGGCTAATTTCCAGTCTTAAATTTTACTCCATCACAGTCATTAATAATGATTGATGGAGACACTTGGCTTGGAAACATTTCAAACATAAAAGAGCGAAACAAAAAAAGTAGTTATGTGTCAATAGGAGGCAGAACAAAAAGGTACGCCTAAAATAAAACTGGGGATTTTACATTGGGGGATGCACAAGAGGCCAGAATTGGAGGCTCCACCAGCAAACTTAACCAACTTCCGTCAGCAGTGCTACATGCCATGGGCCACTACTTTTTCTGTCTGCAGGTGGGTCAGCTCTGCTGCTGTATGTAGGAGATCTGTTAGCGACAGTCTCTCATTGTTTTGAGATGTGATCACCATCCTTTCCAGACCTGGATGCCTATTCCAGAGCTCCAACAACGTCAGCAAGTTCAGGAACGACTGGAAGCGGTACCCAAAACAATCCCTGTATTATTCTGTGTCGTATTCAAAGACTGATTTTGGATGAGATATGTTGTGTCAAAATTTACCCCAATAAAAACTTCTTTGCCAATATAATGTTAAAAAAGGGAGATCAGATTGGGTTAAAGAGCATAGAATTATAGCATGTTCCAGCACAGAAACAGCCCATCAAGTCTGGTTGGTGCTGTTCTCCACAATGAGCCACCTAGTCTAATCCCACTCACCTGCTAACCCCATACCCTTTAATAGTCCTCTTTTTACAAGCAGATATCTAATTATTTTTAGAACTACTCATGGATTCTGCTTCAACAATGGCTTGTCACAGAGAATTCCACATTATATTCACCCTCTTTAGAAAGAATGTTTTGTTATTATCGTAAATTTGTGTTCTCTATCACTATTTAAAATATCAGAACCCTTCCTAATCGTAAAGACCTCTATTAAGTCACCTCTCAAAATTCAAGCCTCTCTTCATAATTGTAACTCATCTCTGATAACATCCTCGTCGTCTGTGGCTCATTGGTAGCACTCTCAGCTCTGGGTCAGAAGGTTGCAGGTTCACTCCAGGGACTTGAGCACAAAAAGTGTAGGCTGATACTCCAGTGCAGTACATTGGAGGTGCCATATTTTGGATGAGACATTAAACCAAGGCCTCGTCTGCCCTCTCCTGTGGGTGTAATAAAACCCATGGCACTATTTTGAAGAAGAGCAAGGAGTTCTCCCCAGTGTCCTGGCCAATATTTATCCCACAACCAACACCTAAAGCAGACGATCTGGTCACTTATTTCATTGTTTGCTGTGCAAAAAATGGCTGCCGCATTTCCTACATTACATCAGTGACTACACTTCAAAAATACGTCATTGGTTGTAAAAGCGCTTTGGGATGTCCTGAGGTTGTGAAAGGTGCTATATAAATGCAGGTCTTTCTTTTTACTTGTTGTTCTGGATGACTGGTTGCTAAAACACAGACAGGGAATTGGCTGAAAGACAGCTACAGTGGGATTTGACTTCTGTCCCCATTGAATGGGAGCCTTGCTCTAAGGCCACCTTCTCTGCAGGCTGCAGTTGAGTGAAGGGCTGTGGCATGACCTGATGCACTTTGATGTGGTACCTTTGATGTTTCCGTGTTCCCCAAACAGAAAGCACTGTTCTAACTAACATTGATTTGCTCCATTCTGTCAGATTTTTAATTTCCTCCTTCTGAGGATAAAGTGGCTTGCCTTTCACTCAGCAAACAATGCTGAGAGAATGTCATTCATTAGCTTTTTGATGTCCTACAAGGGATTTATTTCTTTAACGTATCACCGTGCTGGCTGATTATATCTGGGCTTTTGTCGGCTTTGGTTTGATTTTCTCATTTCTGTTACGTTCTTTTTTCACTGCTGTGGCCAGATGAAAATCTGATGTTTTCTGAGGAATTTATCAAAATTAATTCATGAACTTTCACCATCCCTGCATTTTGTGTGGTTAAATGAAATAATATTTTTTGGTGTTCTGAATTATATTGTGCTTCAGAATGAGTAGAGAAGCAAACAATGCAAATAACATTTAGAATCATTCATGCTTTCTATGCTTTGTTATATTTCAATAGTTTTTTAAGAAAATATCCCATCTGTAATTATATTTTGACTTTTTCCTCTCTCTGTAGCTCCCACCACCACATCAGGCCATAGTCTTGGTTGTCAGCCTGCTCCAGGGCCTCTGTCCTTAAGTTGGTCACTAGGTGAAACATGCTCAAGGTCTAGGATACATTTCCTTCCCATTTTCCTCTTTAGCTGTGAAGGAGCACCTGTCTTCAGACCAGCACCATTTCTAATGGCGCAACCAGGACCAGGAACTCACCATGTGTGGAGTTGTGCTTGTGAGTCCCGTATCTGACCATTCTGCAGCATATGACATTGGAGCACCAATGCACCACACTATCACACTGCTCTTGATGTTACTGCATTCTACCCCAGGAATATTCCATGATGGAGGCCAGATTATGTGGGTTGAAAATGAATAGGCAGGAATGTGTGCATTTTTTAGAAAGATTTAACAATTGTGTTTTACTTTTCATGCCATTTTCCTCCCCTTCCCTTCTTCTCTCCTGAAAATGTTGACTTCTTGTCAGAGCAAAGATTCATTGGGGCCAACCACCGTCCAGTACCTCATCAATGTGGCTATTATTCATGCGTGAGCCTTGATGGTGAGTGCCAGCAGACTATTCGACTACAAAATCCTCACAGCTAAGCTCAGTTTTGTTCTTACCTGACCTCCATATATACATATTTCAAGCAGGTATTGCTGAATAACAGTCAGGAGTGGGAGCTATGTTCAGTTTTCTCCTTCTTAACCAAGGGGCATTGAATCAAATAACCGAGTATGGGATCAAACCTATTTCTGTTCAATATAGTTCTGCTACTCATTGGATGAACTTGTTGAGCCATTGGTGTGATAGGATGTCACATTTGAAATACAGAGGAAACTAAACCAGGAGTGGGACGGGGAATCACAAGGCCATATCAAGGGATATGGAGCTAAGGCAGTTAAATGGAGTTGACGTGCAGGTCAGCTATGATCTAATTAAATCATGGGGGTTTAAGGGGCTGAATGGCTTACTCCTGTATCTATGTTCCTAAGGTAACAATCTTTTTGAAAGATTCAGATGATAAAATCTTAGAGAGAAGCTCAAACATTTGTTTGTCATGTTAGCCTGTAATCCAGTGGTGCTCTGCATGACAAGAATGTTTCTTAAGTATCTGTATAGGCATGGATTCTATTTTTGATGTTTCGGTGGGGCTTGATGGTGCCTGCTTTTATTTTTAAAGCTGTTACAGGTTGGGCAACAGCGAGGGATCTCATTATATTGGGTTATTCTGGTGTACTTGTCATCCTTCATTTAATAGTCACGATGACAATGAGATGTGGTAATAAACACATAACAATTTTGCTTGTTTTCCTTAGCTTTTTTCACAATTTGTTGTACATGAAGCGATTCTTGTAGAAACCCGCCCCATCCCCAAATATTCCACTCAAAAACAGAAAAACAATTCTGTGAGCAGCATATGAGAGTCAACATCTCTCCTGAAGGGGGTGCAAGTGGAGGCCACCTCTTATGTTCTCTCAGGTGGTATGTTAAATAGGAAGATAATTAACCTGTGGAGAAGCTGTAGATTCTGGGCGATCTGCATTCCTAAGTATTTAACAACTGCAAGGAGTTTTAATAGTAAGCAGTATATATGGCATAAAGAATAAAAAAGGCTGGTAGATATAACCTGATAAGATGTAACTAGGTAAGATGTAATTAAATCTCAGATTTCTGTTAACATTCATGAACGGCCTGGGCTTCAGTCTTGTAGGTTAGAATGTTACATATAAAAGATACGATTCTCTGCTTGTGACTCTGTGGCTGGGACTCTTTGGTGGGATGTTTTAGCCTAACCCACCTCTCGGGAAACTGATGAGATCGGGTGCAACGCTGCTTTTACACCCGCCTCATTTTACTCTCCATTGAAGTCATTGGAGAGTAATATTGGGCAGGATGTAAAATCGGCCAGCCACTCAATCCCGTGGGTTTCCTGCCCAGTTACATGTTCCATAGAATTTACAGCACAGAAACAGGCAATTCAGCCCAGCAGGTCTTTGCCGGTGTTTATGCTCCACTTGAGCCTCCTCCCAGCTTGCTTCATCGCACCCTATTGCCATACCCTTCTATTCCTTTCTCCCTCATGTACTTATCTAGCTTCTCCTTTAATGCATCTATGCTATTCATAAGAACATAACATAAGAAGTAGGAGCAGGAGTCAGCCATTCAGCCCCTCGAGCCTGCTCCGCCATTTAATAAGATCATGGCTGATCTTCTACCTCATCTCCACTTTCCTGCACTATCCCCATATCTCTTGATTCCCTTAATAGTCAAAAATCTATCGATCTTTGTCTTGAATATACTCAAAGACTGAGCCTCTACAGCCCTCGGGGGTAGAGAATACCAAAGATTCACCACCCTCTGAATGAAGAAATTTCTCCTCATCTCAGTCCTAAATGGCCCACCCCTTATTCTGAGACTGTGACCCCTGGTTCTAGACTCCCCAGCCAGGGGAAACATCCTCCCTGCATCTACCCTGTCAAGTCCTGTAAGAATTTTGTATGTTTCAATGAGATCACTTCTCATTCTTCTAAACTCCAGAGAATATAGGCTTAGTCTACTCAATCTCTCCTCACAGGACAATCCCCCCATCCCAGGAACCAGTCTGGTGAACCTTCGTTGCACTCCCTCTATGGCAAGTATCTCCTTCCTTAGGTAAAGAGACCAAAACTGTACACAATACTCCAGGTGTGGTCTCACCAGGGCCCTATATAATTGCAGTAAGACATCTTGGTCTAGAAATTCAGTTGTTTGCGCCAGCCGCTAGCGCCTTAGGAGGAGGAGATGTGGGGCGCTAGGTGGCTAGCGTCTGGGCGCAGCGCGATCTGCGCCTCTCCCCAACTTCAGTAAAGATTTAGCGGCGGCGCAAAGCCTTTGCGCGCGCTCAGCTGTGCGCGCAGATCCTGACGTCATTTCATCGTGCAACGCCCTTTGTGCGCCCCGAACCGGAAATTCAGTGGCGCCGCCCTTCTTTGCGCCTGGCGCCCCCAGCGACTGGTAGAGGGGAACGGTTCCCAGTCGCTGCGGGGCGCGGGGGGCGCTATTTAAAGGGGACTCCTCCTGCAGTATAAGTGGCAGCCATTTTGTGCCAATCCCTCTGTGTGAGAGACGGATATTTGGAGCGAGACAAAGGCAGAGAGCTTTCTGCTTTGACTCAGCGCTTGCACAGGTACTTGTGGCTTCAGGCCAGAGCTTTGCACTTGGATTTCACTTTCAGTGCCATAGCCTTGAGTCGCCACATATAATGGGGGCTGCAATGGGTGGAAACGTTGGCTTTCTGCATTGCATTCAAAGGGATCAGAGATGCCGTGAGAGAGTGCCAGTCATGGCCAGATGGAGATTGGCCAACAGGCATCGGCACAGGAGGCCTTACCCACCCAGGGTATACCACCAGCAGTTCTCATATCTGAACATGTCTGAGGAGCAGTGTGTTCGGAGGATGCGATTCAGAAGGGAGGTGGTCACTGAGATCTGCCACCTGCTTCGCAGAGATCTGCAGCCACAGCTGAGGAGCAGGACGTCTCTGTCAGTGGCAGTGAAGGTGACGGTGGCTCTCAACTTTGATGCCACTGGCTCCTTCCAATCCGCTACTGGGGACATTGCCAACATCTCCCAGTTCGCGGTACATTGCTGCATCCGCCAGGTGAACAATGCCCTTTTCAGAAGGAGACGTCAGTACATCTCCTTCCCCATGACCCTGGACAAGCAGCAAGAGTGTGCAATCGGCTTTGGAAGAATAGCGGGCTTCCCCATGGTTGAGGGCGTAGAACTGATGAACCAGCAATGGTCAGGCCTTGCTTCAGGGCTGCAGTGTGCAGGGCATGGCAGCCAAACAAGTCGACCCTTCCCCTTTAAGAGCTGACCGGCACCAGCGTGTCTGCCTTCATTGAGCAACTCGCCGCACCTGCGCTGCGCCCGTCTTCGGTGTTAGCGCCCCGGATCGCCGGCTTAGCGCTTAATGTAGTCGTGCATCGCCTGCTTTAGCGCAGCAGCAACCTCTTGGGGCGATGCCACTGAATATCGGCGAAGGTGGTACAAAGTTGCGCCGGGTGCAAACTTCAGCGGCCGCCCGGCTGTAGCGCCCCAAACGTGGCTATACTGAATTTCTAGGCCCTTTACTCTTATACTCAAATCCTCTTGTAATAAAGACCAACATACCATTTGCTTTCCGAATTGCTTGCTGTACCTGCATGTTAACTACAGTGATTCATGTACAAGGACACCCAGGTCCCTCTGAACACCAACATTTCCCAATCTCTCACCATTATTCGCCTCAACCCCTCCTTGTGATAGTGAGTTCCACATTCTCACCACTCTCTGAGTAAAGAAGTTTCTCCTGAATTTCTTACTGGATTTATTAGTGATGATCTTATACTTATGGCCCTGGTTTAGGACTCCCCCCACTAGTGAAAACATCTTGGCCTAGAAATTCACTAGCCTTAGCGCCGCTTTTGAGGCGCTAGAGGGACTAGCGCCAGAGTTATGGCCATTTGAAAAATTGAGTGGGGCCCTAAAGCGGCGTTGCACCGGTAGCGCTGCGCCGGCACCAATGACGTCATCGGTGTGCGCAGCGTCCCGGTTGCCGTGGTAACCCGCCCGAACTCCGAAATTGAGTTGCGGCCGCCTCGCCCGTGGCAGCCGCAAGCAACGTTCTGTAAAAGGTGCCTTGCTGAAGTTAGCGCCGGCGCATTAAGGTCGCGCGGCGGCCGGCCGCTTCCCCGGCGGCCGCCTGCCCGCACCTCCCTCCCCGGACTCCTCCAAGACCCCCCCGCGGCACAGATGCGTGTGGGCCGCGAGCCCGGCACTTCTCCGAGGTGCCGGGCTCATTTTTATTCAGCCGTCAACGGCCAGCGGTCGGGTGCAGGCAGCTCCTCCTTAACGGAAGGAGGAGGCCTGCACTTCCCCAGCCTGCCGCACCGCATCGGGCGCCGCAGCGCCGGAACAGCGCCGCAATGGGGCAGGTAGCGCCCATTGGGAGGCACTGAAACCCTCCAGTAGCGCCGGCAGCCGTTTGGGCGCGGCGCTACTGAATTTTTGGCGCGCGCAGGGGGACTTAGCGCCGGCACTAACTTCCAGCGCTAAAGCCCTGGCTGCGCCAAAACTCTATGGCTACCCTATTGAACCCCTGCAAAATGAACCCCCTTTGTTTTTCAATGTCCTTCGGATTCAGTTTGGGTACCAATGACGTACTAAGCACAATGCACAGGTACAGTACTCAGTCTACAATCTTTAGGTTTTATACCTGTGTATAAGGTCCTGCTCCTACTTCAAGGCCCAAACAATGGTACAAATTTCCTGTCTTAAATCTGCATCCATGTGGTAATTGATGGGACTCGGCACAATAGTTGAAATGTTAAAACCATCTGATTTCACTGTGACTTGCTGGTCAAATGTAGCACAAAATCAAAGTTATTGGTACGTGTTCATACAGTATAGCTTAGAATACTGTCCTTTTTACTTCTCGGGCCTAAGTTGAATTGCAGTCCACAGAACAATGCTTTAATTAAGGATGAGGCAGGTGATTTATTCTGTTGTCATCAGGAGAAAAGATGGGGCAGTCCTCTTTTAGTTCTTCTTCCTTCAGTTCATTTCCTCTTGGTTTTCTTTCTCCCTCTCCATAATTTTTTTCCTGCTCCTGTTTTTATTTTCTACTGATTTTTTCTAATTTAGCGTACTTTTATGCATCTCTGTCTGCCTTTCCCTTTTTCTTTCTCCGTTTTCCTTTCTCTCACATGTCCGTCACTTCATGCTGCATAAGACGCAACCTCATACTCCTGCTCCCGTTTGAACTTGGTGTGAAAAGAAAACTGGAGGCGCCAAGGGTGGAAGGTTTCTATGCTTGAGGACGTCTGTACAATTTATAGGCAAAACAAGCGCTTTCACAAGCGCTATTTTATTCAGAATTTGAACAATAGGATACTCTATTCTGTCCCTCAGCAACACCAGTTCTGTGTAAATTGGTGCACCAGTTCACAGTTGACTTATTGCATAGAGTAGACACACCCTTCCAGTTCATGGGCTTAATGTCATATTCACCCAATGAAGATGGGAGTTGATTATCAGGTAATATTCGCGCCACAGAAGTGCCAGGCAATGACTATCTCCAACAAGCGAGATTCTAACCACCTCCCCTTGACATTCAACACCGGATCCCCCACCATCAACATCCTCGGGGTCACCATTAACCAGAAACTTAACTGGACCAGCCACATAAATACTGTGGCAAGAAGAGCAGGTCAGAGGCTAGGTATTCTGTGGCGAGTGTCTCACCTCCTGACTCCCCAAAGCCTTTCCACCATCTACAAGGCACAAGTAAGGAGTGTGATAGAATACTCTCCACTTGCCTGGATGAGTGCAGCTCCAACAACACTCAAGAAGCTCGACACCATCCAGGACAAAGCAGCCCGCTTGATTAGCACCCCATCCACCACCTTAAACATTCACTCCCTCCACCATCAGTGTACCGTGGCTGCAGTGTGTACCATCTACAAGATGCACTGCAGCAACTCGCCAAGGCTTCTTCAGCAGCACCTCCCAAACCCCCAACCACTTCCACTTCGAAGGACAAGGGCAGCAGGCACATGGAAAGACCACCACCTCCAAGTTCTCCTCCAAGTCACACACCATCCTAACTTAGAAGTATATCGCCGATCCTTCATCATCGCTGGGTCAAAATCCTGGAACTCCCTACCTAACAGCACTGTGGGAGAACCTTCAGCACACGGACTGCAGCAGTTCAAGAAGGCGGTTCACCACCACCTTCTCGAGGGCAATTAGGGATGGGCAATAAATGCTGGCCTTGCCAGCGACGCCCACATCCCATAAACAAATAAAAAAAAGGGTGGATTCAAACAATGTTCTCAAATCTGGTGATACTAAGGGTGTAGCAGGGATCAGTCATCAATTCTTCCCATTTCATAAGCTGTTATGTTTAACTGCATTGCTAGTGAAACAAAGCTAAACTGTGATTACTCATCTAAACCTATCGTCAGAACATTCAACATCTGATTCAAATTCCAGTTGTTTTGTCCATAAGCCTTTCCTTGCATTTAGTTTGAAGTTGCATAAGGAGATTTCTCTAAATATTTTTGATAAACAAATTTTGGGGGCAAATGGAAATGATTTCCAATGCCTGCATCTGTTTGGGTTTTTACTGCATTGATGAGCCTCAGGCCCATTGTGAAGCTATCACTGATGCAATGAAACCACTGATATCCTCGGTGATTTCAATCTCCATCTCTACTCACCTTGCCCGCTCTGCTCTGAATTCACTGCCTTCCTGTCCTTCATAAACCTCTCCCTCCATATAAACTCTCCTACCCTTATTCACTGTCACCCCTCAACCTTGCCTACTCCCATGGCCTCTCTACGTCCATGGTCTTGATCACAGACATGGCCATCTCTGACCACTTCTCAGTATTCCTCCACATCCCCCTTCCAATGCCACTTCCTTCTGTCTCTACCCTATGGAAAAAACTCTCCCTCCAAGTCACTTAAAATTAAGCATTCAAACTCCCAGCTGCCTAGCCTTTGCCCCTCTGCTCGCCATGCTACTTCTGCAGCTGTTGATTTACTGAACCACTCTCCCACCTCCATCTCAGAAAGACTTGTCCCCAGCAAAATCTTCACTCTCTCCCATCTCAGCCATTCCTCCAGGTATAGCTCCAACTTCACTCCCTCAAATCCAAGTGATGAACAACTGGTTTAGCCATCCATCAGATCTGACTGGACCACATCAACTGCTATCGGACCTCACTCTTCCCGGCCAAAAACCCCCACTACTCCATGACCATCCTGGAGAACAAAGATAACCCCCCAGCTTCCTTTCTCCACTACAAACCAGTGCCTTAAATCGCTCTCCACTGCCCCCTCCACCCCCACCTCCAAAAATTAGTGTAAGGAGTTTATACACTTCTTGGTCTCTAAGATTGAGATCATCCATTAAGCTGACTCTGCTGCTCCCCTCCCCCCGCATTCCCCTTGCTCATCAAACTGAGCACCCACTCCTCTGCGCCTTAGCCCTCTTTCTCTCCTATCTCCCCTTGTACCCTCTGCAAGCTCATCTTGTCCACAAGGCCAAACTACTGCTCGTTTGACTTCATTTCCACTAAATTGCAGACCAGCAAATTTCCCTACCTAGTCCCCATTCTAGCTGACGCTGTAAAAGGTTCTCTCTCCTCCGCTCCTGCCCCCCTCCTTTTGAAAACCTTTATCATCACCCCCCTCCTCAGAAAATGCACCAATAACCCCTCTGTACATGCAAACTACCGCCCAATCTCCAACCTCCCTTTCCTCTCCAAAGTCCTTGAATGCATTTTCACCTCCCAAACATGTATCCATTTTTTCCGCAACTCCATGTTTTAATCTCTCTAGTCAGGTTTCCATCCCTGCCACAGCACAAAACAGCCTTAAGCAAAGTCAGAATGACGTCTTCTGCGACTCCAGTGCATTATCCCTCCTTGTCATCATTGACCTCTCCGCAGCATTTGGCATGGTCGACTACACCATTCTCCTCGAACGCCTCTCTCCTCCATTCTCCAGCTCCCTCATTTGGTTCCACGGTTATATAGACAGAACAATTTCAGTAGTGGCTTCCCTTCCGGCCCCCACAATGTTAACTCTGGAGTCCCCCAAGGATCCTTGGCTGCCTCACCTTGGTGACATCATCTGCAGACAAGGGGTCAGCTTCCACATGTACGCTGATGATATCCAGCGCTTCCTCTGCACCACATCTCTCGAGCCCTCCACTGCCTCTGTGTTGTCAGACTGCTTGTTTGGCATCCAGTCTTGGATGAGCTGCAATTTCCTCCAGTTGAACATTGGGAAGACCAAAGACGTCGTCTTCAGACTCTGCCACAAACTCCGTACCTTAGCCACCTATTCCATCTTTCTCCTTGGCCATGGTCTCACTTGTGTCTTCGTGAGCAGAACTGGGCATAGTTCTTAAATCGTGACAACAGAGCATTATTCTATTTATCATGAATTTCTCTGACTTGTATTGTACTGTTCTGGCTATATAGCTCAACATGGCATATGTTTTGTGGCATGCTGCTCAGCATTGGTTGGGCATGCTAAGTGTTGAGTCTACGAAGACTACTCAGTAATCTTACTCTTGATCTCTGCCAATGCTGCTTTTTTAATGGATCACTAAATATAATATATGTAATGACAGCGTGGCTGAGATCGGTAAATCACTGGCATGAACTAATGTGCTACTGCAAGCATTGGAGACTCACTGTATTGTGCTATCTTACCTGTGCCTTCACTGTACACTTCTTAAATGCAGGGTGGTCACTAATGATGAGAATTTGAACCCTTCCTCGGTGTATTGTATTATCACATGGTTTGGTATGAGCATGCTCAGTTCGCTCTGGCTAATAAAGCAAGCACATGAACTAGCAGCTCATCGTGTCTCTGTCCTTCATTTGTTCTACCCAAGCATATTACATTTTGGCAACAAGGATGGGATCCCAAAGCCATTTTCAGGGATCACGGAAGGACACTGTGTTCAACCTTTGAGTGGACACGTTTAAGGTGAATTTGTGATGCTAAACTGAATTTTTGTGATGATTTACCATTCATGCTCATGCAGAATCATCTGCGCTTTGCCTTCGCGTGTATGTATACACAGCAACAGCGGCGTTGATTCTCACAGGTACACAGGTAGCGTGCTGAGTCACAGTTCAATGGGATCGAGACAATCATGGCTGCGCCTATGGGATTCATCGAAAGCCTCGGCATGTACGACCGAGCTCGCAAACCATTCAGTTCTTACATTGAGCGGATGGAGATGTTTTTTATGGCCAATAACATTATTGAGACCGAAGGTGCAGATGAGAATGTTCAAGCTCAAAATAAAGTAATTTGTGAATGGAAGAAAGCAATTTTTCTAACGGAGATCGGGCCAGATGTCTACAGAACTTTGACAAACCTACTCATACCAGGGAAAGCAAAGGGTACGTTGTTTGAAGACATTGTTGTAAAACTTAAGGACCATTTCGACCCAAAGTCACTAGAAATAGCAGAGACCTTTAAGTTTGGTACCAGAAACCAAAAACAAAGTGAAACCATCAGTGAGTACATTGTAGCTCTTAAAAACCTGTCTTTGCATTGTAACTTCGGCACATTTCTGGATCGTGCGTTGTGAGATAAGTTTGTGTGTGGCCTGGTGGATAAGTGCACACAGTCCAAGTTACTGAACACGCCGAACCTAACGTTTGACGTAGCATGCAAAATTGCCCTATCTATGAAGATGGCATCTAAGAATGCTAGGGAGCGCCGTCCAACTCAAGTGACGAGTGCAGCTGAGGTCTACAGTCACAAAGCCACTGCCAAACCTAAATCTGTGAGACTGGGCCAAAAGCATGTCGGTGAGATCAGTTCAGTGAATTGTTATCGCTGCAATGGAAATCACTCACCACAGTCCTGCCAATACAGAAATGCGAAGTGTTTTCACTGCCAGAAACAAGGCCATATTTCAGCAGCTTGCAGAGCTAGATCTAAAGCAGGAAGTAAGAATCATTCTAGTGGCAATGCAAAACAGCGACAACAAAAGGGAGGAGTTCACAATATTGAAGGGAACACACCTGATGCTGAAGAACTAGGCATCTACAGTATTTATGCCGCTAGCGGCAATGCTAGTAGTCATGAGAAAGACTACCGTACAAAACTTTTGATCAACAAGCAATATATTGATAAGTATATCGACACGGCGGTGGACTGCTCTATCATGAGTAAGGACACATAGGAAAGTAAGTTTAATCAAGTACCACTTACAAAGAGTACCGTAGAGCTAAAAACCTATTCCGGAGAAATTCTAGAGACATGTGGAGAAATGGAATATACAGTTCAACACGATGGCCAGTCAGTAAAGCTGCCTATTATTGTAGCGAGCTACAACAGGCCAACCCTCATGGACAAAGATTGGTTGAGAAAATTGAAACTAGACTAGAAAAACATTTTCAGTGTAGATGCTTCAAAGAAGTGACTCGACACAATGCTGAACAAGTACAAAAGCATGTTCACAGACAGTTATGAGGGCATCACTGGGTATGAGGCGCATGTCCGCATCAAGTTCAGTGCAAAGCCTGCCTATTGTAAGGCAAGGCTGGACCCCTATGCATTGAAAAGTCAGGTGGAGGAAGAGCTAGTGAAGCTCAGAGAGAAGGAGTGTTGGTAAAAATTGAAAAAAGTGAATGGGCTACCCCAATTGTGATAGTGCCCAAAGCAGATAAAACTGTACGCTTGTGTGGTGACTACAAAGTTACTATCAACCAAGCAGTTGACGATTAGCAGTCCCCATTACCTACTTCGCAAGATTTGTATGCAGCACTCTCTTGGTCAAAGGTTTTCTCCAAGCTTGACCTGTCGCACGCTTATGCTCAGCTGAATGTTGACAGAGAGTTAACAGTATCTCACTATCAACACACACAAGGGACTGTACTCATACACCAAGCTGCCGTATGGTGTAAAGTCCTCTCCCAAAATCTTCCAGGCTACGATGGATAAGATTTTGCTAAGAGTTTCAAATTGCTTATGCAATCAACACGATGTGCTGATCGCAACAAGCAGCGAGCAAGAAAATCTAGAAGTGTTAGATATGGTACTTCAAAGGTTGAATGCCCACAATATCAAATTGAAAAAGAGCAAATGTGCTTTTGTGCAGCCCAAGGTTGTGTACCTTGGTCTGAAAGTTGATGCAAATAGCTGGCAACCAGTGAAGGAAAAGGTTGATGCTGTCATCAATGCTCCAAAGCCACAGAACGTGTCTGAGTTAAGATCTTTCCTTGGAATGGTCCAGTACTACACACGTTTCTTACCTGAGTTAGCGACCATGTTAGCTCCATTGCATGAGCTCCTCAAGAAGGATTTCCAGTGGAAGTGGACGAAAGCATAACAGGAAGCTTACGACACTTGTAAGAGAAGTCTCTCTAGCGATGCTCTACTTGTGCACTACGACACAGAGCGTGAGCTTAATTTAGTGTGTGATGCTTCCAGCTACGGTGTGGGAGCTGTCATAAGCCACGTAATGGATGACGGCCAAGAGAAACCAATCGCGTTCACATTGCGAACCCTCACAAAGAGTGAAAGTTTGGAATCAAGAAATTCCAACAGTTCCTGATCGGCAAAAAGTTTACCCTGATAACCAAACACAAACTGCTCCTAGCAATATTGGGGCCCAAATCTGCCATCCCTGCAATGGCCGCATCAGGAATGCAACGTTGGGCAGTGTTGTTGTCACAATATGACTACACGATTGAATATCGCACTTCAAAGCAAAACGCCATCTCAGATGCCATGTCCAGGTTACCACATGAGGACTCATATGTTGGGAGTGAAGGTGCGATTTTCACGCTAGGTGCAATTGACAAAGACTTTCCCGTGAATGCAACTGAGATTGCAGATGAGACTCAAAAGGACTCAGCATTGAAGAGAGTGTATGAAAACACCTTGAATGGATGGACTGATCAGTGTCTGGACACAGAGTTGAAACCATTCCATAACCGTTGTACTGAATTGTCTTGTGAGCAAGGTTGTATCAAGTGGGGAAACAAAGATGGGAGGGAAAGCAGTGAGTGAGGAGGACATAAAAAACCTGCAAAAGGACATAGACAGGCTAAGTGAGTGGGCAGAGATTTGGCAGATGCAATATAATGTTGGAAAGTGTGAGGTTATGCACTTTGGCAGAAAAAATCAAAGAGCAAGTTATTATCTAAATGGAGAGAAACTGCAAAGTGCTACAGTACAAAGGGATCTGGGGGTCCTGGTACATGAAACACAAAAAGTTAGTATGCAGGTGCAGCAGGTGATCAGGAAGGCCAATGGAATCTTGGCTTTTATTGCAAGGGGGATGGAGTATAAAAACAGGGAAGTCTTGCTGCAGGGTATTGGTGAAGCCACACCTGGAATACTGCGTGCAGTTTTGGTTTCCATATTTAAGAAAAGATATACTTGCTCTCGAGGCGGTTCAGAGAAGGTTCACTCGGTTGATTCCAGAGATGAGGGGGTTGACGTATGAGGAAAGGTTGAATAGGTTGGGACTCTACTCATTGGAGTTCAGAAGAATGAGAGGCGATCTTATCGAAACATATAAGATTGTGAGGGGGCTTGATCGGGTGGATGCGGTGAGGATGTTTCCACTGATGGGTGAGACTAGAACTAGGGGGCATAATCTTAGAATAAGGGGCTGCCCTTTCAAAACTGAGATGAGGAGAAACTTCTTCACTCAGAGGGTAGTAAATCTATGGAATTTGCTACCCCAGAGAGCTGTGGAAGCTGCAACATTAAATACATTTAAAATGGAGATAGACATTGTCCTAGCAGATAAGGGAATTAGGGGTTACGGGGAGAAGGCAGGGAAGTGGACGTGAGTCTAGATTCAGATCAGCCATGATCCTATTGAATGGCGGAGCAGGCCCGAGGGGCCGTATGGCCTACTCCTGCTCCTATTTCTTATGTTCTTATGTTCTTATGGTGGTACCTACTTCTTTAAAAGATAGAATTCTGCCCAAACTTCATACTGAACATCCAAGGATCGTCAGTATGAAATCAATTGCAAGAAGCTTTGTTTACTGGCCTGAATTGGACAGTGATCTTGAATCACTTGTCAGCAAATGCAGTGTTTGCCAAAATTGCAGAAACAAACCACCCAAAACTCCACTACAACCCTGGTCATGGCCAAGTAGACCTTTTCAGAGAGTACATGTAGACTTCTGTGAGAAAGCAAATGATTATTTCCTGGTACTTGTAGATAGTCACTCAAAGTGGATTTAAGTGAAACACATGGTTTCAAATATTACAACTGCATGTACCATAGATGAGTTGAGGTCTATCTCTGCATGTCATGGCTTACCTGAAGAGCTTGTTTCTGACAATGGCCCTCAGTTCCATTGTGCTCTATTCCAAGAATTCATGAAACGAAATGGTATAAAACACACTCTCGTTCCACCATATCATCCAGCTTCAAATGGAGCAACTGAAAGGTCAGTCAGAATAGTGAAAGAAGCTCTCAAAAAGCAAGTGTTGCAGGGTCGTTCGGGACTCAGCAGGAAGCAACATTTGGCAAATTTCTTGGTGAAGTACAGAACTACTCCGCACACTATAACTGGATATACCCCAGCAGAACTCTTGATGAAGAGGAGATTGAGAACACGATTGAGTCTTGTTCAGCCGAATTTGGCCTTAAGAGTTGACCAGAAACAGTTGAGTCAGAAACGTTATTATGACAGCAATCAGAAAGAACACAGTTTCCAACAAAACAAGTGTGTTCATGTTCTCAGTTCCCCGGCAAGTCGAGTTCACACAAGTGGGATATAGGAACCATAGTAGAGGTTGGTGGAACCAAGAGATGTTTGGTTGAAATTGGTGACAAAATCCGAAGTGTTGATGTAGATCAAATGATCTCTGCTAGAGATGAACCAAGACGTGATCGTGAACCACTTGATCATGAACTCATACAGGAATTTGACTCCGTTCAGACTTCAGTAACCAGGTTCAAACAAGTCTGAGATAGAAACAGGATCATCTTTAAGTTCGGAACCAGAACAAAACAGCCCAAAAATTGGTTCAACACCAAAACCTTCTATAAGGAGATCAGGAAGGCTCCACAAACCTGTTATTAAACTGGATTTGTAGTTCATTTAAAAGAAAAAAGCCAGGAGTTTTTGTTATGTGGTACATGTAATGCTGAGAAAAGTGGGACCATAGTTTTGTTGTATTTGAGAGGGGAATACATACATTTTTTTTAAGGGGGAAAGCAGTGTAATGTATTATCACATGGTTTGGTGTGAGCATGCTCAGTTCGCTCTGGCCTAATAAAGCAAGCACATGGTCTAGCAACTCATTGTGTCTCTGTCCTTCATTTGTTCTACCCAAGTACATTACACTAGGCATTCAGCAGATATGAGAAGCTTCTTCCAAGTGGTCACAAAATATGTGAGTGTATTGCCACCATTCTGCTAAGTGCAGTGGACGCATACCATGCTCCATTATATGGTGGTTCCACCAGCTAGAGATGTGCCGCTTGCCCCTATCCAACCCAATTAGGGTATAAGAATGGGCATGCTCTCATACCCAACCTCCAGATAATACCTGCCAGCAACTGTTGTTTCAAATTTCAACAATTCTTCATCGGTTATACACTGTAAATCCACCTTCATTATGAGGAAGAATCTATGCGGGGCAACATGCGATATTACAGCCACCTTTATGCCCTAGATGTCCAAATCCAATGCGGTATCCTTACCCACCACTAACTGCTTAATAAGGCTCTTTGGCACAACGACATGCCCAGCATGAGGCTGATTCCCCTCCAGGGTGCTCAGCAGCAGGTCAGTATAGGCCAGAGCCCTCCTTCCCTGCAGCCATTTTCCCCTTTGTTTAATCACAAATCCACCTTCATAGCTTGATCTTCCATGTGACTTGATGGAAGCCCTGCCATGGTATGTCTAGGAGTTCTGAACCACGGTGGAGAACTATTTAGATACTCAAATGCCCTTCACCTTTCCTCAGTATGGGCAAGCTGAAGCTGGCATTCATTAGCACCCCCAGAAAATGATGTGATTAATAATTGAGACAGCTGCCCCATTATCTTCCACTTAATACCTTTTGAGATCCACTCTTCGGCTGTGCAGGGGCATCACGTGGAGGTTCCCATCACCATATCCTACTTTGTTCAAGGTGGAGAGTAGAGGACACTAATTCCTATATATCTGTCAACAGCAATACAATTTTCAAAAAGGAAAACTACATCTGCTACAGTACACCTCCCAGATAAAATCCAAGATTCAGACGTCTATTCCCAACGTCCTCTTGGGAGCTAGCCTTGTGAAAATGAATGAAAGCAATGTAACTGGGTGTTTCCCTCATGGGAAATTGAAAATCGTAATGTTTGGATATTTAAATAAATCATTACAAGTACAGGGTAGATCAGAACCAATCAAGAAATTAACTTGAATATAATTTTCAGAACAGTGCACAATCTGAGGAAGCACACATTTTAAAATAAATTAATGGTAGTTTACGCTTAGCTGCTGATTTAAAAACTTAGAGACTAAATTATCCACACGAGCAAATACTTTGGCCCTGATCTTGACTGGGGCGGGTTTTGTGAGCGGGGGTTGGGAGTTTCGGTCCCACCCACACTGTGCGGTTTTAACGTCACAGCGTGCATCTTTTTTTTTCCAGCATTGAAGCCCGGAAGCCAGCCTCATTGACAAGCTTGTCCCTCTGTTGGGTGGGAAACAGAGGCCGCAGGGGTCTGGATTTTGTGTGGAGGGGGGGGTGGTCGCCGATCCCAGGGAGTCCGATCCTGGGGGTTAGTGGTCTGATTGCAGGGGGTGGGTCCGATGGCTGGCAGGGAAGCAGGTAAGCTTGGTGGGCAGGGAGTGAGCACTCCTGCTCCTCTCGGCCAACAAGTGCTGTAAAGGCACTTACCTTTCCAACGAAGTAGTCCTCGCCTTCCCTTAGCTGTTGGGTTTCCCGAGGCCCAGGAAACCCGGCCGGCTGGCCAGCCAGGGTTAAACCTGGAAGATAGGTTAAA
Source organism: Somniosus microcephalus (assembly GCF_052327205.1). Classification (NCBI taxonomy): domain Eukaryota; kingdom Metazoa; phylum Chordata; class Chondrichthyes; order Squaliformes; family Somniosidae; genus Somniosus; species Somniosus microcephalus. The sequence continues at coordinate 109,233,184 of NC_140992.1, forward strand.
CCTGAGGCACATAATATTTAAATAGCCAACCTGCCTCCTGGGAGCAGGTTGGTTGCCCGCCTCCACCACCCACCCGCCCCGTCCCACCTCCATTAAAACCAGAAGTGGGTGGGTTGGGAGTCAGGTGTGATATTTTTTAAATTTTCATATCTCACCTGACCCAAATCCGCCCGTTTTGGGGGTTAAAATTTCCCCTTTGATTCTAATGTCATAAATCAGTCTTAAAATCCAGAAATGGCCATGCCAGTGAATTGGGCAGTACAAATTCGCTGCTCTGCTTTTTTTCCTATAATATCCACTCGGGGAGCTGGACTAAGGTCCTTGGCCATTATTCAACTAGTCAATTGGTTATTAAGCCACTTGAGAGTTGCTCGATGAGCGTTCTTGTAATCGAGTCATAATTGGCCAAATTTCTGTTGGAAAAGCTGACAAAATCTCACCGAACAAACTCACTCGGCAGAAAATTTAAGTAATTATCATTTCTATTCATTATAGTTAAAAACTATTTAAAAGTGGTAAAGCTATCACCCTGTTTTTAAAAGTGGAAAAGATTCCCCCTCGACAGTTGAGGTTTCACCTTCGTCAACCTGTGCAGTAAACCTGTGGTAAATATTCGAGGAGCTGAGAAGCTGTTCCTTCTGGTTGTGTTTAGTCTGATGATTGATGATTACATAACGGGGCGGCTCTGAGCTTGGCAGAGTAAGAAAGACAGAATATAAAAGGACTAAAACTCCCCATTTCCACAGAACAGCAGCTGCACAAGGAGAAAAAAACCTGACTACCCAACCAGTCTGGACAAGTTTGAAATCTCCAGTGTGGTATTGAATAATGTCTCAGTTAATTATAAAATCCATGCCTGTCTGCAGCCTTGCATGCATTATGGAAACTCTTTCTCCCTCTTTGCCCTCCAAAGACGTTCTCTAATATAGCACAACCAATCATACAATGTACATACTTATGGTTCTTTCAATGAGAGACTATCTTCATGAAAAACTATTCAGCAAGCTTTTTTGTTCCCAAAGAACACCATGCAGTTGCATAAACGGTGTTAAGATGCATCACTGCATCACTTCTGAGAGAGAAGGGTGAGATGCAAAAAACTCCTGGCTGCCAAACATTTGTTCTTGAACATTGTGCCTCTTGTAAATTATATTTAAAAATTGTTATGAGTTGCCTGCATGGTGGTACAACTTTCCACTGATGCCTATCTACAGCTGTTCAATACACTTTATATATATTTCTGGAGGAGATTCGATTTTCTTTCCAGTCTTTAATCTTGATGCATGACTGCTTCAGACTTTTTGTCGGATTTATGTGGCTTCAGTTTCAGATGGAATTACATTTTTGGCATCGGGTGTTTTGGGCTGTTCTTGTAGGTGAGACCTCTATATCCTCAAATGCCCCAATATCTGGGTAAATTTGATAGTATGCCCAGAATATTGAATAGAAAACAACTTGCATTTATTTAGCGCCTTTAACGTAGTAATATGTCACAAGGCAGTTCACAGGATTACAATCAGACATAAATTGGCACCGAGCCTAAGAAGGAGACATTGGGGCAGGTGACCAAACGCTTGGTCAAAGAGGTGTGGTTTAAGCAGCTCCTGAAAGGAGGAGAGAGAGGTGGACAGGTGAAGAGATTTAGGGACGGAATTCCATAGCTGACGGCACAGCCACAATGGTGGGGCGAAGGAAATGGGGGATGCACAAGAGGCTAGAGTTGGAGCAACGCAGATTTCTCGGAGGGATGCACAGCATTTACTATTTAAACTCTCCTTTAGATTGCTTTCACTTCTGGTTCTGTCCTGTGCCTCCACAAAATCTTCCTTGTCTTCAAGAAGTGGCAAAAGGACACCAAGCTAGACCCTGTTTTAGCCTTTAATCGCCAAATTAATTTAATAACCAGTAAGTGAATACGTAGCATGTTGTTTAACTTTGCTAACTTGTATTGTAGAAAATACTAAGTAGCTTGCAACTTTGTGCTAAACTAGTTGTAATCAATCTTCTAATGTACTGAATCCTTTTCCATTTACAAGTTCAACAGCGGAGGTCCTGCACTTTAACTGATACCCTTCGGAAGTCCCAGATAGATTATCTACACTGGCCCAGAAATTCGGGTCCCAACGTGTGAGTACGCACGGGGTACTCACGCGTGGACCCGATGGAAGTGCCGGTTTCTTGCATGCACTGCGCATGCGCGGGAAACCGGCACTTCCGTTCCTCTGAACGAAGGGGTTCAGAGGTCGAACGTGTGTGCGCGGGTGTCTGCGCGTGTGCTTTGAACTTACGTTTTTTTACAGGTTTTTCCGCCACTCTCTCTCTCCCTCTGCCACTCTCTCTCTCCCCCGCCACTCTCTCTCTCCCTCTGCCACTCTCTCTCTCCCTCTGCCACACTCTCTCTCCCTCTGCCACTCTCTCTCTCCCTGCCACTCTCTCTCTCCCCCTGCCACTCTCTCTCTCCCCCTGCCACTCTCTCTCTCCCCCTGCCACTCTCTCTCTCCCTCTGCCACTCTCTCTCTCCCTCTGCCACTCTCTCTCTCCCTCTGCCACTCTCTCTCTCCCCCTGCCACTCTCTCTCTCCCCCTGCCACTCTCTCTCTCCCTGCCACTCTCTCTCTCCCTCTGCCACTCTCTCTCTCCCACTGCCACTCTCTCTCCCTCTGCCACTCTCTCTCTCCCCCTGCCACTCTCTCTCTCCCCCTGCCACTCTCTCTCTCCCTCTGCCACTCTCTCTCTCCCCCTGCCACTCTCTCTCCCCCTGCCACTCTCTCTCTCCCCCTGCCACTCTGTCTCTCCCCCTGCCACTCTCTCTCTCCCTGCCACTCTCTCTCTCCCCCTGCCACTCTCTCTCTCCCCCTGCCACTCTCTCTCCCCCTGCCACTCTCTCTCTCCCCCTGCCACTCTGTCTCTCCCTCTGCCACTCTCTCTCTCCCCCTGCCACTCTCTCTCCCCCTGCCACTCTCTCTCTCCCCCTGCCACTCTGTCTCTCCCTCTGCCACTCTCTCTCTCCCTCTGCCACTCTCTCTCTCCCTCTGCCACTCTCTCTCCCTCTGCCACTCTCTCTCTCCCCCTGCCACTCTCTCTCTCCCCCTGCCACTCTCTCTCTCCCCCGCCACTCTCTCTCCCCCTGCCACTCTCTCTCCCCCTGCCACTCTCTCTCTCCCCCTGCCACTCTCTCTCTCCCTCTGCCACTCTCTCTCTCCCCCTGCCACTCTCTCTCTCCCTCTGCCACTCTCTCTCTCCCTCTGCCACTCTCTCTCTCCCCCTGCCACTCTCTCTCTCCCTCTGCCACTCTCTCTCTCCCTCTGCCACTCTCTCTCTCCCCCTGCCACTCTCTCTCTCCCTCTGCCACTCTCTCTCTCCCCCTGCCACTCTCTCTCTCCCTCTGCCACTCTCTCTCTCCCTCTGCCACTCTCTCTCTCTCCCCCTGCCACTCTCTCTCTCCCCCCTGCCACTCTCTCTCTCCCCCTGCCACTCTCTCTCTCCCTCTGCCACTCTCTCTCTCCCTCTGCCTCTCTCTCTCCCTCTGCCACTCTCTCTCCCTCTGCCTCTCTCTCTCCCTCTGCCACTCTCTCTCTCCCCCTGCCACCCTCTCCCCCTGCCACTCTCTCTCTCCCCCTGCCACTCTCTCTCCCTCTGCCACTCTCTCTCTCCCCCTGCCACTCTCTCTCTCCCCCTGCCACTCTCTCTCTCCCCCTGCCACTCTCTCTCCCTCTGCCACTCTCTCTCTCCCCCTGCCACACTCTCTCCCTCTGCCACTCTCTCTCCCTCTGCCACTCTCTCCCCCTGCCACTCTCTCTCTCCCTCTGCCACTCTCTCTCTCCCCCTGCCACTCTCTCTCTCCCCCTGCCACTCTCTCTCTCCCTCTGCCACTCTCTTTCTCCACAGGTTTATTATTTTTAAATACTTTAAAGCAAGGTAACTTTATTTTTAGCCCCGCTTTTTTATAAAATTATTTTTTTCAAAAATTTAAATTATTGTTTAAAATAGTTATTTAATGTAATTTATAGTTTATTTAAAAAGTGTGATGATTTTTAAAATTTTATTTGAAGGTTTACTACTATTTTGGGGCCGGAGTATTCATAAGTTTAGACAGGTCTTTCTGTCAATCTTATGAATGGGCTTTTCCCTCCTCCGATTACCTGCCCATGGCTCACGTGATCCCAGGGGACGCATCGCACTAACTACACCCCTGGGACACGCAAGCAAAGCGCGCCGGGAGTTGGAGCAGGCCCTGGAGCGGAATTCCACGGGAGCCCAGAGCTCAACTGCCGGCGCGCAAGGTAAGTGCAGTTCGGGGGCTTGCACCCACGGGAAGCCCCCGACCCGAATTTCTAGGCCAAATAGTCTAAACATAACTCAGTTTGAAAAATGCTATCTAACAAATAGCCCCCAAAACAGTTACTGGGGCTTTGAAGTAACGGTTAAACTCAAACCAAACTGCCAATCAGACACACATCTGAAAAATTACATTGCATGTCTGTATTTGATTTGTGTAGTTTGACTCCTCCCTTTAGCAAACTGACTGGAGGCAACCAATTAGTCATTTCAGTTCACTGCAACATGATTTCAGTGTGTGAAGCTCGATTTTAGCTTCTTATGTAACGTGTCTTAACTTAAGGAGCAAAAACCAAACTAAATCTTTGACAAAAATTTCTAACCCTAAGCCAGTGCAATAGTAATAACTGACCCATGATCATTATGTCAAGTATTTTTATATTACCTATCGCAAACATGCCTTTTCACCATCGCATGTGTGCAGATTTAACACTGATTAAGTAAGAAGCATTTCGAAAATTAATTGCAGGATCGACGCCACACCACGCAAGGCAAAAGCCAACCTTGGATATTAAATAGAAGGTAGATGTAGCAAACCTTTTCATTCCTCACCAGATATATCGTGCCTTAATGCTCAATTATTTGCTTAGACTGAACATAGCTGTTGACAATCTTGTTGTCCTGTTTGACTTTGAAATGAGCCTCAAATTTGCATCTCGTCTATTGCCCTGTCACATGGTGCAATATCACTTCTAGCCCCGTCACATGATGCAATATCACTTCTAGCCCTGTCACATGGTGCAACATCACTTCTAGCCCTGTCACATGATGCAATATCACTTCTAGCCCTGTCACATGGTGCAACATCACTTCTAGCCCTGTCACATGGTGCAACATCACTTCTAGCCCTGTCACATGGTGCAATATCACTTCTAGCCCTGTCACATGGTGCAACATCACTTCTAGCCCTGTCACATGGTGCAATATCACTTCTAGCCTGCCGCTAGCAATGACAGGTTGAGGGGAGCGTTATGCTGTCAGAAAGGGACTAGGGGAGCGCTATTTAAAGGCGACCACTTCCTGCCTTTTTTTGTTAGTGCCATTTTTGCATTCTGAGAGAGAGAGAGAGACTTCTGGAGAGATTTAAAGCTGTGTGAAGGAGTTTTGGGTACTGAGCAGCACTTTGCAGGTTGGTTTTGATTTGCCCTTCCTTGTATCGATTTAGAAGAGACTGTGGGGGCTGCACTCTGAGCTCTTCCCCTGGTTCTCTCCATTGTTCTTTCCAGCAGATTTGATGTACAGGCCTCTCCAGGCTGAGATTCAGGCCGAGATTCAAGGCTGCAATGAGCAGGATGTGGATGGAGAGCAAGAGCAACCCTCCCCTTTAAGATAAAAACAGAAAATGCAGGAGAAACTCAGCAGGTCAAGCAGCATCTGTGAAGAAACAGATTTAACGTTTCAGGCCGATGACCATTCGTCGGAACTCCCCTTTAAGACGGTGCCAGTGTGTCTGTGTTCCATTGCTGACTGAAATCACATGAGCTTCACCAGCGCTGTGAGGTAGCGCCTCGCTCCTCGGCCTTAGTGCCTTAACAGAGGTGTGTAGCACCTGATTTAGCGCTCCAATCACCTCCAGGGGCAATAAAAGCCAAGTTTGCTGTTGGAGGCGCTAATTAGCGCCAGGCGCTAAACTTTGCGCTCCGCCAATAATAGCGCCCCAAATGGGGCGATACCGAATTTCTCCCCCCATAGGTTCTAGAACGGCTCCTGCAGATTAGAAGGTGGCAAATATAATCCCACTATTTAAGAAAGGAGGGAGAGAGAAAATGGGAAACTACAGACCAGTTAGCCTGACATCAGTAGTAGGGAAAATGCTGGAACCTATTATTAAGGACTTGGTAACAGGGCACTTAGAAAATAACAATAGGATTGGACAGAGTCAACACGGATTTATGAAAAGGAAATCATGTTTGACGAATCTGTTAGAGTTTTTTGAGGTTGTAACTAACAGGATAAGGGGGAACCAGTGGATGTGGTGTATTTGGATTTTCAGAAGGCATTCAATAAGGTGCCACACAAGAGGTTATTAAACAAAATTAGGGCTCATGGGATTGGGGGTAATATACTAGCATGGATTGAGGATTGGTTAATGGACAGAAAACAGAGAATAGGAATAAACGGGTCATTTTCGGGTTGGCAGGCTGTAACTAGTGGGGTACCGCAAGGATCAGTGCTTGGGCCTCAGCTGTTCACAATCTACATCAATGATTTGGATGAGGGGACCAAATGTAATACAGGTCCACAACCCCTTATCCGAAACCCTTGGGGCCAGATGTGTTTTGGAATTCGGAATTTTTCGGATTTCAGAACGGTACAAAATGAATTGAGCTTTTAAAAAAAAAGCCCTGATGATTGAGGAAGGCCATACTGTAAGTAGATCACTGTAAATTGTTCCTCTTTTATTCAGACTGTAAAGTCTGTAGGTATTATGGCGAATTAATACACAGACTACAAGAGTAACTTTAACAGGACTTTACTATTCGAAGGTCAGGGTGAATCTGCCCAATAAATCCTGACACAGCACTTATATACCGGTGTGGTCACCGTCGGTATTACAGTATACAACAGCCAAGATAAAGTAGTGCCACACCTAAAATAGTTCTCTTAAAGGTGGACGGTTACATACAATAGTTCTCTTAAAGGTAGAACAGTTACATACACTACAATCCTCCCTTTTTAGCTTACAACATACTTATTCCCCCATTAACATAACATCATAACATATATACAACTTATGCAAAACAGTTCACAGATTCAGTCTCTCTGGAGGCTTCCTGACTCTGTCCGGATAACGCCTCGGTGGTGTAGTAGTTTTCGGCGGGGTAGTAGGTACTTCTGGCAAGGTCGATTCGGCTTGAAGGACAGTGTCAGGTTCATCTGATTCCAGTATTACCAGATCGGAGGTAGGTGCTCTGGGTATCTCTGCTTCAACATTAGCCGTGTAAGGTTGTGGAGTAGGTTGGTCCTTTGTGGATGACCCTATGATCTGGTCAACATGGCGCCTTATTATGCTGTCACCAATGTCCACGGTATACATCAGCGGCCCTAGCCTTTTCCCAATAGTTCCAGGCTGCCATTTCTTGGTACGGTAGTCCCGGGCCAAAACTTGTTGACCTATCTGAAAGGATCTAGTTGGCCTTTCATTCATGCCCTGAAATTGCCAGTTCTCTACGTCCCTTCTGACGTTTGGCTTAATCAAATCCAGCCGGCATCTTAGTCTTCTATTGAAAAACATCATGGCGGGAGTTTGGTTTGTGACCGCATGTGTTGCATTCCTGTACGCCAACAAGAAGTTATCTACCTTATGTTGTAGGTTGATGTCTTCATTACCCATGGCCTTTATGGCCTTCTTGAAGGTCTGGACAAACCTTTCAGCTAATCCATTGGTGGCGGGATGGTATGGGGCTGACGTGTAGTGCTTGACCCCATTCCTTTTTAAGAACTTCCTGAATTCTTCGGACACAAATTGCGGTCCATTATCAGAACAGATCTGTTCCGGCAGCCCATTCCTGGCAAATATGGTCCTTAATACTGTGATGGTTTTTTCCGTGGTGGTGGAGGACATCTTTATTACCTCCGGCCACTTGGAGTGTGCATCCACCGCGATTAGAAACATTGAGTCCATAAATGGACCAGCAAAGTCGACGTGTACCCTTTGCCAAGGAGATGAGGGCCACTCCCATGGATGCAGAGGAGCTTGTGGTGGCGCGTTTTGAACCTTCTGGCATCCTAGACAGCTCTTGGTTATTTCTTCGATGTCTCCATCAATACCTGGCCACCACACAAACGCTCTTGCTAGGTTCTTCATTTTCACTCCACCCAGATGCCCCTCGTGAAGCTCCTTTAGCACCTTCTGCTGAAGTTTGGGTGGAATCACCACTCTAGATCCACACATCAAGGTTCCTCGGCACACTGACAGCTGTTCTTTTCTTTGCGAAAATGCGGGCAGCGTTGGTTCGCCATGTGCTGGCCATCCCTCCACTGTTAAATCGTAGACTCGTGAGAGAGTCGGGTCATTTCTTGTTTCATTTTCGATCATCGAATTTGTTACTGGTAGACATTCCACTATGGATGAGTGGAACATCTCTACCGGGTCCACTGTAGCCGCCTCTTCTGCTACTGGCAACGGTAGGCGCGATAACCCATCAGCATTTCCATGCTGTTTGGACCTTTTGTATTCGATGTCATATTGGTGTGCCCCAAGTAACACGGACCACCTCTGTAGCCTTTGCGCTGTCATAGTGGAAACGGCCTTGTTAGGGTTGAATATGGACACCAACGGCTGGTGGTCTGTCAGTAATGTGAACTTCTTGCCCTGCAGGTAATGATTGAATTTCTTTACTCCCCACACAAGGCTGAGGGCCTCCTTATCTATCTGAGCATAATTTCGCTCAGCGGAGGTCAGTGATCGGGACGCAAATGCGACTGGCCTTTCCGAGCCATTTGGTAACTTGTGTGAAAGTACTGCTCCAATTCCATAAGTGGAAGCATCACAAGCTAGACGAAGAGGTAACGTTGGGTTGAAATGAGCCAACACTTCCTCAGAGGTAATCAACGCCTTGCTTCTGCGAAAGGCCTTCTTACAGTCCTCGCTCCACTTCCATGGTACTTCTTTCCGCAACAGAGCATTCAGCGGATGCAGCACCGTGGATAGATTTGGCAGAAACTTGTGGTAATAATTAATCAACCCCAGAAACGATCTCAACTGTGATACATTTTCCGGAGCGGGGGCCTTCACGACAGCTTCTATCTTGTCAGGTGACTTGTGCAGCCCCTCTTGGTCAATGACATGACCGCAGTACGAGATCCATTTCTGGAAGAACTCGCATTTCTGGCGATTAACTCGAAGGCCATATTCCTTCAACCTGGTGAGCACCAGTTTCAAATTTGTGAGGTGTTCCTCCTCGTCTTCTCCCGTAATCAGGATATCGTCCAAGTAACACTGCGTGCTTGGAATACCCTGTAAGACCTGCTCCATGGCCCTCTGCCAAATTGCTGGAGCCGAAGCTACTCCAAAAACCAGTCTATTATAACGATACAAGCCTCTGTGCGTGTTGATTGTGAGATACTGGCGCGACTCTTCCTCGACTTCCATTTGTAAGTATGCTTGTGCCAGGTCTATCTTGGTGAAGTGTTTCCCACCAGACAATGAAGCAAAGATATCCTCAATCCGCGGGAGCGGGTATTGTACCGTGTGAAGCACCGGATTAACTGTGATCTTGAAGTCTCCGCAGATGCGGACCTTTCCCGGTCCCCCTGGCTTGTTACTTGATGAAGACTTCATGACGGGAACAATGGGCGTGGCCCACTCACTCCAGTCCACCTTAGACAGTACCCCTGAACGTTCAAGCTCTTCCAGTTCTGCCTCCACAGCAGGTCGTATCGCGTCAGGTACCGATCTGGCTTTGAAAAATTTTGGGCTTGCATGTTCTGCAATCTTGATTTTTGCTTTAATTCCTCTCAGTGTTCCCAGTCCTTGCTGGAATACCTCTTTAGCTTCGTCCAATATTCTGGACAACCGTTCAGGTTTGACATCTTCCTTTCCGGAATTTACCGTCATTGTGTTTAGTGAATGCCAGTCTATCTTTATTTTCCTGATCCACTCCCGTCCCAGAAGTGGTGGACCTCCCTTGGGCAGCACATACATGTCCATCCCTTGGTGATCTTTGTCCTTGTATCTCACCTTGACTTCTATCTTTCCGATGGGGTATACTCTGTGCCCCGTGTATGTCTGCAATACTATCTCCGTATCCCGTAGGGGAATATGTTTGAATATCTTTTTGTAATCTTGCTTATTCATGACCGTCAACGCCGATCCGGTGTCCACTTCCATCTTCACTTGGACTTTTGCAATCTGTAGTGTGACCCAGATAGTTTGTCGGTCAGCTTCTTTACTCACATTGTGAATCCTCAGACTACCCAGTTCCTTGCTGTTGGAGTCTGAGTCCAAATTCTGTTCATCTGGACTCTTCCCAGTCACCTTATGTACCTTTCTGTACTTCTTCTGCGGTGACTTATTATTGCTGGTCTTCTTTCCTGACCGGCATACCTTAGCTATGTGACCAAGCTTGCCACATTTTCTACATTCCTGGTTTTTAAACCAGCATTGGTTCTGGTCGTGTGTTGTCTTCCCACAACGATAACATTTCGTTGTACCCGAAGTCATTTGATCCACACTGAGTACCGCTGTCTTCCGCTGCATTTCCGCCGTGCCGCTCGCTGCGGCTTCGTGCGATGCTGCAATAAGGACAGCCTTATCAAGTGTAAGATCGTTCTCTTCGAGCAGTCGTTTTTGTGTTCCTTCCTTCGACACCCCGCACACGAACTTGTCTCTCAGTGCCTCTGTCAGATTTACCCCAAACTGACAGTATTTTGCTAGCCTACGCAGTTCAACCAGGTACTCCGCGTTGCTTTCCTCTTTTCGTTGCGTTCTCACGTAAAATTTTGATCGTTCCGCTAACATCAGCGGTGCGGGGTTAAAATGATCCTTCAGGACAGCAACAATATTAGCGAAAGACTGATCCGCCGGTTTAGCTGGTGATAGAAGATGCTTCAATAACCCGTATGTCTTCGCACCCATTGAGTTTAGTAAGGTTAGAGCTTTGTCATAATTTGCTATCTTATTGACCTTACAATATATCTCGATGCGTTCTACATACGTGGCCCAATCTTCCACATCGGAATCGAAACTGTTGATGTTACTACGCTTAGGCATCTTCACACTCTTCCTGAGAAACAACAACGAAATATTTCTTTAACTTTTTTTTTCCAAAATGGCGGTTTCCCGCGCTTGTCTTCTTTCCCCGCCCACTTTCAAAATGGCGGTTTCCCGCTTCTGTCTTCTTCCCCGCCTACTGGCGGCTTCCCGCGTTTCTTCCCCTGGTGGGAGGGGTAAGCTTTTCCCTCGGGCGACGACCGCTGGCTTTCGGGGTTCGCAGCCTGCGCGTCGGCTTCAGTGCGTTCCTTGTTCCCTTTTCTCGGCAGGGCAACCGGCGCTGGGTACAACCCGTTGACGGCGAACAGTTTCAGCCGCTGGGCTGGATCTCGCTCAGTCTCCCTCGCTCGGGCTCTGTTGTTCCCTTTTCTCGGCAGGGCAACCGGCGCTGGGTACAACCCGTTGACGGCGAACAGTTTCAGCCGCTGGGCTGGATCTCGCTCAGTCTCCCTCACTCGGGCTCTGTCTCTCCCGCTCGCTCGGGCTCTGTCTCTCCCTCAGCGGCTTCCAATCGCGCCTCCCAGCCCTCTCGCAGTCCGGTGCTTTCCTCCCCGGCTGCGGCTGAGTTCTCCGCGATTTATTTATTTTTATATCTTCCCGCGCCTTACGATCCCGGTCGCAGCGCTTCGTGGCCTCGGTCGCTGCCCCAGTCTCAGCGCCTCTGGGCCCGACTTCTGTCCAGCTCCTTTCCCCCGACCGTGGTCGAGTTCACCGCCCTTATCCTCCGTTTATTTTTTTATTTTCCCTTTACTCACAGTCACTGTGGCCGACTTGCTTCTCGTGCTGATCGGCTCACTCACCACCGTGGCAGAAGGGACAATCAGTGCCTGTTGCTGATGGAAGGCTTCGTGTCTGAATTCTTCCTTCTTCCTTGCTCTGCAGACTCGAGTTTTCTCTCAGCAGAACGACGAGGGCGGGTGCCTCTTCTCGACGCTCGTTAACTGCTTCGTAAGTATTGTTGCCGCAGGGTAAGATCGAACTCGTCGCCACTGTAAAGTCTGTAGGTATTATGGCGAATTAATACACAGACTACAAGAGTAACTTTAACAGGACTTTACTATTCGAAGGTCAGGGCGAATCTGCCCAATAAATCCTGACACAGCACTTATATACCGGTGTGGTCACCGTCGGTATTACAGTATACAGCAGCCAAGATAAAGTAGTGCCACACCTAAAATAGTTCTCTTAAAGGTGGACGGTTACATACAATAGTTCTCTTAAAGGTAGAACAGTTACATACACTACACAGACATTGTGTTTGAAGTTCACCTATTTACTTCTGTTTCCCGATAGAATTTTGTTCTTCCTACCATTCTCAGTATTGGATCTTGTGTCAATTTGGTCCCATTGCTGCCGCACATTCACAAACTGAAATGTGATACTTGAATGTTTTTTTGTGGAGGTCGGGGCGCGAGCGCGAGGGGGAGGTCGGGGTGCGAGGGCGAGGGGGGAGGTCGGGGCACGAGGGGGGAGGTCGGGGTGCGAGCGCAAGGGGGGAGGTCGGGGCGCGAGGGGGGAGATCGGGGTGCGAGGGTGAGGGGGAGGTCGGGGCGCGAGGGGGGAGGTCGGGGCGCGAGGGGGGAGGTCGGGGTGCGAGGGGGGAGGTCGGGGCACGAGGGGGGAGATCGGGGCGCGAGGGGGGAGGTCGGGTACGAGGGTGAGGGGGAGGTCGGGGCGTGAGGGGGGAGGTCGGGGCGTGAGGGGGGAGGTCGGGCTGCGAGGGGGGAGGTCGGGGTGCGAGGGTGAGCGGGAGGTCGGGGCGCGAGGGTGGAGGTCGGGGTGCGAGGGGGAGGTCGGGGCGCGAGGGGGGAGGTCGGAGTGCGAGCGTGAGGGGGGAAAACTTTCGGTTTTCAGAGGTTTTCGGTTTTCGGAATTGCGGATAAGGGGTTGTGGACCTGTATATCCAAGTTTGCTGATGATACAAAGCTGGGTGGGAATGTAAGTTATGAGAAGGATGCAAGGAGGCTTCAAGGGGATATAGACAAGCTAAGAGAGTGGGCAAGAACATGGCAAATGGAATATAATGTGGAGAAATGTGAAGTTATCCACTTTGGTAGGAAAAATAGAAAAGCAGAGTATTTTTTAAAAGGTGAGAGATTGGGAAATGTTGGTGTTCAGAGGGACTTGGGTGTCCTTGTACACGAACCCCTGAAAGTTAAAACCCAGGTACAACAAGCAATTAGGAAAGCAAATGGTATGTTGGCCTTTATTACAAGAGGATTTGATTATAAGAGTAAAGGCATCTTACTGCAATTCTATAGGGCCCTAGTGAGACCACACCTGGAGTATTGTGTACAGTTTTGGTCTCCTTACCTAAGGAAGGATATACTTGCCATAGAGGGAGTGCAATGAAGGTTCACCAGACTGGTTCCTGAGATGGGGGGATTGTCCTATGAGGAGAGATTGAGTAGACTAGGCCTATATTCTCTGGAGTTTAGAAGAATGAGAGGTGATATTATTGAAGCATACAACATTCTTACAGGACTTGACAGGGTAGATGCAGGGAGGATGTTTTCCCTTGCTAGGCAGTCTAGAATCAGGGATCACAGTCTCAGAAGAAGGGGTCGACCATTTAGGACTGAGATGAGGAGAAATTTCTTCACTCAGAGACGGATGAATCTTTGGAATTCTCTATCCCAGAGGGCTGTGGAGGCTCAGTCGTTGAGTATATTGAAGACCGAGATCGAGAGATTTTTCAATATTAAGGGAAACAAGGGATATGGGGATAGTGCAGGAAATTAGAAATCAGGTAGAAAATTAGCCATGATCTTATTGAATGGTGGCGCAGGCTCGAACGGCTAAATGGCCTACTCCTGCTCCTATTTCTTATGTTCTTATGATATCACTTCAGCCCTGTCACATGGTGAAATATGACTTCTAGCCCTGTCACATGGTGCAATATCACTTCAGCCCCGTCACATGGTGCAATATCACTTCTAGGCCCGTCACAAGGTGCAATATCACTTCTATCATCGTCACATGGTGCAATATCACTTCTTGCCCATTCACATGGTGCAATTTCACTTCTAGCTGTCATATGGTGCAATATTGCTGCTAGCACCGTCACATGGCACAATATCACTTAAGCCCAGTCACATGGTGCAAAATCACCATGGGAACGGTAGCATAGTGGTAATGTCACTGGGTTGGTAATCTAGAGAACTGGACTAATGATCCAAAAACATCAGTTCAAATCTCACCACGGCAGCTGGGAAATTTAAATTCAGTTAATTAAATAAATCGGGAATAGTATCAGTAATGGTAACCATGAAACTGCAAACCCTTGACAAAGCCATGCTGACTATCCCCGATTAATCCTTGCCTCTCCAAGTGGAGATTAATTTTGTCCCTCAGAATTTTTTCCAATAATTTCCCCACCACAGATGTTAGACTCACTGGCCTGTAATTCCCTGGTTTATCCCTGCTACCCTTCTTGAATAATGGTACTACGTTAGCTGTTCTCCAGTCCTCTGGTACATCCCCTGTGGCCAGAGAGGTTCTGAAAATTAGTGTCAGAGCCCCTGCAATCTCCTCCCTTGCCTCCCACAGCAGCCTGGGATACATCTCGTCCGGGCCTGGGGATTTATCCACTTTTTGGCCCGCTAAAACCGCTAGCACCTCCTCCCTCTCGATGCTAATATGTTCAAGTATGTCACAGTCCCCTTGCCCGATTTCTATGTCTGCATCGTCTTTCTCCATAGTGAACACAGATGCAAAAAATTCATTTAAAACCCCGCCTACATCCTCTGGCTCTACACACAGATTGCTACTTTGGTCCCTAATGGGCCCTACCCTTTCCCTGGTTATCCTCTTGCCCTTAATATACTTATAAAACATCTTAGGATTTTCCTTTATTTTGCTCGCCAGTGTTATTTCATGGCCCCTCCTCACCCTCCTAATTTCTTTTTTAAGTATGCCCCTGCACTTTTTATACTCCTCTAGGGCTTCTTCTGTCTTTAGTCTTTTGTAACTGCCAAAAGCCCCCCTTTTATTTCTAATGCATTTTTGTATATCCCTTGTCATCCAAGGTTCCCTTTGCTTGTTGGTCCCACCCTTGACCTTTACAGGAACATGTTGGCGTTGTACTCTCTCTATTTCCCTTCTGAAAGTCTCCCACTGTTTTGATGTGGATTTTCCTATAAGCAGCTGCTCCCAGTCCACTTTGGCCAGATCCTGCCTTATCATATTAAAATCGGCCTTCCCCCAATTTAGAACATCTGGGGACTTGTGCCAAAATTGGAAGAGCTGTCCCACAGACTAACAACAGCAACAGCCTGACACAGTCATACTCACAGAATCATACCTTTCAGCCAATGTCCCAAACTCCTCCATCACCATCTCTGGGTATGTCCTGTCCCATCGGCAGGACAGACCCACCAGGGGTGGTGGCACAGTGGTATACAGTCGGGAAGGAGTGACCCTGGGAGTCCTCAACATTGACTCCAGACCCCATGAAGTCTCCTGGCTTCAGGTCAAGCATGGGCAAGGAAACCCCCTGCTGATGAATCAGTAGTCCTCCATGTTGAATACCACTTCGAAGAAGCACTGAGAGTAGCAAGGGCACAGAATGTACTCTGGGTGGGGGACTTCAATGTCCATCACCAAGAGTGGCTCGGTACCACAAAGCTGGGTGGGCGTGTGTGCTGTGAGGAGGATGCCGAGAAACTCCAGTATGATTTGGACAGGTTGGGTGATTGGGCAGATGCATGGCAGATGCAGTATAATGTGGATAAATGCGAGGTTATCCACTTTGGTGGCAAAAACAGGAAGACAGATTATTATCTGAACGGCAAAAGATTGGGAAAAGGGGAAGTGCAACGTGACCTGGGTGTCCTTGTGCACCAGTCGCTGAAGGTAAGCATGCAGGTGCAGCAGGCGGTTAAGAAGGCAAATGGTATGTTGGCCTTCATAGCGAGAGGGTTCGAGTACAGGAACAAGGATGTTTTGCTGCAGTTGTACAGGGCCGTGGTGAGACCACACCTTGAGTATTGTGTGCAGTTTTGGTTGCCCTATTTGAGGAAGGATGCTCTTGCCATGGAGGGAGTGCAGCGAAGATTCACCAGACTGATACCTGGGATGGCAGGAATGATGCATGAGGAGAGAGTGGGTCGATTAAGCTTATACTCGCTGGAGTTTAGAAGAATGAGAGGGGATCTCAGAATCACAGAAATCACAGAAACCCCACAGTGCAGATAGAGGCCTTATAAAATTCTAACAGGACTAGACAGACTAGATGCAGGAAGGATGTTCCCGATGGCTGGGTAGTCCAGAACCAGGGGTCACAGTCTAAGGATAAGGGGTAAGCCATTTAGGACAGAGATGAGGAGGAATTTCTTCACCCAGAGAGTGGTGAACCTGTGGAATTCTCTACCACAGAAGGCAGTAGAGGCCAATTCATTAAATATATTCAAGAAGGAGTTAGATATATTTCTTAAGGCTAACGGGATCAAGGGATATGGGGAGAAGGCAGGGACAGGGTACTGAGTTTGGATGATCAGCCATGGTCTCATTGAATGGCAGAGCAGGCTCGAGGGGCCGAATGGCTTACTCCTGCTCCTATCTTCTATGTTTCTATGTTTTCTATGAGTCCTGAAGGACATAACTGCTAGTCTGGGCCTGCAACAGGTGATGAGAGAACCAACACGAGGGAAAAACCTACTTGACCTCGTCCTCACCAATCTACCTGTCACAGATGCATCTGTCCATGACAACATTGGTAGCAGTAACCACCGCACAGTCATTGTGGAGACGAAGTCCTGTCTTCACACTGAGAACACTCCCCATCGTGCTGTGTGGCACTACCACCGTGCTAAATGGGATAGATTCAGAACAGATCTAACAGCTCAAAACTGGGCATCCATGAGGCGCTGTGGGCCATCAGCAGCAGCAGAATTGTATTCCACCACAATCTGTTACCTCATGGCTCAGCATATCCCTCACTCTACCATTACCACCAAGCCAGGGGACCAACCCTGGTTCAACAAGGAGTGTAGAAGAGCATGCCAGGAGCAGCACCAGGTGTACCTAAAAATGCGGTGCCAACCTGGGGAAGCTGCAACACAGGACTACATACATGCTAAAAAGTGGAAGCAGCATGCTATAGACAGGGCTAAGCGATCTCACAATCAACAGATCAGATCAAAGCTCTGCAGTCCTGCCACATCCAGTCATGAATGGTGGTGGACCATTAAACAACTAACGGGAGGAGGAGGCTCCAAGAATATCCCCATCCTCAATGATGGTTGAGCCCAGCACGTGAGTGCAAAAGACAAGGCTGAAGTGTTTGCAACCAACTTCAGCCAGAAGTGCCTAGTGGATGATCCATATTGGCCTCCTCCTGAGGTCCCCACCATCACAGAAGCCAGTCTTGAGCCAATTTGATTCACTCCACGTGATATCAAGAAACAGCTGAGTGCACTGTATACAGCAAAGACTATGGGGCCCGACAACATCCCGGCTATCGTGTTGAAGACCTGTGCTCCAGAAGTAGCTGCGCCCCTAGCCAAGCTGTTCCAGTACAGCTACAACACTGGCATCTATCCGACAATGTGAAAAACTGCCCAGGTATGTCCTCTCCATAAAAAGCAGGACAAATCTAACCCAGCCAATTACTGCCCCATCAGTCTACTCTCAATCATCAGCAAAGTGATGGAAAATGTCATTGACAGTGCTTTTAAGCGGCACTTACTCACCAATAACCTGCTCACTGATCCCTAGTTTGGGTTCCACAAAGACCACTTGGCTCCTGACCTCATTACAGCCTTGGTCCAAACATGGACAAAGGAGCTGAATTCCAGAGGTGAGGTGAGAGTGACTGCCCTTGACATCAAGGCAACATTTGACCGAGTGTGGCATCAAGGAGCCCTAGTAAAACTGAAGGCAATGGGAATCAGGGGGAAAATGCTCTACTGGCTGGAGTCATACCTAGCACAAAGGAAGATGGTTGTGGTGGTTGAAGGTCAATCATCACAGCCCCAGGACATCACTGCAGGAGTTCCTCAGGGCAGTGTCCTACCCCTAACCATCTCCAGCTGCTTCATCAATGACCTTCCCTCATTCATAAGGTCAGAAATGGGGATGTTCGTTGATGACTGCACAGTGTTCAGCACCATTCACAACTCCTCAGATAATGAAGCAGTCCATGCCCGCATGCAACAAGACCTGGACGACGTTCAGGCTTGGGCTGATAAGTGGCAGGTAACATTCGCACCACAGAAGTGCCAGGCAATGACTATCTCCAACAAGCGAGAGTCTAACCACCTCCCCTTGACATTTAATGGCATTACCATCGCCGAATCCCCCACTATCAACATCCTGGGAGTCACCATTGACCAGAAACTTAATTGGACCAGCCACATAAATACTGTGGCAACAAAAGCAGGTCAAAGGCTAGGTATTCTGTGGCGAGTGTCTCACCTCCTGACTCCCCAAAGCCTTTCCACCATCTACAAGGCACAAGTAAGGAGTGTGATGGAATACTCTCCACTTGCCTGGATGAGTGCAGCTCCAACAACACTCAAGAAGCTCGACACCATCCAGGACAAAGCAGCCCGCTTGATTGGCACCCCATCACCACCTTAAACATTCACTCCCTCCGCCACCGGCGCACCGTGGCTGCAGTGTGTACCATCTACAAAATACACTGCAGCAACTCGCCAAGGCTTCTTCGGCAGCACCTCCCAAACCCGCGACCACTTCCACCTAGAAGGACAAGGGCAGCAGGTGCATGGGAAGACCACCACCTCCAAGTTCCCCTCCAAGTCACACACCATCCTGACTTAGAAATATATCGCCGATCCTTCATCGTCGCTGGGTCAAAATCCTGGAACTCCCTCCCTAACAGTACTGTGGAAGAACTTTCACCACACAGACTGCAGTGGTTCAAGAAGGCAGCTCACCACCACCTTCTCAAGGGCAACTAGGGATGGGCAATAAATGCTGGCCTTGCCAGCGACTACCAGATCCCATAAAGCGAATAACAAAAAATTAAAAAATTACTTCTAGCCCTGTCACATGGAGCAATATCACTTCTAGAGGTCACATGGTGCAATATCTATTCTCCCGTCACAAGGTGCAATATCACTTCTAGCCCTGTCACATGGTGCAATATCACTTCTAGCCCTGTCACATGAAGCAATCTCACTTCTAGCCCTGTCACCTGATGCAAAATCACTTCAGCCCTGTCACCTGATGCAATATCACTTCAGCCCTGTCACATGATGCAATATCACTTCTAGCCCTGTCACATGATGCAATATCACTTCTAGCCCTGTCACGTGATGCAATATCACTTCTAGCCCTGTCACATGATGCAATATCACTTCAACCCCATCACATGGTGCAATATCACTTCTAGCCCTGTCACATGGTCCAATATCACTTCTAGCCCCGCCACATGGTGTAATATCACTTCAGCCCCGTCACATGGTGCAATATCACTTCTAGCCCTGTCACATGGTGAAATATCACTTCTAGCCCTGTCACATGGTGCAATATCACTTCTAGCCCCGTCACATGGTGAAATATCACTTCTAGCCCTGTCACATGGTGAAATATCACTTCTAACCCCATCACATGATGAAATATCACTTCTAGCCCTGTCACATGGTGAAATATCACTTCTAACCCCATCAAATGGTGAAATATCACTTCTAGCCCTGTCACATGGTGCAATATCACTTCTAGCCCTGTCACATGGTGAAATATCACTTCTAGCCCTGCCACATGGTGCAATATCACTTCTAGCCCCGTCACATGGTGAAATATCACTTCTAGCCCTGTCACATGGTGAAATATCACTTCTAGCCCTGTCACATGGTGAAATATCACTTCTAACCCCATCACATGGTGAAATATCACTTCTAGCCCTGTCACATGGTGCAATATCACTTCTAGCCCTGTCACATGGTGAAATATCACTTCTAGCCCTGCCACATGGTGCAATATCACTTCTAGCCCTGTCACATGGTGCAATAGCACTTCTAGCCCCGTCACATGGTGAAATATCACTTCTAGCCCTGTCACGTGGTGAAATATCACTTCTAACCGTCACATGGTGAAATATCACTTCAACCCTGTCACATGGTGCAACATCACTTCTAACCCTGTCACATGGTGAAATATCACTTCTAGCCCCGTCACATGGTGCAACATCACTTCTAACCCTGTCACATGGTGAAATATCACTTCTAGCCCCGTCACATGGTGCAATATCACTTCAGCCCTGTCACATGGTGCAATATCACTTCAGCCCTGTCACATGGTGCAATATCACTTCAGCCCTGTCTCATGGTGAAATATCACTTCTAACCCCATCACATGGTGAAATATCACTTCTAGCCCTGTCACATGGTGAAATATCACTTCTAACCCCATCAAATGGTGAAATATCACTTCTAGCCCTGTCACATGGTGCAATATCACTTCTAGCCCTGTCACATGGTGAAATATCACTTCTAGCCCTGCCACATGGTGCAATATCACTTCTAGCCCCGTCACATGGTGAAATATCACTTCTAGCCCTGTCACATGGTGAAATATCACTTCTAGCCCTGTCACATGGTGAAATATCACTTCTAACCCCATCACATGGTGAAATATCACTTCTAGCCCTGTCACATGGTGCAATATCACTTCTAGCCCTGTCACATGGTGAAATATCACTTCTAGCCCTGCCACATGGTGCAATATCACTTCTAGCCCTGTCACATGGTGCAATAGCACTTCTAGCCCCGTCACATGGTGAAATATCACTTCTAGCCCTGTCACGTGGTGAAATATCACTTCTAACCGTCACATGGTGAAATATCACTTCAACCCTGTCACATGGTGCAATATCACTTCTAGCCCTGTCACATGGTGCAACATCACTTCTAACCCTGTCACATGGTGAAATATCACTTCTAGCCCCGTCACATGGTGCAATATCACTTCAGCCCCATCACATGGTGCAATATCACTTCAGCCCTGTCACGGTGCAATATCACTTCAGCCCTGTCTCATGGTGCAATATCACTTCAGCCCTGTCACATGGTGCAGTATCACTTCTAGCCCTGTCACATGGTGCAGTATAACTTCTAGCCCTGTCACATGGTGCAATATCACTTCAGCCCTGTCACATGGTGCAATATCACTTCAGCCCTGTCACATGGTGCAGTATCACTTCAGCCCTGTCACATGGTGCAATATCACTTCAGCCCTGTCACATGGTGCAGTATCACTTCAGCCCTGTCACATGGTGCAATATCACTTCTAGCCCTGTCACATGGTGCAATATCACTTCAGCCCTGTCACATGGTGCAATATCACTTCTAGCCCTGTCACATGGTGCAGTATCACTTCAGCCCTATCACATGGTGAAATATCACTTCAGCCCTGTCACATGGTGCAGTATCACTTCTAGCCCTGTCACATGGTGCAATATCACTTCAGCCCTGTCACATGGTGCAATATCACTTCAGCCCTGTCACATGGTGCAGTATCACTTCAGCCCTGTCACATGGTGCAATATCACTTCAGCCCTGTCACATGGTGCAGTATCACTTCAGCCCTGTCACATGGTGCAATATCACTTCTAGCCCTGTCACATGGTGCAATATCACTTCAGCCCTGTCACATGGTGCAATATCACTTCTAGCCCTGTCACATGGTGCAGTATCACTTCAGCCCTATCACATGGTGAAATATCACTTCAGCCCTGTCACATGGTGCAGTATCACTTCAGCCCTATCACATGGTGCAATATCACTTCTAGCCCTGTCACATGGTGCAGTATCACTTCAGCCCTATCACATGGTGAAATATCACTTCAGCCCTGTCACATGGTGCAGTATCACTTCAGCCCTATCACATGGTGAAATATCACTTCAGCCCTGTCACATGGTGCAATATCACTTCTAGCCCTGTCACATGGTGCAATATCACTTCAGCCCTGTCACATGGTGCAATATCACTTCTAGCCCTGTCACATGGTGCAGTATCACTTCAGCCCTATCACATGGTGAAATATCACTTCAGCCCTGTCACATGGTGAAATATCACTTCTAGCCCTGCCACATGGTGAAATATCACTTCAGCCCTGTCACATGGTGAAATATCACTTCTAGCCCTGTCACATGGTGCAATATCACTTCAGCCCTGTCACATGGTGAAATATCACTTCTAGCCCTGTCACATGGTGAAATATCACTTCTAGCCCTGCCACATGGTGAAATATCACTTCAGCCCTGTCACATGGTGCAATACCACTTCAGCCCTGTCACATGGTGCGATATCACTCCAGCCTTGTCACATGGTGCAATACCACTTCAGCACCATCACATGCTGCAATGTCACTTCTAGACCACCTCACATGTTACAATATCACTTCTAGTCCCTTCACATGATGCACATCTGTAGGCCAGCTGTTTGCTTTAATCAAGCAAAAAAAATTAAAAAGCAGCAAAACATGCGGAAAATAGTAGGTGATGATTGTAAAATAAATTTACAGTTTGTGCGTCTCCAATGCAGAACGTGGCCAACCGGGAGCATGGATACTCCATCCATTAATGTTAATGGACAGAAAATCATGGCTGAATGTTTGGGATTTTCTGATGTGCACTCTTGGGGGGGGTGCGGAGGCTCTGACCAGGTGTATGTAAGTGGAATATTGACCCTCATAATTCTAATTAGTACATTACTGAATGTTTCCCAAGGCAGTAATAAATCTTGGGGTTAAAAATGCTGTTCGTGAATACTCTTGTCTTGGTCTCTCAGTGCATGTAATTTTACATCCAATTTGCTTCTGGAGGCAGAGAACAAACACAGGAAGAACACGCCACTGCTCAAGGTAACCGGCAGCCACCAGGCCTGATTTCCAGCATCTGATTGTACGTGGGCTAAACTTTCATCCCGCATGTTATGGGCCAGTAATGTGATTTTAACATTGCCAGCCTGTATGGACGTCAACATCAGTGATAAGCCGGCACCCCAATGGTAAAGTCACACTCGTAACTTGGTAGAAACTGTTTCTGCACCAGTTCTAGGGTCATTAAGTTCACTCCACAGGATTCAGAACTAGATCGACTTGCAGACCCACTGCCTACAAATAAATATCTTCTCAAACTCACTCGACGTTTGCCTGCTCCGTGTTGTAGGAATTACATGTTATCTCAGGCAATCTGTGTGAAGTTCAAAACTCTTTAAAACTGAATGCATTATAACTTTTAATGCAATGGTTAAAAAGTACAGCAATCGCTCCATTCCACATGGTACAAAATTAATATAGTAACAGGAGACTTGTTTATTAGGCTTCTAAGACAATGATGAAGCTCCTTTGTTTATTAATCATGTAGTTTCAGCTATTACCCTGATTCTCCCCATCGTAAACAACAATCTATTCCCTTTTCATCTACAAGTTACATTTTTGAAACTTCTTGAAGTGTCCTATTGATGTGAATATGAAGCACCATTTCCCCAAGTTACATTGCATAGTACAGTAAACAGTTAAAAAAACACTCTTCGTTGACACCCCTCAAAAGAATTCTCAATATATTTAACACAAGTGCCTTGCTAGTACGTGCTTGATTTACAAATGTAGCCAGTCATTCTTGAACTTCACACAGCTCCCAGACCCTCGCAATAAACCAGCACTGGTGCTGCTGCCCAGAAGCAGAGAATCGAAGATTTTTGTCACATACACTCTCCATTTCGTGTCATAATTATCAGTTAGTTGATATCCACCTCTCACCAAAAGACAGGTTTTGACCGCCAGTGCCCTGCCTACAATTCTTTTATCTTTGAGACACACAACAAGAATCATTTAGGATGGAGGAAGAAAAGTTTGAAAACTTTACCTTCTTAATTCACGGTGGAACTGTCGGGGCAAACTGGTATGAGCAAAGCCACAAAGTGATTTGTAAACTAATAGAATAATAGGGCACCACCAGAAGTCTGCAGCCTCGAGCAGTCATGCAGAATGCGTCAGTGTTGTTCAGCAAGTTTCTGGTGAAGTAGTCACCAAAAGACGTCAGTAACTAGTGACCTGCAGAACTTGTAGTGTTGCTTGTGTTGCACTCTTAAGACTGACAGATATTTGGCTCCAGACAGGAGGAAGTTCCTCTTTTCCCTCTCTCCCTGTTCATCAATCGGCAACAATAGACTCACGTGCTTGCCTATTCTGCGTTATTATTTGTGGAGCTTAGGGGAGAATCTCTTTGAAGGAATCCGAATACTTAACACTTGACTCTCTGAGACAAATCATCGACCCGCCTTGTGTTTGGGCTTTATACCTCATTTGTATTATGCCCCTGCCCCTAGAGGCAGCACTGCAATATAAGCAAGACTGTGTACTTGTCTTAAAAAAAAAGTAAAGAACTCAGGAAGTGTTTGGACCCTCCCTCTAGAGACCAAGTGCAACCTTATTCTGTGACCGCTGTGGCTCAGTGGTAGCACTCTTGCCTCTGAGTCTGTAGGTTAGGGGTTCAAGCCCCACTCCAGAGACCTTAAGCAATCTACTGAGGGAGTGCTGCACTGTCAGAGGTGCTGTCTTTCAGAAAGCTGTTACTCTGAGGCCCTGTCTGCCCTATCAGGTGGACGTAAAAGGCCCCATGGCACTATTTCAAAGAAGAGCAGCGGAGTACTCCCTGGTGTTCTGGCCAATATTTACCCCTCAACCAAAATCACTACAGATTAGTGATTATCTGGTCATTATCATATTTTGTTGTTTGTGGTGCCTTACTGTGTGCAAATTGGCTGCTGCGTTTCCTACACTTCAATAGTACTTCATCAGCTGTAAAACGTTTTGGGGCATCCTGAGGTCATGCAGGACGCTATTTCAATGCAAGTCTTTCATTTTTTTCTTTTTTCATAGGCAATTTGATTTTGTCATCATCAGCCTGTATGGACATTCCCCTGATCAGTAAAGATCTGTGGCCAGAATGGAAAAGTTCAGGTTGTGACAAGATCATTCCTTGGCAATTTTTTTTAATTTGTTCATGGGATCTGGGTGTCGCTGGCAAGGCCAGCGTTTATTGCCCATCCCTAATTGCCCTTGAGAAGGTGGTGATGAGCCTTCTTGAACCGCTGCAGTCCGTGCAGTGAAGGTACTCCCACAGTGCTGTTAGGGAGGGAGTTCCAGGATTTTGACCCAGCGACGATGAAGGAATGGCGATATACTTCCAAGTCAGGATGGTGTGTGACTTGGAGGGGTAGTTGGAGGTGGTGATGTTCCCATGCGCCTGCTGCCCCAGGTGGAAGAGGTTGCGGGTTTGGGAGGTGCTGCCGAAGAAGCCTTGGCGAGTTGCTGCAGTACATCTTGTAGATGGTACCCACTGCAGCCACGGTACACCAGTGGTGGAGGGAGTGAATGTTTAAGGTGGTGGATGGGGTGCCAATCAAGCGGGCTGCTTTGTCCTGGATGGTGTCGAGCTTCTTGAGTGTTGTTGGAGCTGCACTCATCCAGGCAAGTGGAGAGTATTCCATCACACTCCTTACTTGTGCCTTGTAGATGGTGGAAAGGCTTTGGGGAGTCAGGAGGTGAGACACTTGCCGCAGAATACCCAGCCTCTGACCTGCTCTTATTGCCACAGTATTTATGTGGCTGGTCCAGTTAAGTTTCTGGTCAATGGTGATCCCCAGGATGTTGATGATGGGGGATTCGGCGATGGTAATGCCGTTGAATGTCAAGGGGCGGTGGTTAGACTCTCGCTTGTTGGAGATAGTCATTGCCTAGCACTTGTGTGGCGCGAATGTTACCTGCCACTTATCAGCCCAAGCCTGATAGTCGTCCAGGTCTTGTTGCATGCGGGCATGGACTGCTTCATTATCTGAGGAGTTGTGAATGGCGCTGAACACTGTGCAGTCATCAGCGAACATCCCCATTTTTGACCTTTGGCAATTGCATTAAAGTTGGATTCATGACTTTTGAACAGCGGCGAATGTGCAATTATCACCTGTGTGCATTTGTTACAATGTTAACAAATGCACCCCACAGAGTACGTGAGCATGTTTGGCACAAGAACTCAATCATCATACAACATAAAGGGGTATAAATGTTGCCATGGTAGGAAATATAGTACCAATACCTGAGGATTGTCTCAGCATCATGGTCCAACTCCTCACTGTGCCAGCAGGAGAACTCAACAGAGTTTCGTGGTGGTGCGGTGTTTAGTCAGCTCCACACAAAGCCAACAGCAGCCCAAACAATGATCATTCTTTCCTGCATTACAGACAGGGAAGCTAATTGTGACAACGTACGTCAAATGTCAGTTGGAGGCACTTACCTTTACAAGGGCTGCGGGTCAGAGGTGGATGGTTGTGATTAATGTATGAAGAGAGAGTAATGAATATAAGGGGCCTGGAATTACCGTGCCGATGGCGGCACACACAGTGTACGCCCTCGGAAGCCTTGTAAAAAGCCCCGCGAGTTCCGGGTTTCTGCAGGTGTGAAAACCCGGAACTTGTGATCTGTCAATGTTTGCCTTGACAGATCGTCCGCATGCACCCCAAAAACACTTTCGCTGCCGCAGAGTTGGGCTATTTGCCTCACTACTGCCCAGCAAATGCCCATAAAACCCTTAGGGCCTGCTTTTACCAGCGTAAGTGTTAAAATAAATGTTGAATTAAAATTTTACAAATGATTAAAACATACAAAAACATTTTAAATTCGTTTATGTAAATTTTGGCCCGGATTAAAATTATTTTTCAAAAAATTAAATTTTTATTTTAAATGCTTAATTAAAGGGACTTTTAATTAATTTTGAACATGGGAACATTATTTTTTGTTTCAGTTGTGTTAATTATTTATTTTTTGGGGGAGGAATTCCCCCTTTCTAATTGGTTGGCCTGGCCCACGTGATCCCAGGGACGCTTCCGAACCGCCTGAGTCCCTGGGAACCGTGGGCCTTTACGTAGGTGGATGCCCGCAGGCCCAGGACCAAGAAGACTCCGAAGCCCGGGAGCCAGCAGACAGGTTCGTATTTCTTTTCGGGCCGGAGGTGTATTCCGGGGGTATGACTCCGACCGCCCACAAATTCCAGCCCATTGCAAAAGTGGTCAGGTATTTACAAGTGCGCAGTTAGAGGCACACAGTCTGCCACTGAAGCATTGCGATGCATCGCATTGTGATCGTCAGCACTGTGTTTACAAAAGTGATGCTGTTACTTCTGCAGCCATTACATCCAGGGGTGCTTGGAAATGCAGATGTGTCCGTGCCAGTTCAATCATATCAATACAGCGAATGCAAAGTGCTCATGGCACACCAGCACGTGAGTATAACAGGGCTATGTTAAAGAGGGAGTGTCACGATAAATACCTTTCACATATTAAGAAAATGTAAAAAGCATTTTGATTTATTTTAATATCCCTTTGTTGATTTTTCTAAATACATATTTTGTTTTAAAAGAAATGAGTGACAATAAAATTATTCAGTCATACTGGGTGGAACTGAAGAGGAATATTGAGGGTTAATTTTAATCCTTTAATAGACAAACTGGATTTACTAGGGTTTCCTCAGCACTATCAGAACACGTAATACTTCTCCCTAGCTACGTTGCATGTGCCCAATATTAAAGGAGACACTGGCTGAGAGAAAGAATCGCTCCCGAATCGGGGCACGATCCCACTGCAGCACCCACTGCTCACGCCTAATGAGGTCAGTAGCAGGATCATGGCAGATTAGTCCATTGGCCACATTAGTATCGTACTGGCGAGCTGTGGGCACCAGTCATGGCCCCAGCGGCAGCTCATCGGTCGCAGGGGGAAGGTAGCAAGATCGCACACTGGGCTGCCAGCCGAAGGCTTATGGTGAGTCTGGGAGGGGGTGGTAATTGGGAGGGGTGGGGAGGAGCAAGGGGCGGCAATGGACCGCAGTTTTAATGTCGCTCTTGCGCCTCCTGGCGCCACATTAAGGTAAATTTTCTTAAAAACATACCTTTTTTGTTGTTGGGCTCCAGCGATGCCTTCAAGGACCTCTGGTTAGATCACATGCAAACCAGGTAATCTTGAATGCAGCAGGCCTGACGCCCGCTATGTTCAGGGCCAACCAATTTCTGGTTTTGGTCCTAAAACAGCTATCAGTCCTCCTACTTTTGCATATTCAAGGAGACTAAAGCCTGTTTTAGTTGACTGCCAAGGACGCCTCTACAGCACCTGAACCAACATTGCATCGGACGTGTTATCGACACTATTCGGTTGTGACAGTTTGCCCCCAAAATTTGGTCCTGGAAAATTGGCGCAACGAGGTCCCATTTCACTCGCACTATCTCTAAATGTAGTGATTGCATATTCACTTGAAACATTCAAACCACAATTGGATAGATCCCTGATGTATCAGAGGGTACAGAGACACAGATAGCAGTCTGTGTGGGTCCTGTTTGTATACCTCAGTGAAAGTAAATTAGAGGAGCAGATTAACCTATTTGCCTTCCCCCTTTCTTCTGTATCATTGCACACTAACAAAAATGTCTGACAATCAGTAATGTGCCATATGCACTGAAGTTCCATAGTGCTGCACCAGAGACGAAAATATACAGAAACATTTGCTAGTTATATTGGTGTACAGTAGTCAGTTGCTTAATAAATTTTTAAAAATTCAAAAGCGTTTAAAACATACCTGTTAGTGTCCCTGCGCCCAAAAGAACCAACTTAATTTTAAGAGCCTCCTCGAAGGCCTGCAAACGTGCGCAATTAGCAGAAACTCCTAATGATGGTTAATTCGATCTGGGGGGCACAGCCAGTTCTGTGGGCGGGGCCCTGCTTCTAGCGCAACGTTTTTTACACTAACGCAAAAGATCGCGGAAACTCAATTTGCGCTGAACGTACTTTGCGCTTAAACTTCCACAATCTTTTGTGCTGGTTACACCGATTTTGGATGTATTGCGCTGAAAAAAACAGTGCAACCAAGCGAAAACTCCACCTCACCATGTTTGCTGCTGCTTTATTATTCGATGGAGAAAGGTAAAGCAAAAATAACAAGAGCAAAATTTCTGTGCTATCAAGATGCAAACCTCCATGTAATGACTGCCTGCTCGTGTGCAGGTTTGACCCTCCCCACCTTTGTCTTTACTTACAAAATTGTCCATCAGTACAGAAATGGGAGAAAAGTCACTGTATGGAAAAGATGTGCTGCTTACATTTTAACTGAGGGGTCCACATTGCCCATTCACCCTGCTCCTGAATCAAACCAAGGCAGGTTTGTGCCAATTCAGAAGTCGGCAGTTCAGACTGGTTTACTGAGCAAAATAGATAGCAGATTGAGACAAAGTTGCCTCCAATCCTTATTGTACATTAAACAAGGTAAGAACGCCCTATGCCAGAGTGCAAAATGGTAGAGTTTCACACACACTGCATGGATTTAGACTTGTTTTGTCAATTTGTGTTTGATCAAACCTTGCAACTTCAGCTGGACCACCAGTGCTGACATTTCAAAGTCAAGTTGTCTGTTCCCATGTGCATAATTACCATCACACTCTTTAAAAGGCTTAGGGGGAGAAATTCAGTATCATCCCATTTGGGGGCGCAATTATCGGCCGGGCACAAAGATTAGCGCCTGGGGCTAATTATCGCCTCCGACCGCAAACTTGGCTTTTATCGCCCCTGGAGGTGATTGGAGCACTAAATCAGGCGCTTCACACCTGTCTTAAGGTGCAAAGGCCGAGGAGCGAGGCACTACCTCAGAGTGCTGGCGAAGCTCATGTGGTGTCAGTCAGCAATGGAACACAGACACACTGGCACCGGCCAGTTCTTAAAGGGGAGGGTTGATCTTGCTCTCCATCCACATCCTGCTCATTGCAGCCTTGAATCTCGGCCTGGAGAGACCTGTACATCAATTCTACTGGAAAGAACAATGGAGAGACCCAGGGAAAGAGCTCAGAGTGCAGCCCCCACAGTCTCTTCTAAATCGATACAAGGAAGGGCAAATCAAAATGAACCTGCAAAGTGTTGCTCAGTACCCAAAACTCCTTCACACAGCGTTGAATCTCTCCAGAAGTCTCTCTTTCTCTCTCAGAATGCGTGGTGCAAAAATGTCACCAACAAAAAAAGGCAGGAAGCGGTCGCCTTTAAATAGCGCTCCCCCAGTCCCTTCCTGACTGCAAAACGCTCCCCTCTACCTGTTGTTGCTAGCGGCAGGCGGTAAGGCAGGGGGCGCCACTCAATATCCGGTCCGGGGCGCTACCGGGGCGTTGCACACTCGACTGACATCACGATCTGCCGGCGCAGGAGATCGTGGCGGTAGTGTTTAGCGCTGCCGCAAGTTAATTTTGTGAGCGGTGCAAACATCGCCGCGCCTGGGCGCTAGTTGCTTTGCGCCCCAATTGGCGCCCTCTTAAGGTGCTAACGGGAGGCGCAAACCAACTGAATTTTTCCCCCTTAATGTTTTGGGTCTAGCGAAGACAAAACTCTCAGTCACTTTCACTGGGGCAGACAAGGTTTTCTGATCCCATGCAACTTTCAGCGCAGACATAGGCACGCCTATAATTTGATATGCTCAATAAGAAAGAATCCAGGAGGAAATATGCACCAACTAAAGATAATCTAGTTCAAATAAGGTTGTGGCTTTGATTGGCTGAGAGACGTAAAATATATGATCGACATACACTTCAGTCCTGCCTCAGAACTGGTTGTTGCTTAATATATAGCTGTGAAGCTAAATAAATTACATTAAAAATCCCACAAGAATTAATGAGAACAGGCAATTCTGGTGCACAGTTGCATTTTTCCCCTTTTTAATATTTTGAAGCGATCTCTCCAGAATGCAAACAGCTGCTTCTCTTTTGCTTCTGCTATTCTGGAATAGGCAGCTAGGTGGAAACATTCCATAACGACTGATCCTCCGATTCCCCCTACGGGTGCGGAGCACAGGATTTGCGCAAGAAGAATTATATATAAGGGCCCAGAAATTCGGGTCCCAACGTGTGAGTACGCACGGGGTACTCACGCGTAGGCCCAACGAAAGTGCCGGTTTCGTGCATGCACTGCGCATGCGTGGGAAACTGGCACTTCCGTTCCCCTGAAAGAAGGGGTTCAGAAGTCGAACGCGTGCGCCGGAGAGGCAGCGCGTGCGCATTGAACTTACATTTTTTTGCAGGTTTCTCCGGGAGGGTAAGTCTCCAGCAGTTACACTTTTAAAAAGCAGGCGCTAGGCCTGCTTTTAACAAGGTAAGTGGTGAATTAATTAAAATTAAAACATTTTTTCCACAGGTTTATTATTTTTAAATACTTTAAAGAAAGGTAAGTTTATTTTTAGCCCCGTTAGAAAATGTAATTAGTTTTTTCAAAAATTTAAATTATTGTTTATAATAGTTATTTCATGTAATTTATAGTTATTTTTAAAATGTGATTTTTAAAAATAATTTATTTGAGGTTTTAGTGATGTTTTGGGGCTTATAGTATTTATAGGTTTGACAGCTCTTCCTGTCAAACTTATGAATGAAGGATTCCCTGCTACCATTGGCTCTCCATGGCCCACATGATCCCAGGGGACGCATCAAACTAACTGCGCCCCTGGGATACGCAAGCACTGCGTGCCGGCAGTTGGAGGAGGCCCAGGATCGGAATCCCACGCGGGCCCGCAGCTCAACGGCCGGCGCGCTAGGTAAGTGCAGGTCGGTGGCTTGCACCCGCGGGAAGCCCCCGACCCGAATTTCTGGGCCAATGTAAAATGTGAGGGAAATTGCAGGAGGGCTATGGCAGATTATGGAGTGGGCAGATCGGTGACCGAGGGCAGTTCAATGCAGATAAATTTATGAAAAAGAGCAGCAAAAGATAAGGGCTAGAAATTCGCCTCGGGCAGTGGCACCAAACTGAGCGGTATGGGATCGGCCGCCCGTTATACGCAGCACCTGATGTTCAGTTCTATATCAGGTGCCGTGTATAACAGGCAGCCGATCCGGTACCACCCGTTTTGCGGCACCACCCGAGACAAATTTCAAGGCCAGTATATTCTAAACATGACCGTTCCAATCAAAGTGGAAGCGCAGAGAGATCTAGGAGTGCAGGTGCATAATCTTTAAAGATGGGAGCGTAGGGGGAAAATGCCTTAAAAAGGAGAATACCATTCTGGTTCTGATACAGAAGCAATGAATATTAAAGCAAGAAACTAATATTGAATTTGTACAAGACATTGGTTAGGACACGGTTGGCATCCAGTTCTGGGAGCTCCATTAGTGGAAGGGTATTGAGCCATGGAAAGGGTACAGCAAAGATTCACGAGAATGAAACCAGGAATGAAAAGTTTTGTGCGGCGCGGGCGGCGGCGGGAATCGCGGAGCACGGCAGTATAAAAGGCTCCAAGAGACCAGGTAGGCCTCAGTGCGGTGCGAGCGGCGGCGGGAATCGCGGAGTGGCGGCAGTATAAAAGGCTCCAAGAGACCAGGTAGGCCTCAGTGCGGCGCGAGCAGCGGCGGGAATCGCGGAGCGGCGGCAGTATAAAAGGCTCCAAGAGACCAGGTAAGCCTCAGTGCGGTGCGAACGGCAGCGGGAATCGCGGAGCGGCGGCAGTATAAAAGGCTCCAAGAGACAGGGTAGGCCTCAGTGCGGCGCAAGCGGCGGCGGGAATCGCGGTGCGGCGGCAGTATAAAAGGCTCCAAGAGACCGGGTAGGCTTACTAATCTCCGAACTCAGAGGGAAGGAGAGAAGTAAAAAGAAATCGAAGTGTGACGTCACCAGAAAGCAGGTAAGTGATTGGTTGGTGAGTATTTCTTTCTTTTTTAAACTTTAACTCTGTGGTTTATAGTTTCTAAAGTCTCTGTGGTGTAGCAGGGACTGTTTGTAAACCAGGGCCCTTAAATATACCATTCAACTGTAGAGTAATTGGTGGGATTGATTTGATTTAATTTAATTGCAATTAATTAAAGGGTAAGTCATGGCAGGACAGCCCGGTGCTATGGTATGCTCCTCCTGCGCTATGTGGGAACTCAGGGGCATTTCCTGTGTCCCTGACAACCATGTGTGCAGGAAGTGTGTCCAGTTGCAGCTACTGGCAAACCGCATTGTGGTGCTGGAGCAGCGACTGGATACATACTGGCCCATTCGCGATGCTGAGGACGTTGTGAATAGCACATTTAATCAGTTGGTCACACCACAGGTAAAGGTGGCACAGGCAGAAAGGGAACGGTTGACCAACAGGCAGAGTAGTAGGTGCAGGAGGTAGTGCAGGGGTCCCTTGCGGCCATCCCCTTCTCAAACAGATATGCAACTTTGGATACCAATGGGGGGGATGGCTTACCAGGGGAAGGCATCAGCAGCCAACTTCCTGGCACCAGGGGTGGCTCTGCTGCACAGGACTGGAAGAAAAAGAGGGGTACAGCTATAGTAATAGGGGATTCTATTGTAAGGGGAATAGATAGGCGTTTCTGCGGCTGCAAATGAGACTCCAGGACAGTGTGTCGCCTCCCTGGTGCAAGGGTCAAGGATGTCTCAGAGCAGCTGCAGAACATTTTGGAAGGGGAGGGTGAACAACCAGTTGTCGTGGTGCATATAGCTACCAACGATATAGGTAAAAAACGGGGTGAGGTCCAAAAAGCTGAATATAGGGAGTTAGAAGGTAAATTAAAAAATAGGACCTCAAAGGTAGTAATCTCAGGATTGCTACCAGTGCCACGTGCTAGTCAGAGTAGAAATAGAAGAATATTTCAGATGAATACGTGGCTGGAGGAATGGTGCCAGGGGGAGGGATTCAAATTCCTGGGACATTGGAACCGGTTCTGGGGGAGGTGGGACCAGTTCAAACCGGACGGTTTGCACCTGGGCAGGGCCGGGACCGATGTCCTAGGGGGAGTGTTTGCTAGTGCTCTGGGGGAGGGTTTAAACTAAAATGGCAGGGGGTTGGGAACCTGAGCAGGGGGACAGAGGAAAGGGAAACAAGGATAAAAGCAAAAGATAGGAAGGAGAAAAACAAAAGTGGCAGTCAGAGAAATCAACGGTTTAAATCAAACATGGCCACAGTAAATAATAATTCTAATAGGTCTAAGAGCGTTAAAAAAACAAGCCTGAAGACTTTGTGTCTTAATGCGAGGAGCATTCGTAATAAGGTGGATGAATTGGCTGCGCAAATAGAGGTAAACAAATATGATTTGATGGGGATTACGGAAACATGGCTCCAGGGTGGCCAAGGCTGGGAACTCAACATCCAGGGGTATTCAATATTCAGGAAAGATAGGCAAAAAAGGAAAGGGAGGTGGGGTAGCATTACTGGTTAAAGAAGGGATTAACACAATTGTAAGGAAGTATATTAGCTCTGATGATGTGGAATCTGTATGGGTAGAACTGAGAAATACCAAAGGGGCAGAAAACGTTAGTGGGAGTGGTATATGGACCTCCAAACAGGAATGCGGAGGTTGGGGATGGCATTAAAAGGGAAATTAGAGAAGCGTGCAAAAAGGGCAGAGCAGTCATCATGGGTGACTTTAATTTACATATAGATTGGGCTAACCAAATTAGTAACAATACTGTGGTGGAGGAATTCCTGGAGTGTTTACGGGATGGTTTCCTGGACCAATATGTCAAGGAACCAACCAGAGATCAGGTCATCTTAGACTGGGTATTAAGTAACGAGAAAGGATTAATTAACAATCTTGTTGTACGAGGCCCCTTGGGTCGGAGCGATCATAATATGATCGAATTCTTCATTAGATGGAGAATGAAGTAGTTGACTCAGAGACTAGGGTCCTGAATTTAAATAAAGGAAACTACGATGGTCTGAGGCGCGTATTGGGTAGGATTGTTGGGGAATGTCACTCAAAGGGTTAACGGTGGATAGGCAATGGCAAACATTCAAAGACCGCATGGATGTACTACAGAATTTGTTCATCCCAGTTTGGCATAAAAATAAAACAAAAAAGGTGACTCAACTGTGGCTAATGAGGGAAATTAGGGACAGCATAAGATCCAAGGAGAGGATATATAAATTGGCCAGAAAAAGCAGTAATCCAGAGGATTGGAAGCAGTTTAGGATTCAACAAAGGAGGACAAAGGGATTAATTAAGAAAGGGAAAATAGAATCTGAGAGTAAGCTTTCAGGGAACAGAAAAACTGACTGTAAATGCTTTTATAGATATGTGAAGAGAAAAAGATTGGTGAAGTCAAGCGTAGGTCCCTTGCAGTCAGAATCAGGGGAATTTATAATAGGGAACAAAGAAATGGCAGACCAATTAAATACATATTTTGGTTCTGTCTTCACAAAGTAGGACACAAATAACCTCCCAGAAATGTCGGGGAACATAGGGTCTGATGAAAGGGAGGAACTGAAAGAAATCAGTATTTGTAGGGAAATGGAGTTAGGGAAATTGATGGGATTGAAGGCCGATAAATCCCCAGGGCCTGATAATCTACATCCTAGGATACTTAAGGAAGTGACCCTAGAAATAGTAGATGCATTGCTGATCATCTTCCAACATTCGATGGAATCTGGAACAGTACCCATGGATTGGAGGGTAGCTAATGTTACCCCACTATTCAAAAAACGTGGTAGCGAGAAAACGGGGAATTACAGACCGGTAAGCCTGACATCGGTAGTGGGGAAAATGCTAGAGTCCATTATAAAAGATGTAATAGCAGAGCACTTGGAAAACAGTGACAGGATCGGACAAAGTCAACATGGATTTACAAAAGGTAAATCGTGCTTGACTAATCTACTGGAATTTTTTGAGGATGTAACTAGTAAAATAGATAAGGGAGAACCAGTAGATGTGGTGTATTTGGACTTTCAGAAGGCTTTCGATAAGGTCCCACATAAGAGATTAGCATGTAAAGTTAAGGCACATGGGATTGGGAGCAAGGTATTGACTTGGATAGAGAACTGGTTGGCAGATAGAAAGCAAAGAGTTGGAATAAACGGGTCTTTTTCCGAGTGGCAGGCAGTGACTAGTGGGGTACCGCAGGGATCGGTCCTTGGACCCCAGCTAATCACAATATATATTAATGATCTAGACAAGGGAACTAGATGTAATATCTCCAAATTTGCAGATGACACAAAGCTGGGTGGGCATGTGTGCTGTGAAGAGGATGCCGAGAAACTACAGGATGATTTGGACAGGTTGGGTGATTGGGCAGAAGCATGGCAAATGTAATATAACGTGGATAAATGTGAGGTTATCCACTTTGGTGTCAAAAACAGGAAGGCAGATTATTATCTGAATGGCAATAGATTTGGAGAAGGGGAAGTGCAACGAGACCTGGGTGTCCTTGTGCACCAGTTGCTGAAGGTAAGCATGCAGGTGCAGCAGGCGGTTAAGAAGGCAAATGGTATGCTGGCCTTCGTAGCGAGAGGGTTTGAGTACAGGAACAAGGATGCCTTGCTGCAGTTGTACAGGGCCTTGGTGAGACCACATCTTGAGTATTGTGTGCAGTTTTGGTCGCCTTATCTGAGGAAGGATATTCTTGCCATGGAAGGAGTTCAGCGAAGATTCACCAGGCTGATACCTGGGATGGCAGGAATGACGTATGAGGAGAGATTGGGTCGGTTGGGCTTGTACTCGCTGGAGTTTAGAAGAATGAGAGGGGATCTCATTGAAACTTATAAAATTCTGGCAGGACTGGACAGACTAAATGCAGGAAGGATGATCCCGATGGTGGGGGAATCCAGAACCAGGGGTCACCGTCTAAGGATAAGGGGTAGGCCTTTTAGGACAGAATTGAGGAGGAATTTCTTCACCCAGAGAGCGGTGAACCTGTGGAATTCTCTACCACAGAAGGCAGTAGAGGCCAATACATTAAATATATTCAAGAAGGGGTTGGATATATTTCTCAAGGCTAAAGGGATCAAGGGATATGGAGAGAAAGCAGGGACCGGGTACTGAGCTTGGATGATCAGCTATGATCGCATTGAATGGCGGAGCAGGCTCGAGGGGCCGAATACCCTACTCCTGCTCCTATCTTCTATGTTTCTATGTTTCTATGTTTTAGTTGTGAAGAAAAGTTTGTAAAATTCTGAGTTTTTCACTAATAGAGGTTTCAAAATACTGAAAGGTTTTGAGAAGCCAATTAGTGAAAAAAGACTTGCATTTATATAACACCTTGCATGACCACCAAAGCACTTTACAGCCAATGAAGTACTTTTTTTAAGTGTAGTCACGGTTGTAATGTCGGAAACTTGGCAGCCAATTTGCACACAGCAAGCTCCCACAAACAGTAATGTGATAATGACCAGATAATCTGTTTTTTAGATGTTGTTTGAGGGATAAATATTGGTCAGGACACCAGGGAGAACTCCCCTGCTCTTCTTTGAAATAGTGCCATGGGATCTTTTACGAGAGAGCAGACGGGGCCTCAGTTTAACGTCTCATCCAAAAGGCGGCACCTCCAACAGTGCAGCACTCCCTCAGTACTGCACTGGAGGGTCAGCCTAGAATTTTGTGCTCAAGTTTCTGATTTGAAGCCACAACCTTCTAACTCAGAACCAAGGGTGCTACCAACTGAACCATAGCTGACACTGTGAATGCTGAATAAGTAATAAGGGGCACAGACTCAGGATTATCACAAGAAGAATTGTTGTCAGAGGATTATTAAAACATGGAATGCTCTACCACAGAGACTGAAACATCATTTAAGAGTGAATTGGATAAGTAATTGGAAAGGGAGAATGTAAAAGGGTGCAAGGAAAGTGGGACTAGAACAGATAGTTCCAGATGAAGAGGTAACACTGGCAGAGGCATGATGGGCTGAATGGTCTCCTCCTGTGCTGTAATTTCTATGATTTGGCTGGTTATACCCACCCACCCAAAAGTCAATTTTGTTTATAAAATAATCATGAGACACTTTCCAGATTAGATCTACTAGTATTCGGCTTGCATCAAAAGATTACACGGCTCCCATATATCTCAGATACTGGACCAACTTCATTTTAGACATTCCTAACCCGTGTGTCAATACTTCTGAACGGAAAGTCGGGTAATCCTGATTCAAATATAATGTGACAAACAACCAATAAACAAATGTTTACACCGCTTCAAAGGGTCAATATCCTGGTTCAGGGCAACAAGAGAGCAAGTGCACAACTAACACAGAGAGGGGGGGGTTTTCCCAGCCCTGAGGAGGTGGGCTTGGAGGCGGGACAGTTGGCAAAATCGCAAGAAGTGAGGGCGGGTTCGGAACTTGCCTCCAACCCACCTCTGCGCAATTTTGCTGGAAGCGGGTTTGATGGGTGTGATTCGGTCCCGCCTCCATCAGTCGGGAGAGGTAATTAAGACCTTAAGTAGTCGTTAATGCCCTCTATAGTCCTATTTTGACAGGCCTTTGTTATTTTGCCACATTTTGTGCGTGTTGCACGACCCTCCTAAACCACGCCAGCTAATCCTGGCGGGTTGACAAGTGGGTGGCCTCCTCACAGCTGCAGCTCCACCATTAAAACGAAGCTTTCATCAGGGCGCAGTTGCAGGTGGCAGAACTTTTGTTCCACAGTCTTTCAGCACTTTTAGAAGGCCTACCGAAGTCGGAGGTGCTGCAGCTTCTATCTCTCAACTGTGGGACCTCCTTGGAAGACCCTCTCCCCGCTTGGACTGAGCGCCTCCCCAACGAAGGTCCCTGTCAGCAGCATGGGAACCATTTATTTCCTTTCATTGTGGACCTCAGATTCGGATGAAGAGCAGCCACGACAGCAGCAGAGCCAGGTAGAACAGCAGCAGGAGCGCCAACCTCCTGCTCACCCACCTGATGCTGCACAGGGCAGAAGGCGCCAGCGCATGGAAAGACGTCGCCGCAGGAGATACCCCAAAAACAGGGTTTATAGACAGAGGATGAGCTACCTCAACATGACTGAGCAACAGTGCCAAAGGAGGCTGAGACTTTCGCGACAGGTTGTCGGAGACATCTGCACAAAGCTGCACCAACACCTGGGGCCCAGAGGAGCGGGTAGACACCCCTTACCAGTGGCTGTCAAAGTCACTACCTCACTCAACTTTTTTGGCTCAGGCTCCTTCCAGCGATCATCAGCAGACATCAGCGGCATCTCCCAGTCGGCCGCCCACAGTTGCATCACGCAGGTTACCAATGCCCTTTTCGCAAAGGCGCACAATTACATCCACTTCTCAAGGGATCAAGCAAGTGTAACCACGCATTCAGTTGGCTTTGCAAATATGGCAGACTTGCCAATGGTGTAGGGCGTCATAGACTGCACACATGTGGCCCTTAGGGCACCCCATCAGAACCCAGCTATCTTTGTCAACTGCAAGGGCTTCCATTCCCTCAACGTACAGCTGGTGTGTAACCACAAGGAGGAGATTTTGCATGTTTGCGCCAAGTTCCGTGGTAGTTGCCATGACTCTTTCATCCTGCAGAACTTTAGTGTTCCTCCGCTCTTCAATCCGCCAAACCAACTTAACGGATGGCTCCTTGGTGACTAGGGCTACCCCCTGAAGAAGTAACTAATGATGCCGATCAGGAGGCCAGCTAACGAGGCTGAAGAGCGCTACAATGCCAGCCATATTTCAACCAGGTCCATTAGCGAGCAAACCATTGGTTTGCTGAAGATGCAATTCTGATGCCTTGACAGATCAGGTGGAGCACTGCAGTATTCAGCAGCCAGGGTCTCCAGAATGGTCGTGGTCTGCTGTGCACTGCACAACATGGCACAGCGTCGTGGCTTGCAGCTTCCTGATGAGCAAGTGGCTCAGTTCATAGCCTCCTCAGATGGAGGGTGAGGAGGACCGAGCAGCGGCGTATCTACCAGCAGCAGCAGCATCACGCGAGCACATGGCTGCCCGTGATGCAAGTGATGCACTCATCCTGGCCAGATTTGCATAGGTTGCCCATTGTGGCACATGTGCTTGGCTCCTTCTTAACACATGATAGACAATGGACATGACTCTCTGGCCTCCTTTCACTCTGACCACCAACCTGACCAAGCAAGTGTCGCGGAGCCCGCAATGTGGAGCTGCCTAAGCCGAAATAACAGATGCCATCACGCCAACAGTTTGCCATCACCTAATTTTGATACATTCACACAGGGATGGCATTTCATCAATAAACAAACAATCACCCAATCTGCGCACAGATCTGGGGGTTTTATCCCTTGCCGGCTGGACCCACACAGCCTTGGTTTCTTTGGGAGGCCTCTTTCTCCCAGATGAGGGGAAGAGCACCTCCCTGCTAGCTCTCGCCTCCTCAACCAGCATACCCAGCGCCTCATCCGAGAACCTCGGGGAGGCCCTTGCCTTGGAGCTGGCCATTCTTCAAGGAGATAAAAGTTTGGAGGTGGTGCACCATCGACCAAAAACCAGTGGAATGAGCAAAGGCAGCAAGCAGCCCTTAAATGAAGCTGGATGTGACATCAGCAGAGGTGAGTTTCAGCTCCAAAAGACTAATTGGCCCAGGGGAACCCACACCTCTGAAAGTAACCCACTCAAACCGAAATCCGCCTCCAACCTGCCTCCAATGGGAAAATAACGGAGAGTGGGGAAATGTGAAGAGGTACCCACATCCACAAAACAATTTAATATAGATTTAAGGATTAGTATTTCTAACAGAATCTACCTTGTGTCACATAATCACTGGAATAACATTCCAAGGAATGGCATTTCCGAAATGTAAAGTTTATCCCTGACAATGGTCTCTGAGTCCCTTTTTAGCTTTTTCTCATCAATTTTCTCCCCTCTCCTCTTGAAGGCATTGACACCTTGTTGGGGTATGAATCCACAGGCGCCCTCCGGTACCTCTCCCAAGTGGGGTTTATCCATGTCTGGGCCTTGATGGTGAGTGTTAGCAGACAATTCAACTACAGAGGTCAAGCTTGATGCTGTCCTCACCTGACACGCACACACCCACACTTACAGCACGGGTAATTGGGCCACAATCAATCCATTTTCCAAATCCCTAGCCCAGGGGCGCTGAGCCCAGTTGTAGCATCCCTCCTGCTGCCCTAACTAAGAGCAGCTAACTCGGCACATGTTGTTGATCAAGCCTGGAACCTTGGCCCATATGGTTTTTATTCAGAAGTTGATCCATTCCAGAAAATTCTGGACACAGTTCAAATTTGGCACATTGGAGGCAGCATGAGTTCACAAAATGAGATAAAGGGAGGAAAAGCAGGAAGGAATGGTGAGTCAGCCTTAGGAGGGTGGGGTGGGGTGGGGAACAGAACTTCCCGAACTTGGCAGTGTAGTCAGCCTGCCCATGTTACACTGAACAAATCCTACATGCCTCGAAACTGTTCTGAGTTTTAATCCATCTCTTCTGACGGGTTTTGTTAACTCAACGACAGCTTAAATATGGACAGTTTAACAAATGGACAATTTATAGTGGCAACCAGGGGCCGGAGCTTTTTATGTGGTTGATTCCCATTTGCTACTATTGATCAGTCAGCAATGGTTAAACGAAGGCACCGATGGTCGTACTTTTATTAAAAGAGAAGTATCCAGGGACACCCATTGTATTCTATCATCAGCAACGTCTGCTTGATGAAGGCTGAAAAGCCCTGAGGCCGCTGAGCCCATGAGGCAATTATTTTGTGACCTCAAGAGGCCTCACTTCTGGGAGTGGTCCTTAGTGCTAAGCACAAGGGAAATATCCAATGAGGCCTGAAAATCGCAACACTCAGATATAAAACAATAGGGTCTGAAGTATGGGTAATACCTGGCTGAGGGAGAAGGCATTAAACCTGTCAATCTGGGCTGGGCACAAAAACCAGATCCCATAGCTCAAAAGGCAGTGTCCTAACTTTTCGCACCATCTTGCCATTTGTAATATAGATCTCATTAAGTTGATATGCAAGTGAGCCATCCCAGATCTGACCCCAACAAAAAGTTTGTTTTTATTATTTGTTCCTTGTGATGTAAGCATTGCTTGCAGGTCCATACTTATTGGCCATCCCTAGTTGCCCTGAGAAGGTAGTGGGCCCCTCAGAGTGCATTTAGAGTCAACCTCATACTCTGGGACTGAAGTCACATATAGGTCAGACCAGGCAAGGGTGGCAGATTTCCCTCCCTGAAGGACATGAGTGAACCAGTTGGGTTGTTATGACAATCAGCAGCTTTCATGGTCATTCTCCGGTGCTAGCCCACAAATTAATAGATTTATCAAGTTCAGTTGCACAACTTGCCATGGTCGAATAACTGCAACTATAGCCAGGTGGCTGTACCCTGTTAAGATGTTTTTATTAATTCACTAACACCTTGCATTTCTTCAACCTCTCATAAATGTCTGACTGCTAATTTGAAAAAGGTTCAGCTTTTCTCAGTGTTGAAAGGAAAGATTGGTAGATTGGTGTTCCAAAACACTGTGTAATAGGAAATCTCTGGTTTTTAGTTACTAATTGTGACAGGGCTTTTGGGAGGATGCACTTGAGTAGGAGTCAGGTTCTTGGAGCCTTTCCCAAAGTGAAAAATCAGGGGATAAGTCAACTGGCATGCCTCCCAGTAGCTACTGAAAGATTGGATAGAATGAGGCCTGGGAGCAGGTCACCTTCCCACCTTCCCTATTGGTGCATTGGGTGCAGGCAAGAGCAGGGAGGCAAATAAGAAGAAGAGAAAATAATTAAAACATGGATAAAAGTTAAATATTCTGAAATTGCAAGGATAATATTTGTCTGACAGGAATCAAATGCCAATCTCTGTGGTGTATGTGCCTTTAAGAGCAATTATGGTGTATGTGCCTTTAAGAGCCCCAGGTGTGCATAATGCCGGTAATTGCCACTTGGGCTATATAAGCCTGTGTATTGTGTATATCCTTTAGAAACCCCCCCCCCAGACTTGCTTAGTAAATACCTATGAACCAACTCCTGTCTTCAGTGTCTTTATCTACACACGGACACTACAGTGGCGACGAAGTGGAAACGGACTTACCTGCAATTCGGCAGCACCTCAAGGACATCGATTCCTCCAGCGTCCAGAAGACTCAAGGAAGTAAGAGAAACTGTGGTTTCACCAGCTGGCCAAGCTGGTGACAGGTACTGCGCTAATCCTTCCTGGGCGTCAGGCTGGAGCTCCAGCGGCGGGCTCTACAGCTGAGACAGGCAGCGAAATCGGAGGCAAGCAATAACGGACTCGGAGGGTGCACTCGAGAGATGGCTGGCGCGGCAAGCAGGTCAGCGTTTAGACCTCCGTCGGGAACGAGTCTCCAACAGTGAATAAACGGAAACCACAGTAAAACAGCGTTGTTATCGGTAGCAGCGGCGGGAAAGCACGGGAAGCGCCATATCGTTGCTACAGAGAGAAAAAAAAAAGCGCGGGAAGCGCCATATCTTTTCTGAAATGCCTAAATCTGGTAATATTGAGGCTTTTGATGGCGAAATAGAAGATTGGACCACATACGTGGAAAGAGTAGAGGTTTATTGCACTGCAAATGGAATAACAGATGAAAAAAAAGCTTCAGTACTTCTGAACTTAATGGGCGCGAAGACATACGGGCTGTTACGAAATTTAATCACTCCAGCCAAACCAAAGGACAAGACTTTTAAAGAAATTGTTGATACCCTGCAGGAGCATTTAAACCCAACACCGCTGCTGATAGCGGAACGATTCAAGTTCTTCAAGAGAAATCAACACAAGAATGAAAGTAACGCTGATTACCTAACCGAATTAAGAAAGCTATCAAAGTACTGCCAATTCGGAGCAGGACTATCGGATTATCTTCGAGACAAATTTGTTTGTGGTCTCTTAAGTGAAGGAACACAAAAAAG
The DNA here is from genome assembly GCF_052327205.1 of Somniosus microcephalus. Taxonomy (NCBI): domain Eukaryota; kingdom Metazoa; phylum Chordata; class Chondrichthyes; order Squaliformes; family Somniosidae; genus Somniosus; species Somniosus microcephalus. Next base: position 109,276,823 of record NC_140992.1, read on the forward strand.
ACTGCTTTCTGAAAAAGATTTAACATTGGACAAAGCTTTCAGTATGGCTGTATCATACAAAGCAGCAGCAAAAGGAGCTGCAGAGATACAACAAGAGACACAGGACTTCGGCACCCATAAAATGACACAGGAGTTCGGAAGATGTTATCGCTGCGGCAGATCCACCCATAACCAGAGGGACTGCTGGTTCAAGGGCAAAGCATGCAGGCAATGTGGTAAGATTGGACACATTGCACGGGTATGCCAATCTGGACAAAATAAATCCACTGACAGAAAACAAAAAATCAATAAAGAAAAGTACAGGAAGGTACAAATGATGACGGACAATAGCTCCGAAGACCAGAATAGCGATAGCGACTCCGGAAACAAGAGACTAAGCTGTCTCAAATTACATAATGTACTTGCCAAAGAGGATTACCAAACCATTTGGGTTACCCTCACAATAGCAGGGTCCCCAGTTAAAATGGAGCTAGATACAGGATCAGCTCTAACCGTAATAAATCGACGAGATTACGAGAGGCTATTTTCGCATATACCTCTAAAAGACACATCCATTATCTTAAAAACATATACGGGGCAGAAAGTCTACCCCAAAGGAAAAATAAGGGTGCCTGTGGCATACAACGGCAAAGAAATACAAAAGTTGTATTTATACATTCTACAAGATAGTGGTCCACCGTTGTTGGGACGTGAATGGATAAGGAAGATACGTTTAGACTGGCACGCCATTCAGGCACTGACGGTGACCAGTAAGGAAAAAAACAATGATGACATCATACCTGAACGATTAAAAGACATCTTGGCCAACGCCAAAGAAGTGTTTCAAGAGAAACTAGGAACCTTGAAAGGCATCACCGCCTCAATAAAAGTGGAAGATACAGCAATTCCAAAAATTTTTAAGGCAAGACCGGTGCCATACGCGATACGTCCAGCAGTCGAGGCAGAGCTGAAGAATTTGGAAAAGGCAGGCGTATTATCCAAAATAGATTGGAGCGAATGGGCAACACCCATCGTTCCAGTCATGAAAAAAACATTGAAAAATAACTCTGAGGAACAGAAAAAAATTCGCATCTGTGGGGACTTTAAGGTGACTGTAAACCCGGTCCTTCACACGGTACAGTATCCTCTTCCGAGGATAGAAGATATTATCGCCTCACTATCCGGAGGGAGATGTTTCACAAAAATTGACTTGGCACAGGCATATCTACAGATGGAGGTTGAGGAGACCTCTAAAAAGTATCTCACAATAAACACACACAAAGGCCTGTACCAGTACAATCGACTGGTTTTTGGAATAGCATCAGCTCCAGCTATCTGGCAAAGAGCTATGGAGCAAGTCCTGCAAGGGATTCCGGGGACTCAATGCTACCTAGACGACATCCTTATAACAGGAGAAAATGACAACGAGCACCTTGCCAATTTGGAGCAGGTGCTCACTAGGCTGAAAGAACAGGGCCTACGAGCAAATCGCCCCAAGTGCGAATTTTTCCAAAATCAGATATCATATTGTGGTCACATAATTAATAAGGAAGGGTTGCATAAGTCACCTGAAAAAATTGAAGCAGTTATAAAAGCCCCAGCACCTGAAAATGTTTCACAATTAAGGTCATTCCTGGGATTAATAAATTACTATCATAAATTTTTACCGAACTTATCAACTATTCTACACCCTCTTAATGATCTTCTACAGACGGGAGTGATTTGGAAATGGAACGAAGACTGTAAACGTGCCTTCCATAAATGTAAAGACTTAATCACATCCGAGAAAATTTTGGCTCATTACAACCCATCACTACCAATCAGACTGGCGTGCGATGCATCCCCTTACGGCATAGGAGCGGTATTGTCCCATAGATTCCCTGATGGCTCGGAACGGCCGATAGCTTTTGCGTCACGCTCATTGAACTCAGCTGAGCGTAACTATGCCCAGATAGACAGGGAAGCACTCAGCCTGGTATGGGGAGTGAAGAAATTCAACCATTACCTACACGGACAAAAATTTACCTTGCTGACTGACCATCAACCCCTCATCTCCATATTCAACCCTAAAAAAGGTGTTCCCATTATGATGGCACAAAGACTACAGAGGTGGTCCCTTTTTCTAGGGGCACACCAATACAACATTGAATACAAAGGGTCAAAACAGCATGGGAATGCTGACGGTTTATCACGCCTACCGTTGCCAACGATAGAAGAGGCACCTACAGTAGACCCAGTAGAGATATTCCACTCTACCATAGTGGAATGTCTACCGGTGACAAATTCTGCCATTGAAAGGGAGACAAGAAATGACCCTACTCTCTCACGGGTCTACGATTTAACAGTGAAGGGATGGCCAGCACATGGCGAACCACTGTTGCCAGCATTCTCGCAAAGAAGAGAACAGCTGTCAGTGTGCCGAGGAACGTTGATGTGTGGATCCAGAGTGGTGATTCCACCCAAACTCCAGGATAAAGTGCTACAGGAGCTTCACGAGGGGCATCTGGGTGGAGTGAAAATGAAGAACCTAGCTAGGGCGTTTGTATGGTGGCCAGGTATCGATGGAGACATCGAAGACATGACCAAGAGCTGCCTAGGATGCCAGAAGGTCCAAAATGCTCCACCACAGGCCCCTCTACATCCATGGGAGTGGCCCTCATCTCCCTGGCAAAGGGTGCACATCGACTTTGCTGGTCCATTTATGGACTCAATGTTCTTAATCGCAGTTGATGCACACTCCAAGTGGCCGGAGGTAATAAAGATGTCCTCCACCACCACGGAAAAAACCATCACAGTATTAAGGACCATATTTGCCAGGAATGGGCTGCCGGAGCAGATATGTTCTGATAATGGACCGCAATTTGTGTCCGAAGAATTCAGAAAGTTCTTAAAGAACAATGGGGTAAAGCACTACACGTCCGCCCCATACCATCCCGCCACCAATGGATTGGCTGAAAGGTTTGTCCAGACCTTCAAGAAGGCCATCAAGGCCATGGGTAATGAAGACATAAAACTTCAGCACAAGGTGGATAACTTCTTATTTGCATATAGGAATGCAACGCATATGGTTACTAACCAAACTCCCGCCATGATGTTCTACAATAGAAACCTAAGATGCCGGCTGGATTTGGTCAAGCCCAACATCCGAAGGGACGTGGAGAACCGGCAGTTTCAGGGCATGAATGAAAGGCCAACTAGGGCCTTCCAGATAGGCCAACCGGTTTTGGCCCGGGACTACCGTACCGAGAAATGGCAGCCTGGAACTATCTGCACACGATTAGGACCACTGATGTATACCGTGGACATCGGAGACAGCATAATAAGGCGCCATGCTGACCAAATCATCAAGTCATCCGAAAAGGGACAACCTACACCACCGCTCTATACATCTAACGATGAAGTAGAGATACCCATATCTACCTCCGATCCGGTGATACTGGAGCCCGATGAACCCGACACTGGCCTTCAAGCCGAATCAGCCTTGCCAGAAGAACCTACTACACCACCAGAAACTACTACACCCCCGAGGCGTTATCCGGACCGAGTCAGGAAGCCTCCTGAGAGACTAACTTATAATTAATTAATACAGCAATGTATATTATTTTGCATATAACATGTAATTAATAATTACTTAAAATATGATGTACTAGTTAGCTAGAAGGGGAGGAATTGTGGTGTATGTGCCTTTAAGAGCCCCAGGTGTGCGTAATGCCGGTAATTGCCACTTGGGCTATATAAGCCTGTGTATTGTGTATATCCTTTAGAAACCCCCCCCCCCCAGACTTGCTTAGTAAATACCTATGAACCAACTCCTGTCTTCAGTGTCTTTATCTACACACGGACACTACAATCTCCAAGAGTGGAAAATAAGTTTTTATATTGAAAATTTCAATCCCAATTTTATGTAGGAGTATAGTCAGTAGGCAATTTAATTTGATTTTTAGCTAGTTAAAGGCCTTTTTGAAGATGATTTAATTTTAATATAAATAGATGAAGAGATGAGGGGGAGGCCACTACCCAAATGGGATCAGTTGCTCTTCTGTAGTTTTGAAATGATTCTCTCATCTCTCATGTCTTCCGCTTCCCAGGATTAAGATTTGAGTGTCTGGATACAATTGTCAAATATTCAATACTAAATGAAGATATACATTTTGTGATTTTGTTATCTTAAAGCAAAGGGGTTCAGAGTTCACTTACTTTTATTCCAATCCCATTCCTTCAAAAGCCCTCAAACTCTTTTTATAAAAAAGCATCAAAGCCTTTGATCATCACTCCAGCATACTTGACAGTCAACTCTAAAGAGAAATGAAGGCAGCCATTTTGAAATCTCAGTCATTAAAAACAACCCATTCAAGTCATGTCCATTTGAATGAGGCAGAAAATTGTGGGCCTGTATAACTTTAAATTACTTGTTCACAGCTTCAGAGAAGAGCAATGATGATTTATATATTCTCGGTCTTTTGTTTATAGAATTAACACGTGAGTGAAACTGAATGGACACCCATGGCTATAATCTCAGGATTTACATTCCTCTTAAAGGGGATACTGTTTTCAAACACAGGGCAGAATGACATGAATCATATTCGAAGTTGCAAATGGTTCAGAACTCTCCTGCGTCTGACCCCAAAATGTTTGCCAAACATTTTTTCGTAAGGACAGTACCCCTTTAAATGAGTGTTGCACTCTCCAAATATAGAGAAACCAATATCTTGACTCAGTTGTATTTGGGGTGCTCCAACATCTAAAATGCTTTATGAATACTGAAGGTAACTGCAAAGGGAATGTAGGAATTACTAGACAAAAAAAGACCACGGTCCATCTAGTTTGCCTTCTACCACCCTGGTCGTCGCATGATACAATGATAATGGAGTTGTTGACTAATCATAGCAATCAATCTCTATCAACTAGTTTACAACGGACCCCAATATGAGGCGAGGAAAACCCCAGTGGTGGAGAACTTTGGGAACCATAGGTGCAAAGTTGTGGTAAACCACTGTTACCGTTCACAACCGTTCACTATTGTTACACTGTTGTTATCACTGTTTACACTGTTGTTATCGCTACACAAGGTTACCTCTTGCCACGCACACTGCTATACCTGGGCTTACCTCAGCTGACTCCGCCCATGGCTCCGCCTGCTTGCCCAGGTATAAAGGTGACCGCTTGGCTAGTATTCTCCCTTGTTGGAACCGATCGCCCACGAGGGTGGGCTCTGTTATTTAGCCAATAAAAACCTATAGTTACTATCTTAACTCGTCGCTTTTCATGGAATGAATTGATAGGTATATCAATTTTATTGGCTAAATAACAGAGCCCACCCTCGTGGTTCCTCCCAAGCAACGCTACACTTACTATATGTCACGTCTCAAATTACTCATATATTGTATCCCAAAATGTTATTTTTTGAAAGAATTCGATCCAATCCTTACTTGAATGAATCAATTCTAACTCTTGACCACTCGCTGACTAAAATATTGTTTCTGCAGCTTAGTTTTGAATTCCACCCCACTCCCCCTCCCCTTCAAGCACAGGTCGTGTCCTTTGGCTCTACTGCTCTGGACAAGGTGAAATAGCTTGTCGTGGTCTAACAAAGGATTTGAAATTCAGGACCATGTGTGTCCGTTCAAATATTTTGTAATGAAAAACCCACCCATAGGGGGGAATTTTTTGGGGAGTCAGCAGGTGCGTTCGGTGGCGGGCCTGGTGGGAAAATGTTTATTTTGACCGCGGGTCGAGACCCTGCTGTCAACCCGCCACCTCCCGCCTTTCCCAGATGTTCTGTCTGTCAACGTTGAGCAGACCCGACACGCAGCGGCGGGGGAGGCAATTCAGGTCATTATGTCCTTGTTAACAGCCTATTAAGAAGTATTTTGAGCTCACCTTTACATTTTATGAGGTCGCCCACGGGGTCCATGCTGCTCGGGGATCACGTCATGTAAGCAGGTTGGGAGTTGTATAACCATGGAATCATCTCATTACTTGACAGCTGCAAATGTGCTATAAAAGCTCCCATCTCACAGCTGTTCACTTTCCAAGCTCAGAAGCTGTTGCTTACTGCATTTGGAAGACAGATTGAGCTTTATGCAGGTTGTAAGTGTTTGGAGTAAACTCTCTATCCAGTGTCACCTCATTGGAACAACCTCTCTCACCACTGACAGATCGCTTCTGTCATCTCAAGTTCACCTGCTATCTATTACATCAGCATCAGTGCCCCTGAAACTATCTCACCTTGGTCCTCAGAATCATAACACAATCAGCTCCATCACCAGTAGCACCAGGCACATCAGCAGCACCAACAACAGCACCAACCTTCTCCGTAATCAACTGATGCTGCACAGGACAGAGGGCATCAGCACCCAACCACATTGCTGCTCAGGAAGCCAGGGATGGCCTCACCAAGGCCACATTTACTTCACTTGATGCTGTACACCCTGGCTGCCACATGATGCGCCAGGTTGGCACCACCCTACACCAATACCATAAAGCATCCCTACAATGCCCAAGCCATTCCTTTCACACTCATCACCATTGCGGGGGGTACCGTTATATCTCACCATTTACTGCAACTCACTAAGCCCCTTCCTTCCAAAGGTGCACGCAGATCTGTCCAAGAACGCAAAGTGTTGAAAATAAAAGTTTCAATATTTGACAGCACATTAACAGAAAATTCACCTGTACATTGGCTAAACCACCCAAGTGCCTACCCTTGTGTGTTGTTACTTGGTATGATTGAACTAGGATGAGGGTGAGTGTGAGGGGTGCCTAGTGAGATGGGGAAGTGATAATGTAGATAGAGAGGGATGGGTGGAGAATCAAGGTAAGTTGGTGTGAGTAAGGATGTGCAGGAGTAGGGTAGGGAAGGCAGAGTGATGGGGATGTGATGAGTGTGACAGCAGGATGAGGTTGAGTGTGGCTTTGTACTAGCATCTCGTGATCTACTGAGATCATTGAAAGGTTTGCGCCACTGTAGCCAGGTCCACCTGATGACATCCCTGCTTGTGCCCTCCTGTGCAATGTGCAACCAGACTGTGTTGGTGTCCTGGGGAGATCTCTTCCGCCCTTTGGAAGGGAAGAGAACTGCCCTGCATGCTGTGACTCACTCCATGAGCGTATGGAGGGAGTCATGGGAGAGCCTGGGTGCAGCCGTGCACCTCTGTTTTGCGCATGGTCCCTTTAAGGAAACCGGCTGATGACGGGTCATCAAATGACGTCGTCAGACCCACTTCCTCTAATTGGCCGGGAAACATGCTGGGCGGGCTTAACAAGCTCAATCAAGAGAAAATTATTTTGGACAGTGGGCTGGAGCCAGCAGCAGGGTCGGGACCCCCCACCGACGCCACCCACAATGGACCCCCCGAGGTAAGGGAAATCGTGGCCATAGTTCAAGTTTTGTGTAAATTCTATTTCCCACCATGGAAGTTGTAGGGCTACTATGTGCTTGCCCTCGTAATTTCCTGAGTTTAGCAGTATTTGGGATAGTGCTGCACTACATAAATATTCTAATGTTTAAAATTATATCCACTAAATCATTTTCAAATAAAACTCCTTTTCTCACAGCTTTTACAAAAGCAGGCATTGAAATAATAGATATCTTAATGGCGTGACATTTTACAGACATAGAGGGTAAAGAAGAGTAGTTGGTTGTGCCATTGTGATGCAATGATGGCCAGCACTCTTCATCATTCTTGGCACCTCTGGGTGCTGATACTTATGAGAGGACAAGGGAGAGGCCCCGAATCTGCAATGGCTGGAAACAGGAAGTGAGCAAAAGGCTCCAGTTTTAATGGAAACCTGCAGAGCAAATTTAATTTTCATTCGAAAATTTTCAGCAAAGTTTATGATAATAAAATCCTCGGTCATCTTTTAATTGGTGGGAACCTCAGATCTGGTGTTTTTTGAGGGAGAAAGTGAGTGAGGAGGAAAGCCTAGGACCCACCAGGACTCCGACACGCTCACCAATACTTGACAGCCCAAGAAACGGACAGATTTGGGAGGGATGGTCGATTCAGCATTGAAGTGAGTTGAAGTCTATATACAGTATATTGATCCCTCAGCTTTAAAAGAGGGACACGTCATGGAATTTACAGTCTCTGAAATCCTGCCTTTTACACCTGAGAGATTTTTTTTATATTGAGAAACCAGGATCAAGGGCAAAGCTACATAAAACCATGCTTAAAAACCAAAATACCTCCTCGGTTAAAGTCTACTTCCTGTTGAGTATAGTTACTGCTTATTCTTTTGGGGGAACTGCACACCACACTTTTTAACCTGCTGTGTGCAAATCAGTCTGAATTAATTAATATGTATTAATGTGATTTGAATAGCTACTATCCTGAAAATTAGACTGCTGTGCATCGTGATAATAGAAAGACTGGCGTTTACCTGGTGGTCAGTTACTGTCTCTGAAACCTCTCAAATACCTCATATACAATGAATTAATTTGAGGTGCAGTGATCGTTTCTACATAGGCAGCACTGCAGCCATTTATTCACATAGAAAAGATTCCACAAACTGCAGAATGGCTCGTTAATCTGTTTTTAGTGGTGATTAAAGGAGGAATTTTGGCTAGAACACTGGAAGAATTCCAGATGCAAATCAATTGCATGGCGGAACAGGCTCAAGGGGCTGAATGGCCTACAACTCTTCCTATGTTCCTATGTAATTCCCTGATCTTCTTCAGATACTGTTTTGGGACCGTTAAAACCCACTTGAACAATCTGACAATGCCATGGTTTAATATGTCATCCAAATGACACAGCGCCAACAACACAGCACTCTCTCAGTCCTGTGCTACAGTATCGGCCTAAATAATGTTCTCAGGTCCGAAACTGGGGCTGGAATGCATAACTATGACTCAAAGGCAAGAGTGTTACCAACTGAGCCAATGAAAAACTAGACACTTGTAAAATATGCACATTTCTGGTACACTCAAGTGCACAACAGAAGGAAATGCAGCGAGTGTTTTTTAAGCTTGCAATTTGAGTTTTTATTAGATTCCTTTAGTATAACCTCGAGAGGCAGACTTGCATTTATATACCACCTTATCTCAGAAAAGTCTCAAATACAATTACTTTGAAGTACAGCAGCCATTTTACACACAATGCTATGAATGGCCAATTGATCTGTTTTAGTACCATTGATTGGGGAAGGAATGTTAAGAAAGAAAGACGTTGCATTTATATAGCGCCCTTCACAACCTCAGGACATTCCAAAGTGCTTTACAGCCAATGTAGTATTTTTGAAGTATTGTCACTTTTGTAATGTAGGACAGACAACGGCCAATTTGTGCACAGCAAAGTCCCACAAATAGCAATGTGATAATGACCAGGTAATCTGCTTTGGTGATGTTGATTGAGGGATAAATATTGGACAAGACCCTGAGCAGAACTCCCCTGCTCTTCTTCGAATAGTGCCACGGGATCTTTTACGTCCACCTGAAAGGGCAGATGGGGCCTCGGTTAACATCTCATCTAAAAGACACCACCTCCAATAGTGCAGCACTCCCTCAAGTCCCTTGAATGAGATTTGACCCCATAACCCTTGACAAAGAAGTGAGAATGCTGTGACTGAGCCAAGGCTGACTCTTGCTGGCCAGGAAAGAATCCCTTTGCAACAGTGACATGAGATTTTAATACTCACTTGGAACTACTTCAACAGGAAGATGGGCCTCAGATTAACATTTCCTTCAAAGGTCAGCACCCCTTACAATAGAGGACTCCCTCAAAACTGCACTGAAGTCTCAGCCTAGATTATATACTTAAATCCTGGTGGTGAGCTTGAATTTACAGACTGAAAAAAAGAGATAATTGAGTTGTTGTGCACAGCCCTCATTTACAGTTGGCTATAGTTCACTGTAACATTTGCATATTGATTTATCATTGGCCCGCAGGCATCTGTAAGGAATACCTATTATATTCACATGTGATCACATGCTGAGTTGTCATTGGCCTGCAGGCATCTGTAAGGACTGCTATTGTTTCGAAGACCATGGGGTCCTGACTCCATCTGGTCCACACGGTGCTGTACTGATGTGAGTCAGATCAGACCTGATGCTTCATTAAAATAGTTTAAACTGTAATACTCCATTGTCCTGCAATTTATTACTTTTGTACAAAGTGTGCAAAACAAGACATGGTGTCAGAACAGGGATTTGAAATGGACATCGTTGGAGCTCCCTTACCTCGAATGATTGGGAATCTTTGAACTTAGCTAGAGAATGGAGCAAGTTCAAGCAACACATGGAATTGATGTTCTCGGGTCCACTGAAAAGTAAAGGGGAGGAAGAAAGATGCAGCTACCTACTCTTGTGGATCGGAGAAAAGGGAGAGACATTTTTAACACATGGTCTCTCACCGCAGATGAAGCAAAGGTACTGAAAAGTTATTTTGACCATTTTGAATCATATGTGATACCCAAGACAAATACGATATTCGCTAGGTACAAGTTTCAGGAGAAAGTACAAGGAGCTAGTGAGTCGTTTGAACAGTTCGTGACTGAGTTAAAACTGCTGGTAAAAGACTGCGTATATGCAGATAAAGATGAGATGGTCAGAGACCGCATCGTGTTTGGAATACATTCAGCTAAAGTGAGAGAGAAACTTTTGAATGTTGGGTCCGGGCTAACGCTGGACAAAGCTATGGACATAGCTAGATCGCACAAGATAGCCCAAGCACAGTTGAAAACCATAACCGGCGCCACGAGCAGCTCGAGTGAACAGACAGTGCATGCAGTTAATAGACACACGCCAAAGAACACCGCCCAGAGAGCGTGTTTCAGAACAGAAAGAACAGAGAGAGTTCTAAAAATGAGCGACATGGACATAAAACGCTTCAAAAACTGTGGATACTGTGGAAACAAGATGCATGGAGAAAAGGAGTACTGCCTTGCCAAAGGAAGACAATGTGGTAAACGGAACCACTGTGCTAAAGTCTGTAGGACTGTTTTTGGAAAAACAGTACACACAGTGAGTGACAGCCAAGTGCCAGATAGAGAGCCAAATGCAGAGGAATTGTTTATTGATTCTGTGTTATAGAAAAAACAGATTTCAGGGACTGAGCAAGCCTATGCCGATATTGAGGTAGGAAAACAGGGCACAGAGCTTAAGTTTAAACTAGACACTGGATCTCAGGTTAATGTAATTCCTCTGAGTGAGTATCACGCTTGAAGGATGAGTGTGAGCTACAGCCCACCTCACGCAGACTGACCGGCTATGGGGGTGAGCAGCTCATTGTAAAAGGCACATGCATGATGAAATGTAAGTCCAAAGAAAGCGACATGATGTTGGATTTTTACATTGTTGACACTCGAGCACCTCCAGTGCTAGGTCTAAAGGCATGTTTAGACATGGACGTCGTCAAGCTAGTGCTATCATTGTTTTACATTGTTGACACTCGAGCACCTCCAGTGCTAGGTCTAAAGGCATGTTTAGACATGGACCTCGTCAAGCTAGTACTAACATTGACAGCACCAGTTGAGAAGCAGACAGCCATGGAGGAGTTTGCTGACGTTTTCAAAGGAATCGGACTATTCCCAGGTGAATGCACTATTCACCTTGACCCAGCAGCAACCCCTGTGGTTTGCCCACCAAGAAGGATACCCCTTGCTCTACGTAGTCACCTGAAAGAGGAGCTGCAGAGCATGGAGAATACAGAAATCATCGTCCGGGAAACAGAACCGACAGAGTGGGTCAACGCGTTAGTAGTGGTTGAGAAACCACGTACAGGCAAGCTCAGAGTCTGTCTCGACCCCAGAGATTTGAACAAGGCTATCAAACACCCTCACTACCCTCTACCAACGCTAGATGACATCACACCCAAACTAGTGGGAGCACGTTACTTCAGTGTAATGGACGCATGATCAGGATACTGGAATATCAAGCTCATGGAAGAGTCATCTAAGCTAACAACGTTTAACACGCCATTTGGACGCTACCGATTTCTGCGTTTACCATTTGGTCTTATCTCAGCTCAGGATGAATTCCAGCGGAAGATCGACGAAACATACGAAGGCCTCGACGGAGTAGTCGCAATCGTAGACGACATCCTCATCTATGGCAAGAATAGAGAGGAACATGACAGGAACCTCCGTGCGATGCTACAAAGATCACGGGAGAAAGGTATCCGGCTCAACCCCGAGAAAAGCATAATCGGATCCACCGAGATCAGTTATTTCGGGCATCGCCTCTCAACTGATGGCATTAAGCTGGATCCAAAGAAAATCTCCGCCATCAAGAAGATGGAGCCGCCGAAGAACCATGCAGAGCTAGAGATAGTACTAGGCATAGTTAACTACTTAGCCAAGTTTGCCCCGAGCCTCTCCGAAATCAACGCACCCATGCGTCAGTTGCTCAAACAATCCAATGAGTTCCTGTGGGACAAACAACATGACACAGCATTTCAGAAAATGAAAGACCTAATTACCAGAGAACCAGGACCAGTTCTTGCCTACTTCGACCCCAACAAAGAGCTCAGACTACAAGTGGATGCGTCAAAGTACGGACTAGGCACAGTATTACTGCAAGAAGGAAAGCCCATCGGCTACGCTTCCAGATCTCTCACAGACAGTGAAATCAACTATGCTCAAATCGAGAAAGAGCTATATGCAATTCTGTTCGGATGTAAGCGTTTCCACCAGTAGGTCTATGGCCGACAAGTCATTGTGGAATCCGACCACAAGCCCCTCGAGTCAATCATGAGGAAACCACTAGCCGCAGCCCCACCAAGGCTACAGAGAATGATCCTTCAGCGACAGAAGTATGACTTCACAGTCATTCACCATCCAGGCAAAGACATTCCTGTCGCAGACACGCTCTCCAGAAAGTCTCTTAGCTACCAGGACAGCAGCCTCAGTGAAGGCACGGATGTGCAGGTGCACATGGTGTACAACAGCTTACCTGTGAGTGACTCAAAACTGAGGGAGATCCGAGCAGAAACAGAGAAAGATGCACAACTCACACTGCTGAGCAAAGTCATACACGAAGGATGGCCTGAGGAAAGGAGGAAATGCCCTCAGAGCATATCTGAATTCTGGAACCACAAAGACGAACTGTCACAAATCAACAGAATCATCTTCAAAGGAGAGAAAATCATCATTCCTACCAGTCTCAGAGAAGAGATGTTGACAAAAATTCATGCTGGACATATGGGCATGGAAAAATGCAAACAAAGAGCACGTGACATTATGTTTTGGCCCGGAATGTGCAAACACATTGAGAACATTGTCGGAAAATGTTCCATTTGTCTAGAATGCCGCCCATCAAATGTCAAAGAGCCCATGATGCCTCACCGTATCCCAGACAGGCCCTGGCAGGTCGCGGCAACGGATCTGTTCACATGGAACAACGACGACTACATAATGACTGTTGATTACTACAGCAGATTTTTTGAATTGGGCAAGCTTCACAGCACCACATCTGCAGCTGTGATCCACAAGCTAAAGGCAGCCTTTGCCAGGCATGGCATGGTAGAGGCTTTAGTCTCAGACAATGGCCCCCAATACAAATCAAAAGAGTTCGAGTCGTTTGTCAAGGCATAGGATTTCACACATGTCACATCAAGCCCACATTACCCTCAAAGTAATGGCCTTGCTGAAAAAACTGTCCAGATTGCAAAAACACTCATGGACAAAGCCAAAGCGGACAAAAGAGACCCCTACATCAGTCTCCTTGAGTACCGCAACACTCCGGTTGACAACTTCAAGTCACCAGCACAGCTGTTGATGAGCCGTAGACTTCGCTCAATCCTTCCAAGCACCAACCAGCAGCTGCAGCCAGAGGTCGTCAGCTGCAAGCAAGTGCATGCAAAACGTGTACAGAGACAGCAACACCAAAAGAGATACTATGACAGGTCAGCTAGACTACTGCCGCCGCTGCACAATGGAGAATCCGTCAGAATCCAGGAGCATGACTACTGGAAGCCAGCAGTCGTCATCCAGCCAGCTGACACTGAGCGATCGTATCACGTCCGCACTCCAGAAGGACAGGTGTACCGCCGCAATCGCAGGCACCTCCTGAACACCAAGGAACAACACCGTCATTCCGACGAGAGGTCAAGCCTAGAGTTATCCTTGACTTGTGAACTGTCAAAGGGTGTAGGCGGATCGCTGCCCTAAAAAAAAACTGTACATTGTTATTGAAACGTTGAGATGTTTTCAGTGCTAGTTAAATGTTGAGTTTACTTATATGTTGATGCTACTGAGAGCATTATGTAGAAGAAAGGTTCAAAAGTAATGCATAACATTTTTCTTTTAAAAGAAAGGGGATGTAACATTTGCATATTGATTTATCATGGCCCGCAGGCATCTGTAAGGAATACCTATTATATTCACATGTGATCACATGCTGAGTTGTCATTGGCCTGCAGGCATCTGTAAGGACTGCTATTGTTTAGAAGACCCAGGGGTCCTGACTCCATCTGGTCCACACGGTGCTGTACTGATGTGAATCAAATCAGACCTGATGCTTCATTAAAATAGTTTAAACTGTAATACTCTGTTGTCCTGCAATTTATTACTTTTGTACTAAGTGTGCAAAACAAGACATTCACCAAAATTTCTTTTTTGAGTGATGCCTCCTCACCTCAGGCTACCTCCGCAGGTGTAAGGGCAATTTTTATTTCTCTTAAAGCAATAGCGCATAGATTTCTGCTGGAAGTGGGACAAATGAGGCCCAATTGTCCTCTGTAATTGTGGTGGCTCCCAGTTTAACACCCAATGGGAGTGAAAAATCAGGTGTTTACTCACTGCCCCACCCCCCCTCACCACCATCATCACTTCTGGGATTTTGCATTTGATAAAACAGGTTTTCAATATGTTCCCACAGCAACCCCCCCCCCCAAATATGGGCAGGCATATTGTAATGATATGGAAGTGACAGCACTACATCCCATAATTTGTGCCATAGCACTGCTGGACACTAGGAGTGCTGTGCAGTCTTGGCATGCAGCATTGTTTTGGACTTGGTGAGGGAACATTTAAATTTTAAATGCCCCCGAGCAAATGTAATGGAGATCGATCAGACTTCCTCTGCTTCAATTTGGAGGAAATTCTCGCGACTCCCGAGACCTGCACCAGCGGTTTCCCTCCCCGGCTCCAAGTCGGGCTCCTTGATGCAAGCAGGAATTATGCTGGGAGCCCACCAGAAATAATTAAACTAAACTGACTCCAGAAATTGGGCCCGAGCCAGGACTAAAGATATGAGGTGGGCAGAAGTTCCACCTCACCAAAATTGAGCAGGTGTAGGGGCTGGGAGGAAATTCGTGCCCATGGTTTTTAGTGAAATGTCAGCTCACTTATAAAACTGGAAACATTCAAAAGAAGAAAAAAAGAGCATGCATTTATACAGCGCCTTTCACGACCACCAGATGTCTCAAAGTACTTCACAGCCAATTAATTACTTTTGAAGCGTAGTCACTGTTGTAATGTAGGAAACGTGGCAGCCAATTTGTAAACAGTAAGCTCCCACAAACAGCAATGTGATAATGAGCAGATAATCAGTTTTAGGTGTTGGTTGAGGGATAAATATTGTCCAGGACACCGGGAAGAACTGCCCTGCTCTCCTTCAAATAGTGCCATGGGAGCTTTAACGTCAACCTGAGAGGGGAGACAGGGCCTGAGTTTAACGTCTCGTCCGAAAAGCGGCACCTTTGTCAGTGCGGCACTCCCTCAAGTGCTGCACTGAAGTGTCGGTTTAGATTATATGCTCAAGTCTCTGGAATGGGACTTGAACCCGCAACCTCTGACCCAGAGGCGAGAGAGCGATTTTAATCGCTGCACCATTGGCATCTGTGCCTTCAGCTGCCTAATTTAAAATTTTCATCCTTGTTTTCAAATCCCTCCTTGGCCCTGCCCTTCCCTATCTCTGTAACTTTCTCCAGCCCTACAACCCTACAAGATCTCTGTGCTCCTCCAATTAAGCTCTTTTGTGCATCCCGTTTTAATCGCTCTACCATTGGCAGCCATGCTTTCAGCTGCCTAGGCCCGAAGCATTAGAATTCCCTCTCTAAATCTGTCTGCCTCTCTACCTCTCTCTCCTCCTTGTCATCTGTCCTAATGCCTCCTTGTGTGGCTTGGTGTCAAATGTTGTTTGATGACGCTCCTGTGAAGCACCTTGGGGTGTTTTACTATGTTAAAGGCTCTATATAAATACAAGTTGTTGTTGTTGAACCAAGTCCGGTGGCTTTCAGGCTCAGGTCATGTGATGGTCATCATGTCACCTTTTAACAAATCCTGTTCAACAACATTTTAAAAATCTATTTGTTGTGATAGTATCTTGCTAGGAAAGCTGAACAGTAACACCCTGAACTGTCAATGATTCACTACACAATAATGAAATTAAGTAAGCAACGAACCTACCTGGAGAATGTTATAGCCCCTTTTCTTTTAGGGTAGCTGGTGTATATCTTGTGCTCGCCACACATTCACACAAAGCCTTTCAATTCATTTAGACAACATGACTCCCAACTTTTTCTGAAATGGTTTTGAAGTCTTCGGAGATCAATTGAATTTGGTTTTGTTAGGTAAGAGAACAGGCGCTGTAAATCTCTATATATATAAAGCAGTTGGTTTGTCTGTCTGTCCGTATGTCCGCAATACACTCAAAAGTTATAGCGCGTACCTACACATATGTTATATCAAAAGAAAGCTTATGATTAGGGTAGCGTCATAGGCATATTTACTTTTTGGTCAGACAAAAATTGTTCAGACAGTATACAAAAAACGTTCAAAAAACGGACAACTCCGCTCATTAGCTTTGAGTGACATGATGGTTAACCAATCGTACAGGGGATAGCGTTGAGTGACGTGATGGATGACCAATCGTACAGGGGATAGCATTGAGTGACGTGATGGATGACCAATCGTACAGGGGATAGCATTGACTGACGTGATGGTTGACCAATCGGTGTGTCACGGGGGGCGTTTCATTGCGTGTGTGGGCGGGGCATCCTACAGGGGATAGTGTTGAGTGGCGTGATGGTTGACCAATCCTACAGGGGATAGCATTGAGTGACGTGATGGTTGACCAATCCTACACTTCAGTGACCTGATGGTTGACCAATCGGTGCGTCACCGGGGGTGTTTCATTCCGTGTGTGGACGGGCCTAATCCTGCAGCCTCCCGAAACTTCACTGCCATTTTTTTAATGCCGAACGCGGGCACCCGCCGCATTAAGTAACACAATTAAATTGTTCTTAAAAAAAGTAAATGAATTTGTAAATATATTTTCTAAGCTCATTAATTTTCCTAGCTTTCACCCTATTTTTTTGCTCTTGACTCGCAGCCTCTGCCGGGCGCCACAACCTTGGAGGGTTACCCCGCCTGCAGGCCTCGAAGCCTCGGCCTCTCCTCGCCAGCCACGCCCGAGCTAGGCACCGCCCGTCCCGCTGGCCCCGATTACAAACAAGTGGCCCGCGATCACCCGCCATCTTCGTAAAGGCTGGTGGGGCGGTACGGAGCTCCGCGGAGCCATCACCTCCATCTTCCTAAAGGCTGGTGGGGCGGAACGGAGGCTGGGGTCACTCACGCTGGGCCTGACCGCTATGCCACGCACGGGGCCTCCGGCTCACCAAGGCCGGGCTCCCTCCCTCTCTCTCTCTCTCTCTCCTTCCTCTGCCCCCTCTCCTCCCCCCGCCTCTCCTACTCCACCCCCTCTTCTCT